>NW_026705077.1:0-321121 GCF_029867415.1 Vicia villosa
AACAATTACCTAAAAACCTCAAATATGTCTTTTTAGACACTGAGAGTAAATGCCCGGCCATCATAAGTTCTCACCTTGAATTCCTTCAAGAAGATAAACTTGTCAAAGTTCTTAAAAAGCATAAAAGCGCTCTTAGATGGTCCATTGAAGAGTTGAAAGGAATAAGTCCAACAATCAGCATGCACAAAATCTTAATGGAAGATAATCACAAACCAGTTGTCCAACCTCAACGACAACTCAATCCAGCAATGAAGGAAGTGGTTAGAAAGGAGCTGGTAAAACTCTTGGACGCAGGGATGATCTATCCAATATCTGACAGTTCATGGGTGAGTCCAGTCCATGTGGTGCCAAAGAAAGGTGGAACTACCGTAGTTAAGAATGATAAAAATGAGTTGATTCCCACGAGGACAATTACAGGGTGGAGAGTCTGTATTGACTACCGAAGACTAAATCTGGCGACAAGAAAAGATCACTTCCCGTTGCCTTTCATCGACCAGATGTTAGAAAGGCTAGCGGGTCATGACTATTATTGTTTCCTGGATGGCTACTCGGGGTACAATCAGATAGCTGTTGCACCTGAAGACCAAGAGAAGACCGCGTTTACATGCCCTTTTGGTATTTTTCCTTATAGAAGAATGCCATTCGGGTTATGTAATGCCCCGGCCACATTTCAAAGATGCATGCAATCTATTTTTTCCGATATGCTTGAGAAGCATATGGAAGTATTCATGGATGACTTCTCGGTTTTTAGTAAGTCTTTTGATAATTGCTTAACTAACCTTGCTCTTGTTTTAGAAAGATGCCAACAGACCAACTTAATCCTCAACTGGGAGAAGTGTCACTTCATGGTGCGTGAAGGTATAGTTTTGGGCCACAAAATTTCTCATAAGGGAATAGAAGTTGACCAAGCCAAGATAGAAGTCATAGCAAAATTGCCTCCTCCCCTGAATGAAAAAGGTATCCGAAGTTTCTTAGGGCATGCGGGTTTTTACCGTAGGTTCATAAGAGACTTTCCAAAAATAGAAAAACCTTTAACTACACTTTTAGTTAAGGACAAAGCTTTTATTTTCGATAAAGAATGTGCCGTAGCATTTGATACAATAAAGCAAAAATTAGTGTCGGCACCAATTGTTGTAGCCCCGGATTGGTCTCTACCTTTTGAGATCATGTGTGATGCAAGTGATATTGCAGTAGGGGCGGTTCTGGGACAGCGTAGAGGAAATTGTTACATATTATTTACTACGCTAGTCATGTGTTGAACCCCGCACAGATGAACTATGCAACTACTGAAAAGGAGTTGTTAGCGGTTGTTTATGCCTTTGATAAATTTAGACAATATCTGTTGGGTTCTAGAGTCATTGTTTATACTGACCATGCTGCCTTGAAGTATCTTTTTGCTAAACAAGACTCTAAGCCACGACTGCTAAGGTGGATCTTACTCCTTCAAGAGTTTGATGTGGAAATTTGTGACAAGAAAGGGTCTGAAAACACTGTGGCCGATCACTTGTCTCGAATGTCACCTATTGAAGAGACAGAAGCTACACGCCCAATAAAGGATGAGTTCGCAGATGAACATATCCTCGCTGTTATTGGTGTACCTTGGTTCCCCGACTATGTGAACTATTTGGTAAGTGATATTATCCCCGATGATTTTGACTATAACCGTAGAAAAAAGTTTTTACATGATTGCAGGTTCTACTTATGGGATGACCCTTTCTTATACAAGAAGGGTCTCGACAGTTTGATTAGAAGATGTGTACCCGAGGAGGAACAACGGGATGTGCTAAAAGCATGCCATGACTCAGAATATGGCGGACATTTGAGTGGTGATAGAACGGCTGCAAAGGTCTGACAATCTGGTTTGTATTGGCCCACATTATTCAAAGACGCTCAAAGCAATGTGAAAGAATGCGACAGGTGTTAGAGAACGGGGAATATTTCAAAAAGAAATCAGATGCCTCAGAAGGGTATACTTGAAGTGGAGTTGTTTGATGTGTGGGGTATTGATTTCATGGGACCTTTTCCACCATCCCATGGGAAGAACTACATCCTTGTAGCGGTGGACTACGTCTCTAAATGGGTTGAACCAGTTGCTCTTCCAACAAATGATGCCAAGGTGGTGGTGAATTTCCTCAAGAACAACATTTTCTCCAGATTCGGTGTTCCCCGAACACTCATAAGCGATGAAGGTACTCATTTCTTGAATAAGTTGATGGAGGATCTGCTGAAGAAGTATAATGTGAAGCACAAGATTGCAACAGCTTACCACCCTCAAACTAGTGGTCAGGTAGAGGTATCGAACAGGCAAATCAAGCAGATTCTCGAGAAGACTGTGAGCGCCTCAAGAAAAGATTGGGCTATGAAGCTTGAAGATGCATCATGGGCATACAGGACTGCATTCAAAACACCCATAGGCATGTCACCCTATCAGTTGGTTTATGGTAAAGCTTGCCATTTGCCACTCGAGCTTGAACACAAGGCGTTTTAGGCTTCTAAATTCCTCAACTACGATATTGTAAAAGCCGGTGAAACTCGTATCCTTCAACTACATGAGTTAGAGGATTTTCGAGATCAAGCGTATGAAAATGCAAAGATGTACAAAGAACAAACAAAGAAGTTGCATGATCAAAAAATCATCAAGAAGGACTTTTGGGAAGGACAACTAGTGTTGTTGTTTAACTCAAGGCTGAAGCTGTTTCTTGGGAAATTGAAGTCAAGATGGTCAGGGCCGTTTGTTGTGCACAAGGTATTCCCGCATGGTGCGATTGAAATTAAAAACCAAGCCAATGGGGACATATTCAAAGTCAATGGACAGAGGTTGAAGCCCTATTATGCTGGGCAGGAAGCTGGATCAATTGATCATATGCGTCTCACCTAATGAGGTGGACGTCCGTCGAGCCAAGCGACGTTAAACGAAACGCTTAGTGGGAGGCAACCCACTATTTTTTATTCGTAACATTTTCCTTTGTTTATTGTTTTTGTTTTGTAGGTTATCTTTTTTTCTGAAACACGGCTATCAAGGAGTGAAAAGAGCAGAAAATCCAAGAAGAAAAAATTTGTTTGGGAACAGTGCCTGACACGGTCTGACCGTGTTGGCTGACACGGCCGTGTCACACTGATGAAAATTTTAGAGGGTCAAAACTCCTTTTCTAGACTCGGACACGGTCTGACCGCGTTGGCCGACACGGCCGTGTCACGCTGCTCAGAATTTTTAGAGGAAGAGAAGTGATTTTCCAGACTCGGACACGGTCGGACCGTGTTAGCTGACACGGCCGTGTCAGCGAGCCAGATTTTGAAATTTTTTTCTCACTTGTGGGTCCCGCGCGCCCTACACCTAAAACCCTACTTTTCTCTTTCTCTTCCCTCACTTTTCTCCTTCTTCCTCTTTCTTCCTCTTTCTTCTCCCACAAAAACTTCTCACCTCCATTAAACCTCCAACATAAACCTTCCTCCACCACTCCGAATATTCGTTTTTTCCTCAGACCCACTTCACAAAAAGTGCTCCATTCGTCGTTCTCCATCTACCTACGGTGGCCGTTTTCACTCATTCGAATTTTGAGTTTTGTGATTTTTTTTCAGGTGCCCAAAATGCCCCCAAAGAATGCCTTCAGAAGAAGACCGACCGAGGATGGACCTTCGAGACCTCCAACTCGACCACGGAGGAATGTTGAACCAGCGGCTGAGTTGGGCAACGAGAATGCTCATGGGATCACCTTCACCCACCCCGCCCATGAAGTCCGGTATGCAAAACATAAGGACCGACGGTTAATTCCGAACAGGTATATGTGTCCCTCTACTTTAGCTTAATTGGGTTTGTCTGAAGATGTGCATAGACTGTTGAATAAAATAGGGCTGTTAGATTTTATGTTGCGTACAACACCCACTTATGAACGGATAACATTGGAATTCTTGAGTACAGTGGAGTACGAGGTCCATACGGACTGGGAAGGAAGGCTCCCTATGTGTACCGGTGCAATCTCTTTTCAGTTATTTCAGATTCAGCACCGGTTGACTCTAGAGGAATTAGGTGCTATCCTTGGTATACCCGTTGATGGACCGAGAAAATTGCCTAGTGATTTTGTACCAGGAAGGTTTTGGGGTAAGATCACAGGAACAGAATATATCGCTAAAGACGCGAAAACATCCCGGATTCATGATCCATGTTTTCGTTATGTGCAAAAATGCTTGGCTTATTCTATGTTTGGCAGGGGTGACAGTCAGGGAGTTATTTCGCAAACTGAACTTTTTCTTATGTCCTCTATGATCTCGGACACTCCGGTTAATGTGGCTGCTTTTGTGGCTGCACATTTAAGCAAAGTGGGAAAAGCGGTTTCTGGTGACATTTCTGTTGGAGGTATCATCACTCAAATAGCTAAATTTTTGGGCTATGACCCGGTGGTGTATCATCATGAGCCCGTCGCAGGTATGACTAAATTAGATATGCTTGCTTTGATTAACCAACTTGTGATACAGATGAATGGTACTACTTACGAGTGCAAAGTTGGGAAAACGGTGGTCATGAATCTTCCAAACCCTGAACGAAGGTCCACCCTTAGTGAGGAGAATTGGCGCTATCGGGAGATTTTTAGGAGCAATTATCAGTTTCAGCGGAATGAAGAGAGTGAACACCTATAAGGAGAGACGGGTCAATCATCACAAGGTGGTAACCAATCTTCATCTTTCACGAGTGAAGAATGGAATTGGATACATGGCGAATTCGCCGATCTCAGAGGTGAGCAGGCACGCCAAGGTCTGGAGTTACACCGTCAAGGAGCTGAACAAACCCGTCAAGGCGTGATGATGACGGAGATGCATAGCATGATGCAACAATTGATGTTGCATTTTCCTTCTCCTCCTCCTCAGTAGGGTGTTCTGTAAGTCCTCTCCGGCGAGTACGAAAACATTGGGGACAATGTTTAGTGCAAGTGGGGGAGGGATTTTATCAGTATTTTTTTCTTGTTTTAGTATTTCATTTTAATTTGTTATCGTCTGTAGTTTTTTTATAGTTGTATCAAAAGTGTAACAGGATGAAGATTGATGTCGAAGGCATGAGTTAATGAGTGGTGAATGGAGGGACGACAAAACCAAAAGCTAATTTCTCAAGGCACTTTGGAAGTAGATGTAGCCGAATATGTCAGACGCAACATGGTGAACGGAATTGAGCAGTTAAGTGACGAAATCAAGCCGGAAAGAGAAGTCACACGACATGAAGGGTGTGTGGAAGCTGCAAACTTAACCTACCTGGTGAGGATTATAAAAGACCAAACACTTACAGAGATCACCATAAGAGTAAAATCAGGTATGTCTTTATCTCCCTAATTTTGCATCTGTCCTACCAACATAATACAATTGTGAAATCACACAAGAGGCAGTTGTTTGTTTTTTCTTTGTTCCCTTGTCCTTGCTTTTCGCCATTGTTGTTTTGTTTATTTTTGTCATATCCCTCGTTTTCCCTATTGAGCCATTCCCCCTTGTTTTGTTTTGTTGTATCTCCATCCTTCATAATCACCATTTCCGGGTAGCACTTATCGTTTTTTTTCTCTTATCTCAAAACCGTGTGAAAATTGTAAGTTTGGGGTGGTTTATATGTATGTATGAAAGTAAAGGGGCAAGTGTACAGAAAAATAAACAAAAGAGAAAAGAGAAGTGGGTGAACCACACAAAGAAAAAAAAAGAAAGAGAAAAAGAAAAAGAAGTTTAATACACTTGCCCAAAAAGAAGTGAAAGACTCGGTGATTCTAACACTCGAAATTTCGGTTAAAACAGAGAGTCTAAGAAGAAACCCCCCACACATATAGAAGAAAAAAACGAGAAAAGTAACATAAGTGCATAAAAACCCATTGTTTACCCTCTCCTTGTTTATCCAACCTCCACCTCAGCCCCATTACAACCCAAAAAGCCCTCAAATTGTGTGATTCCTTTTTGTGTAGTGGAAGTAGGATGTTTGCAAAGTCAAGGGTTGATATCGCATATTATGATCTGAGTGAAAAACACTCTAACCACGAGAGAATTTGTGAGAAGCGTGACAAGTTTGCAGGTGAAATACATCTTGATATGGAGTGTGATGGACAACAAGGTGCGATAAGTCCCAAAAGCTGACTCAAGGAAGAGATTCAAGTTGTGAATGATATCGGCTATGTTGTGGTACAAAAAGAAATTCAAGGTGACCTTTGTTTGTTCGCTTGCATCGCTTGAGGACAAGCAATGAGATAAGTTTGGGGTTGTGATCGGCCACCATTTTACACTCAATTTCATCATGAATTCGACACACGATCGTCATGTTTGGTAACACTTTGTGTCTGTTTTCAAATGTTTTCTTTATTTTATCTAGTTGTAGTTTATTTGTTTGCAAATTTGTTTTTGTGCCGTTTTCATTGTCAATTAGGTGCTTTTGATCTCGTTTGGTAATGGTTTCAGGTTAGCTTTGGATTGAAGGGAGATCGCATGTCCAAGAGGTGCGCAAAAAGGAAGCAAGAAGCAAAAAGGAGCAAGGAGGCAGAGGCGGACACGGTCTGACCGTGTCGCCTGACACGGCCATGTCAGGCCTCCTGAAGAACTGTACTCCAAAGACCAGAAGCTGACACGGTCTGCCCGTGTCAAGTGACACGGCCGTGTCAGCTGTGCGGACAAAATTTCTGATTTTTTTGTTTTTACAATTTTAAAGTTCCGGGGGCAGTTTGGGTATTCCGGCTGAGATCTGGAAACCTAGAGGGATTCAAAGAGGATTGAGAGACAAGGAGAAGACACTTTTGATCGTACGATATAATTCCAGAAGAGGGCAAGATAGCATTATCAAGGTTTTGGAAGACGAAGAGATTCAACGGTGGACACCATTGAAGATCAGAGTTCTCCTAATTTTTGTAATGTCTAAACTTTTTAATTTTGGTTTCTTGAATATTATGAGAGGCTAAACCCCCCCAATGCCAGGGGGTGTCCCTGATTTGAATTGTAACGACTCTGAATACCGTATTTCGTTAATCAAGTATTCGTATTTTGCAATTTGATTGTTTAATGTTTTTAATGGTGTCTTTGTCGGAAAAACAAGATTGATCTACGGTTAACAATCTGTAGGACTACGGTTGTTAAGGTTTTTAAATAATTAAATCTTGTAGTATCACCTAGGACTAGGGATACCGTAAGGTTATTTGAATATTCTTGAGTACTTACATCTCTGGTTTACAAACCTTTGTTTCTAAGGACTTAGGCATTAGGATTGCAAACCAAAAGGTTTTCACTAAGGACTTAGGAAAACACCCTTAAGGACAATTAGTTGCATCATATGAACTTGTTAAAGAGATCTTTTTATAGAGCCATTATAAGGCTGATCATACACCTACCTTGGCATTACTCCAAATTTATATCAAAAGCTCAACTTTAATATCAGTTTTTATATAGTGTTTTAATCTATTTTGTTAATCATTTAAAACAACACCCATATGTGTTTTTGTTTAGTCGACTTCATATAATAACTTGTATTTCCTACGCAATCCTTGTGATCGATACTTGGGGTAAAACCCATTATAACTACACCGTGAAAATAGTACACTTGCTATTTTTCCGATCAGTTTTGTATCTACATCTTCAATAAAAGTTGATATTTAGATCCTTTCCTACCTTCAGTAAAAGCTAGTAGTGCACCTTCAGTAAAAGTTGGTCCATTATTTTTATCTACATATTCAATAAACGTCGATGTTTAGATCCTTTCCTACCTTCAGTAAAAGCTAGTAGTCCACCTTTAATAAAAGTTGGTGTATTCCTTTTCTACCTTCAGTAAAAGCTGGTAGTCCACCTTCAGTAAAAGTCGGTGCATCTTCTGTATCTTCATCTTTAGTAAAAGTCAGTGTTTAGATTATTTCCTAACTTCAGTAAAAGTCGGTAGTCCAACGCCAGTAAAAGTTGGTGTATTCTTCCATCTCCAATGAAAGATGATGCTTTAACCTTTCTGGTGCAAAATATTTTCCCCAGTAAAGTATCTTTTCCCAACAAAGTCTTGTTTTCCCCAGTGGAGTTCTTCCTACAAGACATTTGTCTTCCATGGTGGATTTCTTTCATCTCCCTGGTGATGTTAGGTTTCCCCATATTTCATAATCATGTCTAATGCATTCATTAGCATTGCATTACATCTGAGTTTCAAATTTTTTATGTTTTATATTTAAGTCTCTTCAATCGCGTCGAAATGAAGATTTCCAATCATCGTGTCACCGGAAAGAAGAAAGTTAAATAGGGGCATCTGTCATACCCCAATTTTTGACCCTAAGATCATACATCGTTTGCATATCAATCATTAATCAAGAGCTTCATATTAAAGCTTTGTTTTTGGTGTTATGCTCACTTCATCTCTGAGGGGAACCATCAAGCACCACTATTTTTTTAGCTTGTATATGTTATACTAACCAATATACCAAAAATATTATTTTCTTTCTTTTGTATGTTTGTGTTTTGTAGGTATCAAGCAAAAGCATCCATTAAACAAGGCATTTTCAACATTTCTTACAAGGGAAATCGATTTCCCTTTGGATGAAATCGATTTCCATAGTACATTTTACGCCAGATTCTCACTTTTTCATAGAGGAAATCGATTTACCTTCTGGGTAAATCGATTTCATGCAGCAAATTTTTGCAAAATAAGGAACAATTCTCGAGCTTAGTGATATTTGGCATCATTTTTTGTGAGAATATTCTTGATCTCATAATTCCATGTCTCATCAAGATTAAATCCTATCATACACCCTCATTTGATGACATATGCACCACTTGATCATTTCTTGGATCACTTTTTATTATTAGCAAAATCACATTGAATCTTACTGATCTTTCAGCTAAACCTTCATCCAAACACTTTTTCTTCATCCATTCTTGGTAGATCAAGGCTTGTTGGTGTTTGTTCTTGAAGAAGTTGATTTCAATTGGTAATTTCTAGATCCACTTCCATCCTCCAAGATGTGATCCTTTGTTGATTATGTGTGCTATATCTATGGTGTTATTTTGTTGCTATTTGATGGTATTTTCATACACAATTGTATCCAAGATCACAAGTGTCATACCCCAAATTTGCCCATCTTATTTCTCTTAAATCAAGCTCATACTAAAGTTCAAGACTCAAAGGCATACTCCCCTAAACAATGAACTTCTAAACTAGGGTTTTGCTTTCTCTGAAGAAAATCATTGAATAAAAGGCTCAAATAGATCTCATATGGCTTATGATGTTTCAAATTATCTCCATGACAAAAATCAGGGCTCAATTCAAAGAGTTGATCACTCAATTGCTCAGAAAGTCAACAGTCGACTAATTTGACCTAAAAGTCAACTTAGGTCAAAGTACAGTCAAAACTCCTGATTTTTTGTCAACACCCTTATTTTGAAGTATCATTCACCATTTGATCAAGAATTGATCACGGTTCATCAAGGAAAGATCAGAAATCAACAATTTCAAAAGTTTCTAAATTAGGCTTTTCATTGAAGAAAGTCAACTGAACTTTGACCAGCCATAACTCCCACATGGAACATCATAAATTTTCCATCCAAAGATCATGTTGGAGGAAATTGAATTCTCTACAAATTTCTCTCTCACATGCCAAGCCTAAAAATGCTTCATTTGAGGGATATGGATCAAAACATTATAGGTCCTTTTCAAAAGTCAACCAAAAGTCATCTTTTTCAAAAGAGCACACAAGGAGCATGGAGAATTATTTTGACATGAGACCAAAAACATTGGTTATAGGACTCTTCAAGGTTTCTAAAAAGTCAAAGAACTTGGAAAACTGTTGAAGTGTGAGGAAGTGGCGAAGTGTACAAGTTCAACAATTTCCAGGGGCATGTATGAAGAGATAAGGTCCAAAACTCCAAATATTTCCAAATGGGCCTATATCCTTTTTATCCTATCATTATCCTAAGCCCATGCACGCCCCAAAAACAAGAGCTTTTTAATTTTAATTGATTTATTAATTATTTTATGGTTTTTAATCATTTTAAATCATAAAATAATTATATAAAATAGTAAAAATTAATAAGAGATCTTATTAGCTCTTTATTCCAATTATAATCAATCATCAAATAATATACAATCTCATCCAAAATCGTGGCAAGCAAGATTGGTGATTAAAGCAAATTGGCCAATTTTAGAAAGATTGAAAAAATCAAATTTTTATCAATTTCCAAATCATGATTCAATAAGGATTTGATTTAGTTTGTTAACCTAAATTCTTTGGTTATAAGTAAGGAATGAGGGCAGACAAAAAACGCAAGGATTCTGCAGCCTGAAGAACTCGTTCAAACTCACAAAAGCTCCAAGAAAATTGAAATCGGTTTTGGAGGCAGAGGGAGATCCAAAGCATTCTGAGGCTTGATACGTATTCCCTGGACATTACTGAAGCCATTCGAGTCATCACCTTCAATCAACTCGTCAGAATCATCAAGCCATAAGCCACGGTTTGCCACCTTAAATTTGAAATTGATTCCATTGATTTACGCTGCATAAGCATGTTTTAATTGTGTAATCTTGTTTGTTACGATGTGTTGAGTGTTTTTGTGTGTTTAGTCTGATGTTTGCACGCATATAGCATGAGCTGCCATGATTGAATATTAGGGTTTCGAATTAGGTATTTTTGATACAGGTGAAATTGAACCGAATTGAGACCACTATTAGGATCGTATGATCAAGACGAGTCTAACCATGGCTTTGTTTCTTATTTTTATGCTCGTATGAGGGTTTTGGCAATCGCAGGTATGATAGCTACGAAGTTCTCGTAGGTAATCCGTAGCAAATCGCTGTTACAGATATATGTAGGCCCAAGGTAAGAGACGATGAGTTGTCATCCTCTGACTCGTCCATTTGAAATCGCGCGCGTCTTTTTGCGTCCATAATTTTGTTTGCTATTTCTTGTTCCGCGTGCATGTCAATTACAACACAACAGTGGCATTTGGATGGCAAGTGTATTAGTTGGTAATTCAAAGGGTGTGGGTTCGATCCCCACCCCAAACATTTTTTTCAAAGAGTTAACCTGCAGATCCCATACGTCTCATGTGTAACACCCGTATAATTTTAATATTAATTTAATTGGATTATTGAATTAATAATTAGAATTATTAGGGATTTTGTGAAAATAATGGTTTATGGCATTTGGGCCATATGAGTAATTAGTAAAAGAGGGAGGGTAATTTTATAATCCTTTTTACTAAATTATTATATTATTTTCATAAACATTTGGAACTGGGAAGGAAGAAAGAACGTGAAAGAACGAAGGCTGAGAACACGAGGAACTGAAGGAGATCTGTAGAGGGAGAGACCAAAGATCAAGAATTCTTATCTGAGGTAAGGGGGGGACTCTCCGTTTAATCTCTATTATCGTGTTATGAGTAGTAATGTGGATTAGGAATATTATTTGGTTGATTGATTCCAAATTCTGAAACATTCATCTGTGTTCATCATTTGGGTTTGAATTGTAATCCCTAATAACTGATAGATTAGGATACGATGAATAGAATTGGTTAGAGAATCATATGCTATTGTTTGTGGATGAATTCGTACACTGTTAGATGCACTTTTCTGGTTTTTGGACTCAATTTCGTAGACTGGTATGAGTGGGAACGAATGGGTTTTTGGACTGTGTCGAATTCTGCAGGTTACTGGGCATTTCTGGCATTTCGCGTATGAAACAGTGCGATACGCGTATAGAATGAGGCTGATACGCGTATGGGGGACACTCCCAAGGGGCTATACGCGTGTGATACGCAGTTGCCCTGTCCCAAGAGCCATGTACTGGTGTTTTGCGTATGAGAGCGTATGGGGATGCTCATACGCGTATGGAATTTTGGAAGGAGGAAAATGATTCTGGTGATACGCGTATGGTGAGGCTGATACGCGTATGAGTTGGTTCTAGGCCATTTTGAATTCTGGTGAAACGCGTATGATACGCGTATGAGGCAAGGTGATACGCGTATGGACGCGTATGGATCATATGATACGCGTATGGCGTGCTGTGTGTGAAATTTCTGTTTTGTGATTTTTCTGGAAAGTTCGATGATGTGTAACTTTCGGTTGGTATACCTGTTTGTGTACTGTTCGTACTGTGTAAACCTTGTGATGTGATTATGTGGTTACTGATGATTAATTATGTTGAATGATGTGATATATATATGAACATGCTTGTTATTGATGATGATGATGATGAAATGAGTATAGTTGATGCTACTCATAGATTGGTAATGATGAAAGTATGTTATATATATGTTACATGCATTCATAAACATGAGTTGAATCCTATATGATGAGAGGATTCATCGAGGGGCAGAATTCCCATTGTGTGGAATTGGTGCTGGCAGGACCGTTTCTGAATTGATGATAGATCGGTCGGTGGATGATTCCACTGGTGATGATTGGTACCACATGCATAGTGTCAGTTTCATACATGTGCATGATTTGTTATAGCATGATTATATATGTTGTGTGTTGATTACCTGTTTATCTGTGGATATATGAATGGAGACTGTCTGAATATGAAACGATTGGGTGAATAATATAACTATGACATGTTATTATTTGTGATGTGATAACATTGGTTAACTGTGATGAGACTCACCCTTACTTGTTGTAATTTTCAGATTGAGGATAGCGGCGCGACTTGGTGAGGACTAGCTCATAAGTCGGTTGTTAGTTATAGTGTCGGTGTCATGCTCTGGTAGATGTAACACTGGGAACACGTTTGTCTTTGAGTTGGTTATAACTCTATTTGGTTGTTGATTGAGTCAGATACATTATGAGGAATGTTGACTCTGTGTGTTTTCAATTCCGCTGTGTAGAACATGATTTATTTAATGAGTTATAAATTCAGTTGTTTTCAGTGAATGCATGACTATTACTGACGTGGTGTTTTTATTATTTATGAATTGTGATGCCCCTTGCATGCTTACTCTGATTTATTATTTATTAATTGTTAATTACCGCGGGTTATTAGAGGGGTGTTACAATAGTGGTATCAGAGCATAGTCGCTCGTTGTGACCAGAGTCTTATGTCAGTCCTTTTGTGTATGCGACCAATACGAGTTATTGTCGATACTTTTGTTCTGACTGGGTTATTTGTGATTAACCAGAACAATGGCTGGAAGAGGAGGAAGAAACGATGATGCTCTCGCAGAGGCTCTGGGTATGATTGCTGGTGTGCTTGGAGGAGGGACTGTAGGAGCAGGGATCGGTGCTGATAGGCAACTGGGGAATTTTCAGAGGAACAATCCTCCAATGTTCAAAGGCACGCATGATCCAGAGGGTGCTCAGAAATGGCTCAAGGAGGTCGAGAGGATTTTCCGAGTCATTGACTGCGCTGAGAACCTTAAGGTGAGGTTTGGCACTCACATGTTATCTGAGGAAGCTGATGACTGGTGGTTGTCAACTAAAGCTGAGCTGGATGCTGGTAATACAGCAATTACCTGGGCTGTATTCAGGAGGGAATTTCTGAGGAGGTATTTTCCTGAGGATGTCAGGGGAAGAAAGGAAGTTGAATTTCTGGCACTGGTTCAAGGCAATATGTCAGTACCGGAGTATGCTGCCAAGTTTGTGGAACTGGCAAGGTACTATGTGCACTACAATGATGATGAAGCCAGTGAGTTCTCGAAATGTGTCAAATTTGAGAATGGTCTTCGTGATGAGATTAAGCAGGGTATCAGGTACCAGAGGATCCGGAGGTTTGTTGACCTGGTAGATTGTAGCAGGATTTTTGAGGAAGATAGCATCAAGCTGAAGTCATCTCACTCTCGCGAGTTGGTTGACAGAAAGGGTAAGAGGCCTATGGATAGAGGTAAGCCATATGGTAGAGGTAAACCTGTTGATTGGAAGAAACCCAGTGGGGGAGATTCCAGTGCTCGTATCAGGTGTTACAATTGTGGTGAGATGGGACATCGTAGGAATGAATGCAAGGTTGATCAGAGGAAGTGTTACAAGTGTGACCAAGTGGGTCATATTGCTGCTGACTGCAAGAAAAGGATTGTGACTTGTTTCAACTGTGGAGAAGAAGGTCACATCAGTCCTAATTGTCCTAAGCCAAAGAAGAACCAGTCAGGAGGAAAGGTTTTTGCTTTGACCGGGTCAGAGACTACTCCAGAGGACAGGTTGATTAAAGGTACGTGTTTCATTCATGGCACACCTTTAGTTGCAATTATTGATACTGGAGCAACTCATTCTTTTATTTCCTTGGATTGTGCTATGAGGTTGAATCTTGAGATATCTGATATAAATGGAAGTATGGTTATTGACACTCCTGCGTCGGGTTCAGTAACTACTTCGTCTGCATGCCTGAATTGTCCGGTTGACATTTTTGGTAGAGAATTCGGGATGGACTTAGTGTGCCTTCCGTTGAAAGAACTTGATGTGATCCTGGGAATGAACTGGTTGGAGTTCAACCGTGTTCATATCAACTGTTTTACAAAGACGGTAATCTTTCCTGAAGAGGTTAGTAATGATAATCTGGAGATGACAGCTAGACAGGTGAATGAGGCTATCGAAGATGGTGCAGCAGTGTTCATGTTGTTTGCATTGATGAATGTGAAAGAGAAAGTGGCGAGAGGCGAATTGCCTGTGGTGTGTGAGTTTCCAGAAGTTTTTCCAGAAGATGTGAACGAATTACCACCGGAAAGAGAAGTGGAGTTTTCGATTGAATTGGTTCCGGGAACTAGTCCAGTGTCGATGGCACCGTACCGTATGTCACCGTCTGAATTGGTTGAACTAAAGAAGCAGTTAGAGGAATTGCTTGAGAAGAAATTTATTCGTCCTAGTGTTTCGCCGTGGGGTGCGCCGGTGTTACTAGTAAAGAAGAAAGAGGGTTCAATGAGGCTGTGTGTAGATTACAGACAATTGAACAAGGTTACTATCAAGAATCAGTATCCATTGCCGAGGATTGATGATCTGATGGATCAGTTGGTTGGAACATGTGTATTTAGTAAGATTGATCTGAGGTCTGGGTATCATCAGATACGTGTGAAAGATGACGATATTCAGAAGACTGCTTTTAGAACGAGGTATGGACATTATGAGTATTCTGTAATGCCGTTTGGGGTTACTAATGCACCTGGTGTTTTTATGGAATATATGAACAGGATTTTTCATCCTTATCTCGATAAGTTCGTGGTGGTATTTATAGATGATATTCTGGTATATTCTAAGAATGAGGAAGAACACGCAGGGCATCTCAGAACTGTGTTAGGATTGTTGAAAGAAAAGCAACTTTTTGCCAAACTGTCGAAGTGTGAATTCTGGTTGGAAGAAGTCAGTTTTCTTGGGCATGTGATTTCTAAGAATGGTATTGCTGTGGATCCTACAAAAATTGAAGCTGTGTCTCAGTGGGAAGCTCTGAAGTCAATATCAGAGATTCGTAGTTTTCTTGGTCTTGCAGGTTATTACAGAAAGTTCATTGAGGGGTTTTCAAAGTTAGCATTGCCGTTAACTAAACTGACCAGGAAGGGACAAGCCTTTATTTGGGATGCCAAGTGTGAAGAAGGATTCCAAGAGCTTAAGAAGAGATTGACTAGTGCTCCTATTTTGATTTTGCCGAATCCGACAGAATCATTTGTGGTTTATTGTGACGCATCACTGATGGGTTTAGGTGGTGTATTGATGCAGAATCAACAAGTGGTCGCTTATGCGTCGAGACAACTCAAAGTGCATGAAAGGAATTATCCGACTCATGATTTGGAGTTGGCAGCCGTGGTCTTTGTTTTGAAGTTGTGGCGACACTATTTGTATGGTTCGAGATTTGAGGTGTTCAGTGATCATAAGAGCTTGAAGTATCTCTTTGATCAGAAAGAGCTGAATATGAGACAGAGAAGGTGGTTAGAATTTCTGAAGGATTACGATTTTGGTTTGAATTACCATCCGGGTAAGGCAAACGTTGTGGCTGATGCATTGAGTAGGAAGACTTTGCATATGTCTAAGTTAATGGTGAGGGAATTGGATTTGATTGAACAGTTCAGAGACTTGAGTTTAGTGTGTGAAGGTACTCCTACTAGTGTTAAATTGGGTATGCTGAAGCTGACTAGTGGTATTCTTGAAGAAATCAGAGAAGGTCAGAAAGCTGATGTTGGATTGATTGATAAGTTGACTTTGATTAATCAAGGCAAGACTGGTGAATTCAGAGTCGACGAGAATGGTATACTAAGGTTTGGTGATAGAGTTTGTGTTCCTGATGTTGATGAACTCCGGAAGCGCATTTTGGAAGAAGGACACCGTAGTGGGTTGAGTATTCATCCTGGTGCTACTAAGATGTATCATGATTTGAAAAAGTTGTTTTGGTGGCCTGGAATGAAGAAGGAGATTGCTGAATTTGTGTATTCTTGTTTGACTTGCCAGAAGTCAAAGATTGAGCATCAGAAACCATCTGGGTTTATGCAACCGATGTTTATTCCTGAGTGGAAGTGGGATAGCATATCAATGGATTTTGTTTCGGGTTTGCCGAGAACTGTCAGAAATTGTGAAGCTATCTGGGTTGTGGTAGACAGGTTGACGAAGTCTGCACATTTTATACCGGTGAGAATGGATTATCCGATGGAGAAGCTAGCTCAGTTGTATATTGAGAAGATAGTTAGTCTTCATGGTATTCCTTCGAGTATTGTGTCGGACAGAGATCCGAGGTTTACATCTAAATTCTGGGAAGGTTTGCAGAAAGCTTTGGGTACTAAGCTGAGATTGAGTTCTGCTTATCATCCGCAGACTGATGGACAGACCGAGAGGACGATTCAGTCGTTAGAGGATTTGTTACGTACTTGTGTGTTGGAAAAAGGAGGTACTTGGGATAGTTATCTGCCTTTGATTGAGTTTACCTACAACAACAGTTATCATTCGAGTATCGGTATGGCTCCGTTTGAGGCTTTGTATGGTAGGAGATGTAGGACGCCGTTGTGTTGGTACGAATCTGGTGAGAGTGCTGTGATTGGTCCTGAAATTGTACAACAGACTACAGAGAAGATTAAGATGATTCAGGAGAAAATGAAGGCTTCTCAGAGTCGTCAGAAGAGTTATCATGACAAAAGGAGGAAAACACTTGAGTTTCAAGAGGGAGATCATGTGTTTATGAGAGTTACTCCTATGACAGGGATTGGTCGGGCATTGAAGTCGAAGAAGTTGACTCCGCGTTTTATTGGACCATTCCAAATTTCTGAAAGAGTGGGAGAAGTGGCTTATCGTATCGCTTTACCGCCGATGCTTGCAAATTTGCATGATGTATTTCATGTGTCTCAGTTGAGGAAATACATTGCAGATCCGTCCCATGTGATACAAGTAGATGATATACAGGTGAAAGATAACTTGACGGTTGAGACTTTACCTGTGAGGATTGAGGATCGAAGGCTGAAGCAATTGCGTGGCAAGGAAATAGCTTTGGTCAGAGTGGCTTGGGGAGGACCAGCTGAAGGCAATGTTACCTGGGAGCTTGAGAGTCAGATGAAGGACTCTTATCCAAAACTTTTTCCCGAGGTATGTTTTCGAGGACGAAAACTCTTTTAGTGGGGGAGAGTTGTAACACCCGTATAATTTTAATATTAATTTAATTGGATTATTGAATTAATAATTAGAATTATTAGGGATTTTGTGAAAATAATGGTTTATGGCATTTGGGCCATATGAGTAATTAGTAAAAGAGGGAGGGTAATTTTATAATCCTTTTTACTAAATTATTATATTATTTTCATAAACATTTGGAACTGGGAAGGAAGAAAGAACGTGAAAGAACGAAGGCTGAGAACACGAGGAACTGAAGGAGATCTGTAGAGGGAGAGACCAAAGATCAAGAATTCTTATCTGAGGTATGAGTAGTAATGTGGATTAGGAATATTATTTGGTTGATTGATTCCAAATTCTGAAACATTCATCTGTGTTCATCATTTGGGTTTGAATTGTAATCCCTAATAACTGATAGATTAGGATACGATGAATAGAATTGGTTAGAGAATCATATGCTATTGTTTGTGGATGAATTCGTACACTGTTAGATGCATTTTTCTGGTTTTTGGACTCAATTACGTAGACTGGTATGAGTGGGAACGAATGGGTTTTTGGACTGTGTCGAATTCTGCAGGTTACTGGGCATTTCTGGCATTTCGCGTATGAAACAGTGCCATACGCGTATAGAATGAGGCTGATACGCGTATGGGGGACACTCCCAAGGGGCTATACGCGTATGATACGCAGTTGCCCTGTCCCAAGAGCCATGTACTGGTGTTTTGCGTATGAGAGCGTATGGGGATGCTCATACGCGTATGGAATTTTGGAAGGAGGAAAATGATTCTGGTGATACGCGTATGGTGAGGCTGATACGCGTATGAGTTGGTTCTAGGCCATTTTGAATTCTGGTGAAACGCGTATGATACGCGTATGAGGCAAGGTGATACGCGTATGGACGCGTATGGATCATATGATACGCGTATGGCGTGCTGTGTGTGAAATTTCTGTTTTGTGATTTTTCTGGAAAGTTCGATGATGTGTAACTTTCGGTTGGTATACCTGTTTGTGTACTGTTCGTACTGTGTAAACCTTGTGATGTGATTCTGTGGTTACTGATGATTAATTATGTTGAATGATGTGATATATATATGAACATGCTTGTTATTGATGATGATGATGATGAAATGAGTATAGTTGATGCTACTCATAGATTGGTAATGATGAAAGTATGTTATATATATGTTACATGCATTCATAAACATGAGTTGAATCCTATATGATGAGAGGATTCATCGAGGGGCAGAATTCCCATTGTGTGGAATTGGTGCTGGCAGGACCGTTTCTGAATTGATGATAGATCGGTCGGTGGATGATTCCACTGGTGATGATTGGTACCACATGCATAGTGTCAGTTTCATACATGTGCATGATTTGTTATAGCATGATTATATATGTTGTGTGTTGATTACCTGTTTATCTGTGGATATATGAATGGAGACTGTCTGAATATGAAACGATTGGGTGAATAATATAACTATGACATGTTATTATTTTTTATGTGATAACATTAGTTAACTGTGATGAGACTCACCCTTACTTGTTGTCATTTTCAGATTGAGGATAGCGGCGCGACTTGGTGAGGACTAGCTCATAAGTCGGTTGTTAGTTATAGTGTCGGTGTCATGCTCTGGTAGATGTAACACTGGGAACACGTTTGTCTTTGAGTTGGTTATAACTCTATTTGGTTGTTGATTGAGTCAGATACATTATGAGGAATGTTGACTCTGTGTGTTTTCAATTCCGCTGTGTAGAACATGATTTATTTAATGAGTTATAAATTCAGTTGTTTTCAGTGAATGCATGACTATTACTGACGTGGTGTTTTTATTATTTATGAATTGTGATGCCCCTTGCATGCTTACTCTGATTTATTATTTATTAATTGTTAATTACCGCGGGTTATTAGAGGGGTGTTACATCATGCCTAAAGGCCTACTATGCACCTTCACATATCAGCTAGTAGCTCTACAGAAGCTAGAATCTGAAGGCCTAAAGGGCGCCTCATCACCATGGATTCCCCAGGATCCGTCACATACAATCAAAAGTTAAGTTTTCTTTAATTTTTTTTATTTTTAATTACACAATCTAATTTTATTCTTATTATATATATATTTATATATTACTTTTATCAAAAATCATTTTTAATAATTCTCTTAACAAAAATTGTTTAGTCTAAATTTCTTTTTTTTACAAAAAATATTAAATCGAAATATTTATTTTAATTGTCATTAGCCATGTTATCTGATTTAAATTGATTTAATTTATTTAAATAATTTAATAAATTATAATTTATTTTAATTAATTTATAAAAATATATTAGGGTTAGATATTTAATCGAAACTTGTTTTTTCACCGATTTAATTAATTAGGTTGAAAAACCAATAATTAATTAAATTGATTATTTATTCCGTTAATTCTATTTAATTCGTACCCTAATCAGGGTTTGCGAAGATCACGCCTACAATAAAAAATTCCCTTTTCTTTGTGTAATTTTCAGGTTTAGCACCAGGATTTCCTCCGACTACGAGCCATATCAGATCAAAGCTAAGTCCTTGATTCCATTCTTATTTATTTATTTTTTGCCTTAATTTAAATATTCATTTTTTGCCTTAAATTTAAATATTGATTTTTGCTTTTCTGATTTAAAAATTATGGTTTTATTTTTAATCAATAAACTAGCCATACACTCACCCCTTTGTGTTTGTTTTTTCTTTTCCAATTTTCAGGGTTAGCTAACCGTCAAAGCCCGACTAGTCGGTAACCTAAAACCTCATTCATTTTCTTCCTTGTTTTAAATTATTACTTATGTCAAACCTCCTTGCTCTTGTGGGGTTTTTATTATTGCCTTTTCCCCTTCTCCATGTTTTATCATGTAACTGCTTCGAGGTTGTATTGTTTGGCCTTGAAGGCACTTAAACTGCATTATATTACTGCGTGGTTAGTAATTTAGGGAGTGCAACCTTGAACTAAATCTAGAATCACTTAATTACAAGATAACTTATTCTGAATCTGATCACGTGATTGTTGCACCCACGCACCTTTTATGGTACCCCTCTTGTTGCCTTTTGCCTGTTGCCTTATGTTTTTCAGTGCAGAATAGGCAAGTCCCTCGAATACGAGGATACCTCAGCAATGTTGCCCTCAGTTCATTCAGATCATAAGTCCCTAATGATGCTGCCTTCGATTCACTAATATGATCTCGTCCCTCAAAGTTGCATACGAAGTTGTTATACCCCAAAATTTGCCCGCATTATTTTTCAAGAAAACTCCAATCTGAAAATTAAAAGTCTCATATAATCATGGATTTTTATTTCAACAAAGATCCTGATATATGAAATACTTAGTTTTTAGAATTTTTCTTATACAGTAATTTCGCTTGCAGTTGAATTTATTCTTACGCAAACGCCAAATGCTGTTTATTACTTCACACATGCTATTTATTTATTTACAGATAAATAGTACTGACACAATTGGTACAGAGTTAAATCTTTTTGCAGGCGCAGAATCAGGAAACTCAGACTGTACTGGTAACAAGTAGTTATTATTATCTTTTGTTTCCCACTAATTTTTGTACTATATTCCATTATTTTCAAAAATCTTTTCAAATCTCTTTTTCAAAAATCAAATCTCTCTTTTTCCCAACACTATCTCCACTTTCTTTTAAATCTTACTTCCACTCAAAATTTCCTTTTGTACGGAATCACATCATTCCCCAACGTCTCTATCCTTCTTTCCACTCTATAAATACCTCTCATTTTTTCATAAAAATATCACATCAAATTCTAATTCATCTCTCAAATTTCTACTTCATAATCCATCGTTTCTTCTTTCCCGACAAAATGGCGAAGCGGTGGGAAACGTGTTTTCTTATGGTCATCACCATTGGTACGGTGATCATGTCTTTCTTCTGTCTACATAGCCCGGAACACTGTGGACCTGGGATGCTTATGCTCCCAATCATCTACATGTTACTATTTGTAGCATGGGTTATCAATCGTCATTCTTAAAATTTGCCGTATTTCTTATTTCTTAAATGTACCGTTTATTCGTCGTACTGTTCAATATAGTATGTAATATTTGTACTGTCAGTATTAAATATTGTACTATTTGTCATAATATTGCTTAATTACTCAGATAATATTTTATGTGTTTTCTGCCAGTCAAATATGCATTTTTCTGTGCATTAAATGATTTTCAGGGTTATTATCGGTAATTTTGCCCGCATACAGTAAATATTAGTTATTTATTATGTCTGTGTTTTTTAACAAGTCATGTAAATAAACTTTCATTTTTCACATAAAACAAAAGCAAAAACAATAAAAAAAGAAAATTAACTTTGACTGTTGATTTTTCACTCTAACTGCTACATCAATACCTGGACAGTCAGTTGACAGCCAAACTGCTGGCAGTACAATTCTCAGTGTTTTGTACCATCAATCAAATCAATCTTTCACAATTCAAAATTCCAAGATTTTTGTTCTAGAAGTCTTCTGAATATCACGCGATTATCAGAGACTCAACACTGCACAAAAATCAGGTACGCTTAACTGTCTCCTACATAAACAGTCCCTGACTAGGGTTTTCTTGTTTTTACAGGAGAAACAAGTTTTTGAGACCTCAAATGGATTTCATGCACATACATACATCTCAAAGTACCATCATACAAATTTTCAAACTTCAATTCACTCAGACGCACCGTCAGCAGCTCAAACAGTCAACAGACGACCCGTTTGACCAAAAAGTCAACAGACAGTCAAAAATGAATTTTTTTGTCAAAATCCATATTTTGTCAAAGGATTCATCATTTGATCATTGGATGATCATAATTCATCAAGGAAAGATCTAAAATCAACAAAACCCTAAGATTCAAAATTAGGGTTTTTACCTGAAAAGTCAACTCAACTTTGACTGGTCATAACTCTCTCATCCTTCATCCAAAAAATTCAAACCAAAGCTCATTTTGAAGGAAATTCAATTATCTTTCAAATGCCATTGATCCCATGGTCATTGGATTCACCATTTGAAAAATATGATCAAAGACATTACAGGACATTTTCAAAGTCAACAAAAAGACACTTTTTTCAAAAGGACACACAAGGAGCATCAAAAATCATTTTGACATGAGACCAAAGGCATTGGTTAGAGGACTCTTTGAGGTTTCCAAAAAGTGCAAGATCTCCTTCATATGACAAACATTGAGTGATTTACAACTTGTTGAAGTTGGCTAAATTTTGGAAAATGCATAAAACCAACATTGCTCAAAAATGCATTTTTTCCAAAAGGGGCCAAGTTTTCATGGTTCAAACATCATTTCCATAATATTATGGGCCTCCCACGACCAAGACTAAGCCCATAACATTTTTCATCCATTTTTGCTTGATTTTTTCTTATTTTAAGATTAAATTAAAAGGAAAAATGAAAGGATAATGGATAGCTTGAATTCCAAGCATGACTCATCAATATGACTCATTCAACTCTGTCTCAAGGCAAAGTACAGCAGAGGGAGAGAAGAAAATCAAGCCATAGTGGCTTAAATGCCAAGCTACATATGTGGAAAAAGTCAAGATTCTAGCAAAAGCACTTATTGCTTTCCAGCTTAGATTTTAAGCACCTCAATGCTTATAAATAGACTCCAATACTTCAGTAATATAGAGAGACAAGTTCAGAAACAAAGCCTTGCTCATAACACACTTGTAACCACTTGGAACTTTTTGAAAGAAATTCAAAATTCGAATTTTAGTTTCTAACTAGTTTCAGTTCAAACTAAGCATTCAAACATCATCCTTGAACATCAATAAACGTATCCCAATCAATTGCAAGCCTTGAAGCTCACTAAATCGAGCTATACAGGTCATAATTTGTTCGAACCTAAATCAACTCGTATCTGGTTATTCACGCATGCTTAACAAGATGTAGACATATATTTGAGTTTGGTTTGATGTGTAGATCATTTCTGGAAACTTAATTGAAGTTTGAACACGTATACACGAAACTACCATTTTAGGGTTCTTCATCTCAAAATTAGGGCTTTCCAAATTAGGCAAAATTACAAGTTCAAACATGTCCCATTGAATTCGTATGGACCAGACGAATTCAACCATGGCATCGCGCCAGATTTATATCACGTTTTACTTGTATTCGCTATTTTTTGCAGGTGTAATAGGTGGGAGCTTTTACACCACCTGCAAACGCAAGGTGTAAAAGGGTGGTTCTGATGAAGAAGATGATGCGTGGCCCCTCCCTATTGGCCAGGGCGCGCGAGTTTTTTTAAAAATAACTTTTGATCCTGTGCTTTGCAGTCCACGCTTTTGCCATGTGTCTCAATTTAATCACCTTCTGATCCACTTGCCAGCTCATCCTGCGTACCAGACACGCTAGCCCATGATATAGACTCTCAATCCAACCACACCTGATCAATATCCTTTTATTTTCTATTTTATTTTAATTTTCTTTGTAAAATTAATTAAAAATAGTTTCAAAAATCCAAAAAATGCACAAAAAATATTTTTAGACTTCTAAAATAATATATTATTTTCTGAAATAAAAATATTTTATTTTTCTTCAAAATTTCAATATTTTGCATAATTAATTAGTATATATTTATATATTTGCTTTTTAATTATTCTAACCAATCAAAAAATCATAAAAAAAATTGTTCTTCATGTTAAATATTGTTTATATATTATAAACTAATTTTTTACATATTTTGAATAATTTTCTCTTTAAGTTTTAGTTATTTGTATAATTATTTGTATAATTATGTATTAATTAGCTTAATCAATTTCAAATCAATTTCAAAAATCCCAAAAAAATTAGTTTTGTTTTAAAATTAATTGACAAATATTTTGTACATATTTTAAACTCAATTTCTAGGTTTAAATCTATTTTCATCTTTTTTCTTCATTTTAATTTAATTAATCATGCATTAATTATAATTAAAATCAATCATAAAAAATCCAAAAACATGCCTTTTATTTTTCTTGCAATTTAAATTCCTAGATAAATGTATAGGATGTCAAATTCATGTAAATAGGCTAGTTTACATTTCCTGCACAATCGATGTAATAGCGTAGATTTACTTTCCGCACTTTACATTTCCGCATTTTAATTTCCAGCAAATATAAACTGCGTGTATGTCAAAGATAAAATTGAACCGTTAGATCACTAACTTCAAAGATAAAATATCTGAATACAAACACAATCACACTTGCACCTCTTAAGGTAATCCCTTCTCATTCTTTTCAAAATCAAAAAATCAAAATTCTACTGTTTCGAGTACAAAATCGAACCTT
The DNA here is from genome assembly GCF_029867415.1 of Vicia villosa. Taxonomy (NCBI): domain Eukaryota; kingdom Viridiplantae; phylum Streptophyta; class Magnoliopsida; order Fabales; family Fabaceae; genus Vicia; species Vicia villosa. The sequence goes on from NW_026705077.1 coordinate 24,775, forward strand.
TTGTTTGTATCCGGTGAAAGGATAGATTTTTAAAGGAAATGGGATAAAGACCTTACAACTCAGGGTAGACCTCCTAGTTTGCTTGCTCAAATCAAAACAAACAAAATTCTCATACACTGTTGTTTTTCAAAACAAAACTTTCCAAAAAGACAATACTTTGTATACATCCAAACACGGATCATTACAAAGTTAACGTTCTTTTCAAAGCATCTTTCGAAAGATAAACAAGCATTTTGTATACATCCGCACACGGATCATTACAAAATTCAATTTACAAAGGTATTTGAAACTACATATGAGCATTCTAAAGCAATTGAAAAGTAATCGAAAAACAAGTGAGCTAAGCAAACTTAAGAGCCCATGGATAACCATGGATACAAAGGGTGCTAACACCTTCCCTTTGTATAACCTACCCCCTTACCCAGAATTTCTTAAAGGTCTTTTTTCTGTTTCTTTTATAAACCTTTCCTTAATTGGAAAAAATAAAAGGTCGGTGGCGACTCTGTGAATTTTCAAAAATGCGAAAGCATTAAGCGATAAAAAAGAGTCAGTTCACGTATCTCTCCCGAACAGAGGTATGGCCCGAGATAAAAACGGAGGTCCACAGAAGTGCTGAGGTATCCTCTGGTTGCCTAAACGAATGGCTATTCTGATCCTTCCCCTAGACTACCTGCCCCTTCTATGGCAGGGACAGTTTTGTGGCGAACGATAATTCGACGACCCTTCAACCTCCAAATGAAAGGACTTCCCTACCCTCCTATGGTATGGATAGCCCTGAAAGGCTAAAAGAACATTTTTCATCTAACCAGGTAATTTTCCCCTAATTGCTTTGCTCTGGTTTAAAATTCTTTTTCTACTCTTTTCTAAAAACTCACAAGGCTACGCTCATTTACGAGCTAAAGTCCTTGTTTCTTCTTTTTCTACATTTCTAAACTTTTGGTTTCTGAAAGAGCAAAGCAATTAAGAGCCCATGGAAAACCATGGATGTAAAGGGTGCCTTACTCTTTCCCTTTGTATAAATTACCCCCCGAACTCAGTTTTTATTTAAAAGGTTTTTCCTGTTCTTTTAGCCTTTATGTTAATTTGGATAAATAAAAGTCGGTGGCGACTCTCGCTTAACCGCGACATTTCGATAAAGTCAGTTCACCGTATTACAACAAGGTATTTGGTTTTATGTTTAAACAAGTTTTCTCCCTTTAGATGTTGTTTTTTCTGAAAAATGCACTAATGAAATCGATTTCCCTCTAGTTGAAATCGATTTCATGTTGTTGTTTTGTGCAGTTTTTGAAAAATGCAACTGGTGAAATCGATTTCCCTCTAGATGAAATTGATTTCATGTTGACAGATTCCTGTTTTTTGCCTTTTTCAACTTATTTTTGATACTTCCTCTTCTCATACTCCCTTCTTTTGATGTTTACTTTGAATTGCAAGGTTAGAGGTGTAATTCTTCTTCTAATTCAATGAACTTAGGGTGTTGATGTGATGAAAATCATAATCCACAATATTAAGTGATTGAACTTGAAGATGGAAGGAATCTTTAATCTAATTCCACCTTTTCTTCTCTTTTATATTGGTCGATGAAAATCTTCGATATCATTGCAATTCTTTTGAGTTCTTAATGAAGATGAGACCGTTACCTCTTTTCTTTTTGTGCAGCATCGCTTTCAGAAAACAATCTACATATCGTTTCTCTCGCATGCATTAGCACACAAATTGTTATTTACCGGCCTCGTTGTAGGGTGAATTCTATATAAGTTACTTGGCGATTGCTCAACATAGCGCTACATTACTTATCCCGAATCGGAAAAGAGATAAAAAATGGCAGAGATTGTATGCGGTTGGTTTATGACTTATGAAAGCTTATCATGTAGTTGCTTTGATTCTATCAGTCTTCTGATGAGCTTTCATTGAATTTTAACCCAAGTTCATCATTCACTCACCATTGATCTTTAAAAACTTACAATTGACAACTAACAATTAACTTTACTTTTTATGCTCTTTATTACATTGTCCTTTATTTTATTTTCCGCTTTATGCTTTTATTTTCTCATTTATCATTCATCATCTTTATTTTTATGCCATATTTTCCTTTGTCCATTTGGACGTATGTTTATGTTTCCGCCATTTTTCTTTTGTCCATTTGGACCATACTTTACCTTTGTGCTTAAAACACTAATAACCAACTTGAACAATAAAATAGATTTAAGGCTCTTTATGGACTATTGGTTACTATCCTGAGCACTTTGGAGATCTGGACCTCTTGGACTTAGCATTAAGGATCCTTGTTACCTTGACACCTTTGGACCTTGTTATCTTACTCTTATTTTGTCTGGAAGTCCTTGGAGTTTACTCCAAGGAGTTGGGATGTTTTCTCTTTGTGTATGCAAGTGGTTCTTTGAAAGTCTTTGATGGTTAATTCCAAGGCATTGTGATAAGGAATTCATATGTACAGAGCCGTTACATTGCCCGATTTTTGTCAAGAGCTTATGATGCATTCTAAAGGCTTGGTGCACGTTGTGTTAAAGATAATCAAGTTCATCTGGATCCCTAATTGGTATTTTGCTAGTTTATTGTTGGTAGTCCAAAGGATGGGAAATCTACATTGACTCTTAATGTCAAGTGTTGGCTTCTTATTTGGTTAGATTGTTTTTTTCCTTAGCTCTTATTTTATGATTTAGGATAGTCCCTTCATCTTCTTCCCCCTTCTTAGATTTTCAAAATCTTCTCCCTTTTTCCAAAACCTTCTTATGTTTGCAAACACTTTAAAAAAAATCTTTCTTAAAAATATCTTTTGCCCTTGTTGGCATTTCTTTCAAAGTTTATACACGATTAATTGTTGTAGTGAGTTGTGATATCCACGATTTTGATATCGATTGATGTTATGGAATCTTTTCCACTTGAGAGAGCTAGTGGCATACTTGTTGATTTTATCCAAGTTGGAGCCCTTCTTTCATTTGTGATGCAAAGGGTCCATTTGTTCTCATGTTTAAGATCAATGGCTGAGTATTCTCTCCTACGACAATAAAGTGTTTATTCCTTTAAAAAATCTCCCCTTTTAAGTGGAACTACATTAGCTCTGACTTCTCCATTGCACCCAGGAGGTATGTAGGCACAAGATGTAATGTCTTGCCGAGCTTATTTTAAAATCAAACAAAACCCTTTCTTTTTGCACACAACATCTCTTTTACACATATTTTCAAAAAGTTTTCTGTAGAATACCACAGATATGAGGGGAGCTTAAAACCTTCCCCTTTTATAATCAACATTTGAACCTGAGATCTCTCTTTTTTGTTGTTTTTGGATCAAAAACGTTTTTTTTGGGTTTATTTCGCTCTTTTCCCATTTCCTTTGGAAACAATAAAGCGTGGTGGCGACTTTCACTGAAATAATGAGTCAAGTCAATCCAATGGCTTTGATCTTAGATTTTCCCCGCTACACCATTCTTGACATTAGCGGTGACGTGACCAGCGAGTGCAACACAATCCATAGAGTGCATAAGTCTACTTGAGTGGGTGTGTATCCATGAGTGGAAATATAGTCATTGATCTTTTTGTTCTCTGTTTGCAGTTAGTTTTAATCCTTCAACTCTTGTGTCTTATAAATAGGGGTGAATTGAACAGTTGGGAATTTACGCAAATTTTTCAGCTTTCAAACTTTCATCTACATTCTGAAAAATGTCTTAGTTCCTCTTTCTTTGAAAACCAATTTCTGACATCCTTGCCATAGAAATTTCAACTCTTGCATTCGAAACGTACCTTATGGTTTTTGTGGCCACTTTGATAGTGGGGAAACAAACATCTCCTCTGATTACTACAAAGAGGGTTCGGGACGAGGAACAAACATTTCTCCTGGGTGAGACTTCTCCAAAGCTGGTTCATGTCGGTAAGGGCAATATTTCTCCCTTTATAGAGATGATGTACTTTTTCTCTTCCCGGCTTTCACGCGTTGTTGAGGAGGCTGCTATTGTTTTTTTGTCATCAGATTTATCATTCGTCCAAAATATCTTTTTGAAAGGAATAAGACGCAAATGGCTTATGTGATTACTCACAACATGTTTAATGTTGCATGTATCTTTTCTCTTGTCTCTATTGGACGGGGTGACGTATAGTCCCATGCAAATCCTTAAAGGAAACACATATTTGGAAGAACAAAGCAGAAGCTATGGAATTGAAGTACACAAATCTTCACAAAGAACTCCTTGTACTGTAGGAGGTAATTAAAGCTACTACTTCTTTGCAAGAAGAAGTGAAAGAACATGGATCTCGTTCTATCTTGGCCGCTCGTGTGACTGAGTTGGGTGGCTCTCTACAAGATGAAGAGTAAAGATACATGGTTTCTTCTAGGTCTCTTGAGGAAATGGCTCGTCAAACAGAGGAGCATCAGAAAGATGTAGAGGCCTTGAAAGTTATTTTGGACGAAGTGGTCGGTCTAAAGACGGCTTTCCTTGATGTACTTTTTCAAATTATGAAAGACGTGATTGAAGTTCCTAAGCTAGTGGTGGAGATGGAAAACAAGTTCTATATGAGTTCAACAATTTTTGTTGAGGACCTAGATCCATTTAGATTCACTTCTAAGGTGAATTTGTGAGGTAGCCCCGGTGCCTCAATTTCAAATGCTCCAAGTTAACTTACTTTTTGCAATGTATCATTTACTTTCATGTAAAGTTCATTGGTTTTTGCACTGTGGGTGTAACAATTTTGGATAATTAATGAGATGTTTACCTTGATATCTCAAGTGTTGTTAGATTTAACGCCCTATGTTGGTATTTGCTTTACTATTATCCTTATTCAATATTTGTTACGGCTCTAGGCTAGCTCTCTTTATCTCCAAGGTATTTATTTAATTTTTCAATTCTTATTTTGACGGTTTCCAACTATCATTATTTATTTTACATTTAATTTTAAAAGAAATTGGAGGTTTGTAACCCCCACTAAATATATTAATATAAAAAAACTAACCAATGTGTATAAGCTTTTAAAAAGAGCCAAAATCATGCCATTGAAAATATCTTATAATTTAAACAATACTAATAATAACAACAAGTATTATTGCTTGATACTAACTAGAATGGAACTGAATACAAGAAAAGGCCTCATACATTAGTTCAACAGATGTAAAATGAAGATTCATATCTCTGACAAACTTACTAGTGTAGTAAAACAACTTAAAATAACTAACACATACAAAACTTTCATATGGTAACTAGTCAGAGACCCGTGCTGTCGCCCGGGTGTATTTATTGTGGTGTAGTATTTTTTGAAAAATACGAAAAAAATTTAAAGTAAAGAAGTTTGACCAGATTGCATATGTAAAATAGAAATTAATCATTTAAATAAAGTTTTACTTATAAAATATTAGTAGTATAAAAATTAGGTTTTAAGTTTAAATAATGATCCACAAAAAAAGTTTAAGATAGGTCAAGTAATCAAGAGCAAGAGAATCTATACTTCGTAATGAGATTTAATAGATAAAATAGCTAAGTTATAATGAGAAATTTTAAATTGTGAAATCAAAATAATTTGATTGTTAATACATATTCTAATGGTTATACTTTATTCTCTCGTATAATATGATAAAAAATTATGAAATCAAAATATTACAATAAATAATATGATTATACAAAATATAATGGTAAACTTGACAAATGATATATTTAGAAACACATGTGAATTTAAATAGAATTACATAATTATAAAATAAACAATTACTATAAAAACTCAATTGTAATAAATAATAATAAAAAACTTGTGACATGGAGAAAGAAAAAAAAAGTTGCTTGGAGCTGGATCTGTAGGGATCGCTTTGTATTGGCACTATTTTTTTGATCTATTGATATATCCTTATTTAAAAAAAGATAATAATTTGATAGTGACCCGTAAGATAAAAAATTGGTTGTACTGACACATTTTTAATGATAATAATAAAAAATATGATAAAAATATTGAATTATTACATTTTAAAATATTGATTATAAAGTACTTTCAAGTGGTTATGAACAATATAAAACTAATTAAAGTCCTATAGAAGCCATGAAACAAATAGACATGAAACAACAAATAGAAATTAAGGAACAAAATTGCACCCAAAAGTGATAATGCATACAAACTACAACTCTGCAAAGTAATAACACAATAAAAATGATAAGACATAGATTTCTTTCAAACATCCTGATATATCTATTCCACACTTTCCAAAATAAATAACTAATATATTCTTCATAACATTGTAAACCAAAAAATTAGTGTCATTTTCCGATGCACTTTGGAATAAAAAATTAGAATAGATGTATATATAGAGTTTTAGTTTATCTCTTCCTTTATAATTCAAGACGATGTCAGATATTTTTCTTAGTTGAATTACAGCCAATTGCAAAGAAATACTAAGACAAAGGCATCACATTTAGGTCATAGAATGTGGCACGGCCTTATACATACCATATTGAAAAATATATCTAGCACTTCTCCGAAATCTTGTTAAGTATTAGAAATTCAAATATGCAATTACATTCTGGCAGGTTTTGTGTTAGACTAAGTGATGACAGTAGGAGTAAAATTATATTAAACCTATGTAACCTTAAATAAGGTTTTAAATTTTAACTGGTGGCAAATTCACTACTTTGAGTATATCTTTGTTGTTAAAAAAATATGGTTAGCCCTATTCATCATTTGAACTAATAAACTCAGATAGTAAGATTCAAATCCAATAAGATTATTACCACAAGAAAATGCTGTCAAATGGAATCCTACACTTTAGCTGGTACAGCTTCACAGTTTCATTGTAGTAAGGCAAACAAATTAACAATAATGCACACAACATAAGTCTTACTCAAAGTATAACTCTTACCTAAACCTCATTCACTCAATTCAAACATCATGCCATAACCAAAACCAATACAAATTCTGATGTAAACTAACAGCCACACCATTTAATCCATGCCAAATATCATAGCTGCACTAATTAACTCCAAACAAAACACTGCATAAACACAAAAAAAAAATTCCAAACATAACTTTAGTATTGTAGCATTGTGTTTACGGTGATTTCCGGTAAACAACCGCTAGTCTTCCAAATTATGAATATCCTTGGTTACTTGCAGGATCGACTAGATTGATGGGGACATGTGTCGAAAAGTTGTCTTTTGAGATGATTTGGTTCTTGTTCTGTTGGTTTTTTATTTTTCTATAATGAGATGGTGTAAATCTATGAATAACTTGCAAAATAAACTAAGTAAATGTATGACGAAACATAAATTGGTTAGACAATAAACATAAATAAACTTCAACGAGAATGTAAAGAAAATGTAAATTGCTAGAATAAAAGGACTTAACGAAAAAGTAAAGGAATGTAAAAGATACTTCGATTCGATAATAGAAATACAAACATATGTAAGGTGTTGGTGTTACACGTACAATTCTCAGCGAAAACTCGTTCTCTTAACACTTGATACTTGAGCGATTTGTGAGTAATTGGTACAAAATGAACACCCTGGATCCTGATACTAAGACCCTTATTTATACTAATTCAACCCTAACGGTCCTACACTAAAAAAATGCCATGTTGCCCACATGCATGCGTTTCGAATCCCTGGGGCGCCATCTGTCCTCGTTGATTTAAATAGAACATTTCGAAATTCAAAACTTCCCGCTCGAACCTTATTTGATACGTGGCAACGTGTTCTTCGTGAGAATGGGTCAAAATACTTTAAGTTCCAACAACTTTGTATTTCGAAGGCCATTAAAAGCTTTGAAGACTACCTATCTCGATCAAGCTTCGATTCTAGGAATCTCCAACATATATAATATTTTCCAGAATAACAATCCAAAGCCATTCTCTCTTCAAAAAACTTAAATCTTCGAAGAACATACATAGCGGTCGAAATCTCCAGCTAACACATAGTGACTATTCTAAGCCTTAGTATGCCAAAAAAATGTAGTAAGACTATTAGCATATCCTCCGAAACAGATATTTCACCCCTTCACCCTTGCTTTGTAAACATATATTTCATGTATATCTGTCTCATCTACACGAAAATGAACACTTGTTAGTGCATATCCTCCGACATCGGTTGCAACGGAAACAGGCTGGTGTACAACTGCAACTTTTAGCATCAGTTGATGCCTTCCACAGCTGCCACTGTTGATAATGCCCAACAACTTCGTGCATCAAGTTTTATACCATCATCATCCCAGCTAGTCTCTAAACACAAATTTAAAAAATGTTAAAGCATGATCTTTAGCTCTCGAAATCGTCAGTAGATAAATATTAGAAGACTTAAATTTCTAATTGCAAACATTGAAACATTTCATATAAAGATCTTATAGATTTAACATTAGGTCATGTTTGGAAGTGAATTCTCTACCGTTAGACAACTAACTACATGAGGCTCAATTATAACTCTGCAACTAATTAAACTATTGAGGACTATGAATTGTGTATGTATGTATATTGTAGTGTTATTGTTACAATGGAGATTGTTTTAATGGTTGCAATCTTCTACAGTTGAAATTTAACTATTAAGGATCATGGTTAGTGTATGAACGTATATCATAGTGTTATATCTAAGACAACACAACAATATAGTTTGTCACTCACCTTACATTGAGAAGAATATCATAAAACCAACAGAAACTTGAATGACTCTTCGACTTCCGACACGGTTGCTTCCTAGAAGTCCTACATTCTCTCTGTCATGATATTAAAAGAATCAATTTCTGTCTCTAAAAAATGAAAACTATGAATCAGAATATGTTTAATAGCACATACACTGAAACAATTAAACCAGTCAGTGTTCCGAAAAGGCCATTCAGCAAAATTCCAATTCCCTGCCAACCGATACCACGACTTAGTACATGAGCAGGAGGTGGTGTGGCACTCGCTAGACGCGATGCTTCCTTGAATGCTCCAGCTAACTGTCAAAACATCAAAGGCGGTGACCGTTTCTTTAGAAGTTATACGGTAGAGCATCAAATGTTTATGTATTTGAAAATACCTCGATTAATGAGACTAAAACAGCAGCCATCATTCCAAAAGAATGGCCAGCATCAAATGTAGGAGCACCCCATTCAAGAGGGTATGGAATCTTTATCATACAGTAACATGTTCAAGAAATCAACATCATTTTAGCTACACTAATACATAATAACATAAATATATTAAACAATCAAGGTGATATTGATACCAACCAAGGAGCAGAAGAAATGAGATTAGCCCTATCTGTCCTGCAATTATGTTGCGTTAAATCCGGTTGGTGTTTGTATGGTTCACTCGCTATAAATAGATGTGCATATGCCATGTCACCGTTGTCGATATGAGCAGCGCAAATCGCTCTAGTATCGGTACATGTCTTGTCTGAAAAGTTTTCAAGAGCTGCAAACAACATTTCATAATACTTTAAAATCAATTTCAAATCAATGCAGGTGTAACAAATTGAACAAAAAAAGAGTAAGACAATTAAAAGCAATTTTCTTACTAAACACTAATCCAAATTTTCTAATCCAATTATTTGATTTGTACCTGGGAGAAGATTATAAACATGATTAGCATGGGAATTCCAATTTCAACATAAGTCTCCACCTGAAATAGGACAGAACAACATAATGAACAACAATATATGATACAAAAAAGTTATATAGTAAAAGTCAGGTGGTTTGTGTTTTCCTATACCACATGAAAGCCTCTGTCAAATTAACCAAAACCAACTAATGTAATTACTGGAACCATTCCAAGTGGGCTGAAGAATCTGCATTAAATGAAAAACGACATAGTTAATTTCATATTTGATAATACTACATATTTATATAATAATTTTCAATCTTTGGTTTTAAAAGAAAGGTTTACCTAGAACAAATTGCAGTACTTTAACTAAATTCAAAAATAATTTGTATACTTGATGCTACAATTCTACTCTTTGCAAAAGCAGCGGAAAAAAAAAACCTATTCCTCTAAAGCTCAAAGGAAAACCATAAGAATTTGTTAGAGACAAGAAAAACTAAAATGCAAACATAAAAGAACATTTATATCCACATAAATCTATTCTGAAAAATCATAAAAACCAAAATGAAAAAGGGAAACGAAACCCAGGAGACAAGAAAAAGTATATTCACCTATGAAAGGCTTGAAAGCAGTTGTTCTACTTCTCCTCTGTGTAACCCAAAACACATCCTGCTTCTTATTCATGTATAACCCGGGATCAACAAAGTTCTTCACTCGTATGAAAGCGGCTGTAGTATTAGGGAAGGACACTTTTATGTAGAATGGTGGATGAAAGCGGCGGCATTATTAGGTTTGTATAGACATTTAGGGTTTGAGGAGAGATAAGAGAGAAGAGGGAAGGAGAATTTGAATATGAAGAGAGAATGAATTGTGATGAGAGAATGAATTGTGATGAGAGAATGAATCGTGAAGAGGGAAGATAGGAGAAAGAAGAATGACACCTGGCAAAAGCATTCATTTTCATTGGACAATAAAAAAGTGATAGGGTTATTTTGTTAAATACTAAAATGTCCAAATTGTAGTGTTAATTTTTTTTTAAGGGAAGGGCAGTTTAGGTAGAATGGTCAATGTCTTAGTATATGTTTGTATAGTAGATAGTAGATGAGTGAGGTTGAAGTTTCATCTTGAATTGCCTCCTCCTCCTCCTCCTCCTCACCAGAACAAGTCCATTCCAAGTTCACAACCAAGTCTTCTACCCTAACAAACAAATGCAAGGCACTAGTCCTTCAAAAGTTCAGGCCAAACCAAACCAAGTGAAGTTTATCTCTGTCAGTTATATCTTTGACGCAAAATTTTAAAAGAATAAAAGAAAAAAGATACATAACTAATATGGTGGTTGGCACTAACATAAAATATAGAATGTTGGCTATAATTTACTTGTAGAATCCCGAAATTGATAATCCACCAATGACTCAGTTCCTCCTATAACCATAACATCTACATCCCCTCAATTTCTTTAACACCGACATCAAAATGAGGAATAATAACACCACACTTGTTCAATCTTCCATTCAAAACCATGTCAATTTTACCATCCCGGTGATCATCAACATACTCAAACTCCCTAACATAACATACAACCACAAGAAAACCTTATCAACACATAAACCAATGGTCTACAATGAAAAAATAATTATAATACAAAGAAATATAAATGTAAAATAAATCACACTACAATTCAAAATGAAGTACAACAACTACAATTGGAAATACAGCATCCTCATACGAGAGGGATATCATATGAAAATTTATCTTAGGAATGAAAAAAGTAGAAAAATTAATGGAAGAACTATTTAATAAGGAATTTTAACAAAGTGTACCCCTTTGAATCATCCAATGTATTCAACTCATAGCTATTTGATTGATTAAGATAATGAAAGTTTCTTGGATTTCCTAATTTGAACCGTTCAACATCTTAGAGACAAGAAAATATCAATTAAACTAACTCACACAAAGCATATAGAAGCGATGATAATTTCTCAGGATCAGAATCTTGATAAACAGGTGATCGTTCTAGCAAATATGTTCTAATAGCAGCTTTTGAAATTCTCTCGTTTTGATCAAACCGAATCTTTGCAATCTTACCTAAACGACCTAAAATATATTATGTAAGTTTAGGACAATCTTTAAAATAACAATTAAAAGAAAGAATGATATTGTAGAGATTGTAAAGTTTATAAAAAATAAAAAATTAAATGAATGAATAAATCTTTTTTTTAATAGGTAATTCAATAATAGGGAGTATAAGGGATACTCCACCCTATTACAAAAAGTCACCCTCTATAGCAAAGGAGGGGAAATACCAGGACCTAGAAACAATAACCGTCATGATTTCATTGAAACTAAATTCTGAATTAGTGAAGACGATTTCGTTCCTTACCAGCCATAAACTCCACATAGTTGCGAGCCACACAATTGCTACCGTGATTCTGGTCTTCATTTTGCTTAACTTATTCCAATGATGAAAGAAGTTTTGCAGCTCCTCCTTTGACAAATCTAGATCATTTCCCAGTCATAATATAATTCTCCTCCACACTCCTTCCGATATTACACAGCTGCCAAACAAATGCGACGTAGATTCTAACTCAGATTCGCAAAGGACGCAAGTTCTGTCCAATGTTATGCCTCTCCGATGTTTGTTACAGATTCTTCAACTTTTCATCAAAATCATACCTGTAAGTCAACCTTTGATCTTTTATTTCTGTATTTTATGCTTCGATCGTTGTTTTAGAACTGATTGCATGTGGTTAGGGTAGGTTTTTAGGAAGGCTTTGATGAAAATAGATGATGAAGGTGGTGGCGTATGGCGGAGATAAGAGACTTCTCGGTCATTTTTGGTGTTTTTCTTCGTGTACGTGCGTCGTAGTCAGATGTCTTGCGTTTTTGCCCTTTTCCCGGGCGCGAACTTCGTCTAGCTCGGAATTTGTGGTTATGGAGGGGGCAAGGGCGCGGTTTATCTGGTCTCTGGGCCGTTGAAGTGCCCTTTCACTCTGTACGATGGTGGAAGGGTGGATTTGATTTAATTGTCGAATTCATTGTTCTCCCCTGTGTTTCAGGTGAAAAATGACCGATGAAACTCGTCCGACGGCGTCGGACTCGTCGTCCTCTACCCCTCCAGCCCGGCAAGAGGTGCCTCAGCTGGCCTGGGTGCATCAGGAAGCACTGGACATAGAGAGTTATTTCGTGGAGGAAGACTCTGATGTCTTTACCAAGGTGGGAGAAGGGTGGTCGGTTCTTATTGCGGCCGAAGATGACCGAATTTGTGATGTGTATACCCCGGATTTAATTCCTATGTATGAAGTGGTGTTTCGGGATAGGGGTGTTCAAATCCAAACCAATCCAAATAAAAACTGCAAACCGATCCAAAAAAACCGAAAACTGCAAAAAACCGAAGTTTATTGGATGTTGATCAGTGGTTTTTACACATGTTTTTACTGTTATTTTTAGTTTTCGTTGAAGTATTTTATTTTATGATTTAATTCATTATTCGTCATTTTATGCTTTGGTATTGTGTTTAAGTGTTTGCAGACTCAGATGAATGAAGTGGAGAAAATCAGTGAAAAAAATGAAGAAACCGAAAAAAAGCACATCTGCTGGTCACACGCGTCCCCAGACGCGTTTCTCAAAGCTAAACTGCAATTCTCTGGTCACACGCGTTCCAGGACGCGTCTCTCAAGCCTAAACGCGTTTCCACACGCGTTTCCACACCCGTCCCATGCCTTGAGGAGAACCAGAAAACTTCCCTCTGCTCAAACGCGTTTGCAGACGCGTGTCACAGGACAAAACGCATGTCCACACGCGTCCAGGAGTGCAAAATTTCAAAGGAAACATTCCCCCTGCCAAGACGCGTCCCCAGACGCGTGTCATTTGAGCCAGACGCGTTCCCACACGCGTGTGCACGTGAAGATTTGGGCTTTCTTGCTGAAAAGCCCAGTCAGACAGAAATAAAAGGACCAGAATGCGTTTGGACAAGGGTTCGACGAATTGGGGAGCGAAAATACATTGAAGAAGCTGGAGAATTCAGATTCGAAGCAAGGAATGAAGATTTCCATGAGCATTCGCGATTGAAGATCTGATTCCCTTTGTTTATCTGTAATGTCTACAATTCAAACTATGATTTTTATTATTGTTATGAGTAGCTAAACCCCCCATTTCTAGGGGGTGATCTTGATTATGAATGTGATAACTTTATTTCCTTGATACAATAACAATTTGGTTTTCATATAATTGGTTTGTTTTACATCTGTTCTTTATGCCTTAACCGTCGGACAAACGGATAATGAAATTGTATGAATGAATTTAGCTGGACAGCAATTGTTCATTGACATGAGTAAGAACATTGGATAATAATTATCACCTAGGACTAGGGATATTTTATCTTAACCGGAAATTCTTGGTATTGGAATGCTTGATCATAATTATAATTATCTATGGACATAGTAATTAGGTTGTGACGTCAAAGATCTTTTCACTAAGGCCTTAGGATTAGATATTCTTGAGAACCGGTAATCAATTGTGAAACTATGTTATTGTATTGAGAAGGATAGTTGTTACAGGAAGAATCATTCACCGGCCCCTAGCAACCTACTCATCTCTGTTCATCGTTTTAATATTCTGCTTATTTACATTATTTGCAAAAACAACCAAAACAACCTTTTGAACTTTTGTTTGATTGAAACACTGATAAAACTCTATATCGTCAAGCAGTCCTTGAGATTCGATACTTGGGATTTTCCCATTACTACTACATAGGCAAAAATAATACACTTGCTATTTTCTTATCAAGTTTTTGGCGCCGTTGCCGGGGACTGCCAAAGATTATAGAGTTCTAGATTTATTTCAGTTAGGATTTTGTTGCTCTGCGACTAAAATTTTATTTTCTGCACTATTTATTTTTCCTAATTCTAATATTTGTCTAATCTGTGTATGCGAGGTAAGTCCTCAGCTGAATTTCTTTTTGACGCAGAAATTGAAAGAACTTTGCACGCAAGGCGTAGACAAGCTCGGTTGGCTAATCTGGAACCTGAAGAGGAAATTGTGTCAGTTCATTCCGATTCAGAGTTTGAAAGTGAAGAAGAAACCATGGGTGAAAATCCTCCTCCTCCTGAGAGGCTCCTTGGTGACTACGGTGCTGCAAACACACCGGGGAGAAGACAAACAATTGTCAACCAACCGGTAAATGCTGCAAATTTTCAACTACACCCATGCACCATCAATCAGCTTGAAAGGAAACCTTTCACCGGAAAGGTTAACGAAGACGCAAACAAGCATCTGCAGAGATTTTTGACCATGAGCACCACTCTAAAAATTGATGATCATACCGAAGAAGCAAAGAGATTGAGGATGTTCCCTTTTACTCTAGCAGAAGAGGCATATGAGTGGTTCTATTCGCTACCAGCAGGCAGTATCACATCGTGGGGAGAGATGGAAAAAGCTTTCCTAAATGAATATTTTCCAGCGTCAGTCTTTCTACGAAAAAGGTATGAAATTCTGAACTTCAAGCAAAAGGAGGGTGAGTCTTTAGGGGATGCCTATAAAAGGTTCAAGAGGACTTTGGTGGCATGTCCGACACACAATATGGACAAAACTGAACAGATGCAAATGTTTGTGAACGGGCTGAGAATAAAGACAAAGTAGTTAATCGACACAGCAGCTGGAGGCTCAACAAATTTCACAACAGCTTCTGGTATCATTGTCATACCCTAATTTTTGACCCCCCTGAGATGGCATATATTCAAGATTTTTCATCAGGTCAAGACAAGTTCCCAGAGCAGCCACTTCTCCATCTGGTATCCAATCAAGGATGCTCAGAGACAAGGAAGCTCAGGCAAAGGATCAATCAATACAAGGATTAGTCCCTAATACAATCATGAGGCTCAAAGACTTCACTTTTCTCATCTATGATTGATTAGACATCCAGTCATATGAGTACAGGTTTACTCAGGTCACCAGACTAGGGTTTTGAGCCTATCAAGGACTGAAATCAGGGATCACATTTGGGAAACCCTAAAAAACCTCAGAGGGTCATTCAAAGACATCAATCATCTTCAAATAACTCATATTACAAGATCTACTGGACATCACACTTCAATCCAAAGTCTACAGTCATTATTTTCACATGGTCGACAAATTAGGGTTTTGACCTAATTCACCAAGATAGTTGACTTCTGATCAGGGCATGAATCCAAAACTCAAGACATGATTCAAGGATCTCTACTACCTCCATATAATCCATTTATATCATCCATTTGGGGAGAAGATCTTATTTCTACACAAAAGCCCAAAAATTCACTTTGTCAGGAAAAGTCAACTGTGAAGGATCATCATTGACTTTTAAGGTTTTTGGTCAAAAAATGACTTTCAAAGATCAATATCATCAATATATGGATGTCAAAGTCATTTGACCAAAGAAATTCAAAGAAATTCATCAAGGAGCGAAAAGTCGGGAATTAGGGTTTTTGAGGGCATGGTGAGATCTCAAAATTTCACCTACACAACTCAAAAAACTTCCAACATGAAAGTTGTAGATCTTGCCAAATAAAACAACATCTTACAAGGGAAATTTTTTCAAAAGATCAACCATTTATGAAGTTTTGGAAATTTTGAAGTTTAGGTCATAAACACTTAGAAATTTTTCTAAGTGTTTTAACCTAGTTTTCTTCCAACTTTGACCTCATTTTTCACAAATTTCCCAAAGGATTCTGAAGAAGACATAAACTAATGATTTAAAGTAGATGTTTAGGGCTTTCCAAATTGTGTTCAACCTTCTCAAAATTCAATTTGAGCTAAGAGTTATGCTTGTTCAAAGTTGACCTCATGAAGTGAAATTATAGGTCATGCATCATTTTGGAACTTTGAAGTTTTGTGCACATGACCTCAAATACAGATGCTACATGACCCATAATACATCTGCAAACATGCCATGCATTCATTTTCACCATGCCATGATAATTGAAGAAGATTCCTAAAACAAGAACATGTGATTATGTAATGATTACATTTGAGAATTTATGGCAAATTGATGAATCACCCAAGGAATCTTCTCATCAACCAATTAGAGCTCACTTTGCATCTGAATTGTCCCCTAAGATCAGATAGAATCAATGGATAGGGGAGGTGGCTCGAAAATGCAATGATCACACTTGGATATTCTTTGAAATTTCTTCATGGCTAAGAAACCAAACTTGCTTCACTAAGAAAGCTCACTCTCTCATTCAGTACTGAGACATTTGCCTATAAATAGGAGAGCACAATTCAGTAGAAAAACACACCAAAGCAACCATATTACTTGCTTTCTCTTTCTCTTCTCTTGTTCATTGTTTTTCAAAGTTCTTTGGCAAGAAGAATCGATTTCTTCAAACCAGAGCTTATCTTTGGGAAGTGAGCATTCTAACATCTCAAGGGAGGTCATTTGAGGTGATCCAAGCACCTGGATCACTTCTGTAGGTGGAGGAACCCCATTGTTGCTCTCACTTTGGAGCACCTGCAGTTGGAGGTCCATGGAGTGATTCAGAAGGTTTCAAGGCAAGCCAATCATCCAGACACACTCCTCAGGTCATAGTGAAGCTAACCAGATGGCTGCAGCTCATCTGTAACTCGAGAATCAACACCCTCCATGTTCACTTGAAGCTGAAATCGAGGGAGGTCCATAGAACAATTCAGGAGGTTTGAGGTCATTACAAGCATCCAGTTAGCATCACTGAGCCACAAGGAAGCTTTTGGGATCATTCATACAAGCCCAGTTGCTCTCTATCATCCTCACGATCTCCATTTTCAGAGGTAAGTTTCTGAACTCTCTCTCTCTTTAATTTAAGTACTCTTTGTGAAATAGATCGATTCTATCTTGTTCAGCATCATCAGAGGATTGAAAACCCTCTATCATCATCCATTTATCTTTCAGTATAGTCATTTAATTTAATTTTGAAATTTTAGGGTTCTTCACGATTTCTGGTAAATTAGTTAGATGTAGTTAATGATAGTTCATGTTAGTTACATATTTAGAATCGTGAGTGAATTTAGAGCAAGTTTCATGTTTACATCGTTGCAAATGGTTGAGAAACGAGTAAGTTCAGAAATTCAAAAATGGAGAGCTTGAGGTTGAAGATGAAGATGGTGGTGGCGCGCAAATTTGAATTCTCAGGGGAGAGTTTATTTTATTTTGAATGGTGTGTGTTTTATTAACGACTGAATAACTTGCCCTAGTGGCCACACATGCGCTCTTAGTCTCCTCATGCCAAAGGTCTGGGGTTCGAATCCCCCTCGCCCCAGACTTTTTGGTTCTTTTATTTTTCAAAGATTTACAACGTGTTTTGAAACATAACCAAATGAAGGCAAGTCACTAACACTGAGCGCGCGTTGGCTCAGTGGTGTTGTTTTGGGCTGGTGACCTCAAGGGCGTGGGTTCAAACCCTCCAAGGGCCAAAACTTATTTTTTTTAACACTAATTTCTTTCATTTCTCTTCACAACTTCACATATTTATTTAACTTATCAAAATAAATCATTTTCACTTCATTTTTCATACACCTATTATTTAATATATCTATTTTGTGAATAGTCAAAAAAATCATAAAAATATTATTTATTTCTTGAGTTTTTAATTAGGTTTAAAATAGTATGTTTTTAAGTGTTTCTTAAATACTTTAAATATATATTATCACTTTATTTTAACCTAATCACTTTGTAAATAAGTTTATGATAAAACCCTAATTATTTAGGTCTTAATTAAGTAAAAATCTTTATTTTTACTTTAATTAAGTTGACTTTTGTCAATTTTCAAAGCTGTTATCAATCTCCGATTAAACGGATGATTAAGGTTTCCAAACAACAAAACCTTATATCATTTCAAATCATTTTCAACTGCTTTTATCACCAGTACTGCAAAGTAATGGGCCTCTAATAGAGTGTAAGTCCCAAAAACCTTCTCTTCTTAGCTTGTTTTCAAAAACTGTATTTTCAAAATCTTCTTTCTGTTTTCAAAACATTCTTCTGGTATTTGAAGGGCATTATTCCCGGTGAAACTCTTCAGATACCTATGTGACCTTTGTCCATCTCCACTTCTTCTGTTTTCAAAAACCATTAACTGTTTATCATATATATTCAACTGCTATCAACAAAACAACAAAAATACTGTTGAGGCTCTGTACATACTTCTTCAATGGCCTCCACTCCATCCAGGTTAGGCTTTACAAGCTTTCAATTTACAGTCTTTGTTTAAATTACTGTCAAATATAAATTGTGCATATATTAGTTTAGAACTACGTTTGAGTATAAACCTTAGGACAGTTAAACTATATATATATATATTATAGGAATATGACCTAGGATTGAGAATGTCTTCCCGGTGAAGGCTCTTTCCTAATTAGAGATCTGTAGTTCAAACCCCCAAGATGAATTATTCCCGGTGAAACATCTTGGCAAAAACCTTAGAATCCAAATAATAGGACACATCCACCCAAAGAGGAATTATTCCCGGTGAAACCTCTTACCCATTTGCTTAGAGCCAAAATAAGTTCAAAACTACATAGCTTTCTCTTGTGCTATAACAAGGACCCTCGATTAGCCTCCTCTTGGGCTTTGTACAAGGACCCACAGGCTTCTTAAAAGCATTTCCAGCTTCCTCTTGAGCTTGTATACAAGGACCCATCAGGTTTCTTATAAACATAGGAACAGGTCTTTAGTCACCTTTTAGCCTACCCTGGTGAGTTTCTTCCAATTTAAAACCAGACTTTAAACCAGCTAAGTTTGTCTCAATTTCACATTGAGTACATTTTTGGAATGAGAGACATGGACAGTCTCTATCACCTTTATCTTCATCAATCTTCCTTAGCAGAGTCTAGGATCCATGTTTGGTCATCCTCAGCATTGAGTCAGCCTTCATCTTGGGCTTTAAACAAGAAGTCTCCATTAGATAATCTTTCTGCCATTCATTTTAATAAAAAACCCCTGGAAAGGGTCAGCCTCCAACATCTGTCTAAAAATGTCAAAACCCCTGGAAAGGGTCAGCCTCCAACATCTGTCTAAAATGTCAAAACCCCTGGAAAGGGTCAGCCTCCAACATCTGTCTAAAAATGTCAAAACCCCTGGAAAGGGTCAGCCTCCAACATCTGTCTAAAATGTCAAAACCCCTGGAAAGGGTTGGCCTCCAACATCTGTCTAAAATGTCAAAACCCCTGGAAAGGGTCAGCCTCCAACATCTGTCTAAAAATGTCAAAACCCCTGGAAAGGGTTAGCCTCCAAAATTAATTAAAAATAATTTCATTCTCTTAGGAGATAATTTCCCCAAAAGAGTCAGAACCCCTGGAAAGGGTCAGCCTCCAAAAAACATGATAAAGTCAGTCTTTTAACAGACAAATTCACTAGCTGAGTCAAAATCCCTGGAAAGGGTTAGCTTCCAAAGAAAAACAGTCTTTTAATAAATAAAACCTCCTCAGTAGAGTCAAAACCAACAAAAACAGTTAGCCTCAACCTTGGGCTTCATACAAGGCACCCAAACAATAAAACTCCCCTGTCAAGAGTCAGCCTCAACCTTGGGCATTGTACAAGGCAGATAATAGAGTCTCCCCAGTGAGTCCTTCATCACTCAGTAGCCACAACCTTGGGCTTTGTACAAGGCAGATAAACCATATCTTTCATATGTCAAAGATTCCTAACACTTAGGATCTTTCCCCATATAGTCACCCATACTTAATTCATTTAAGAGTCCGCCACAACCTTGGGCTTTGTACAAGGCAGAAAATAATGTTTTCCCTAGCTAGAGTCAGCCACAACCTTGGGCTTTGTACAAGGCACATAAAATAGAGTCATTCAATTATTCTCAACAGTTAGCCACAACCTTGGGCTTTGTACAAGGCACACAAATAGAGTCTCCCTAAGTAGAGTCAGCCTCAATTCTGGGCTTTGTACAGAACACAAAAATACCCTGTAATTAATTCCCAGTGGAGTCATCTCCCAGAGTCAATAATATTAATTAATAAATCAAAAAGCCTCAAGCTTGGGCCTCATACAAGCCATCTAAATTCAAATCTTTTATACAGTAGATAGACATAGCTTATCTCTATAGAGAGATATTTTTACTACTCTACCACATTCAAACAAACAAACATTTCAATTTCAATTTCAATCAAAGTCTCCCATTTAGGACTCTGAAAGACATGCTCTGGCACATCCCCAGACTTGTACACTTTCCCTAATTTGGACGAGCATCTTTCTTTCATTTAAGAGGCATCTGACTGGCATACTTGCACACACACAAGTAAGGTCCCCCTCTTGAATGAAATGAATTCAGTTATTCTGTCACTCTTTCAAAATGTTTGTGGTAGAATAGTACAAATACCTCTCTGTAGAGATGATTTCATGTCTCTTTACTGTAAACAGAGATTTAATTCCAAGCTTCAACCTTGAGCTTCAAGCAAGGCACCAAAAACAATTAATTTCCCTAGTTAGTTCCCCGAACTACATTAAGCTCTGACTTCCACTAGGGATATGTAGGCATGAGGTTCACAAGGAATCTCAGCGAGCTAATAAAATACCAAAAAATAGTCAGTTTGTCTGTCTGTCTGTCTTTTAAAATCAAATCAATTCCTTCTCCTAACACAAAGGAGAAACTTTCCCAATCATTAGCAGCAAACACAATCACAAATGACACAGAGAAGGTTCCTGTAGAGTACTACAGATATGTAGGGTGTTTAAACACTTCCCTATGTATAACCGACCTCCCGGACTCCAGAATTTCTAGTCTAGGTGTAAATCCCCACACTTAGCAAACTCCTAGGGTTTAGTTGAGATCTTTTTTCCCCTTTCCTACTCGTAGGACAAATAAGAAAGTTCGTGTGATATCGTAGGAAGAACTGAAATAAAATTCATCCCACCACGGGCGCACTCTCCTTCCAAATTTCGCGTGAAGGGTTTAGCGTGCCGTCCTCCCAAGTGAAACGGGGAGGTAAAAGAAAACGACACCACAGCCTGCAAGGTGTCCATCACATTCAGGAGCAAGGTATTTTCTATCCATAGTAGATGATTATTCCAGAAAATTATGGGTATTCATCCAGAAGACTAAGGATGAAACTTTTGAGAATTTCAAAAGTTGGAAGACTCTGGTTGAAAATCAGACTGGCAGAAAGGTCAAGAGGTTGAGAACCGACAATGGCCTTGAATTTTGCAATGAGGCATTCGACAGTTTTTGTGCTGCCTCTGGTATTGCAAGGCATAGAACTACTGCAGGTACTCCACAGCAAAATGGTTTGGCTGAAAGGTTTAATCGAACTATTTTGGAGAGAGTCAGATGCATGTTGACTAGTGCGGGGTTAACAAAGGTGTTCTGGGCTGAGGCTGTTTCGACAGCAACATATCTGATAAACAGATGTCCTTCGACAGCGTTAGATATGAAGACACCTGAAGAAGTTTGGTCGGGACATCCACCAAATCTCGACAAACTGAGAGTATTTGGCTGCGTAACCTATGCTCACATTAGGCAAGACAAGGTCGAACCTAGAGCTCTGAAATGCATGTTCATGGGATACCCTGAAGGAGTCAAAGCTTATAGGCTATGGTGCCTAGAGCCAGGTCACAGGAGGTGTATCACCAGTCGAGATGTAGTTTTTAATGAAGCTAAAATGGCTTTTAAGAAAACTGATGATGTTGGTCGAAGTACAGAAACATCTGACGAAGAGCTGGAACAGGTAGAGATTCCTGTTGAGGTGGAGCATGTTGATGCTGAATTGCATATCCCAGATGAAGTCGAAGAAGAAGCAGAAGATGCTGAAGTTGAGGAAACTGACGATGACTACCTATTGTCGAGAGATAGGTCGAGAAGAGTCATCAAGCCACCTCAAAGACTTGGATATGCAGATCTTATAGCTTATGCCTTAATCTCTGCAAGTGAGGTTCTAGACGAAGAACCTAGAAACTATAAGGAAGTTATGAGGAGTCGAAATAAGACTGAATGGCTGAAGGCCATGGATGATGAGATGAAATCTCTTCATGATAATCATACTTGGGAACTAATCAAGAAACCTGTTGGGGCATGGTTAGTCAGCTGTAAATGGATTTTCAAAGTTAAGGAAGGAATTGAAGGAGTGACGTCGAAAAGATACAAGGCAAGGTTAGTTGCAAGGGGTTTCACTCAGAAAGAAGGTGTCGACTTCAATGATGTGTTTTCTCCTGTTGTGAAGCATAGGTCCATTCGAATGTTGCTTGCCATGGTGGCACAGTTCGATCTTGAACTGGAACAGATGGATGTGAAGACTGCGTTCTTGTATGGTGATCTAGATGAAACGATCCTGATGAGGCAACCTGAAGGGTATGTCGAAAAGGGGAAGGAAGATTATGTGTGCAAGTTAAAGAGATCTTTGTATGGGCTGAAACAATCTCCTCGACAGTGGAATAGGAGATTCGACAAGTTCATGGCACGCATAAGTTTCATTAGAAGTCAGTTCGACCATTGCGTTTACTTCAGATTTCGACCTGGTAATTCATTTGTTATTTTGTTACTTTATGTGGATGATATTCTCATAGCAAGCAACAATGTTGAAGATGTGATGAGGGTGAAGGCTGAACTCAATAAGGAGTTCGATATGAAGGATCTGGGAGCTGCTTCCAGGATTCTTGGAATTGACATTCGAAGAGATAGAAAGAAGTCGAAGTTATGTCTATCTCAAGAGGCATATCTACGGAAGATTCTTGAAAAGTTTGGTATGTCGAATTCGAAGCCAGTTGTGACTCCAACAAACCCTCAATTCAAGCTGAGTGTTGATCAGTGTCCCAGTACTGATGTCGAAATAGCCTATATGAATAGCATCCCATATGCTAATATAGTTGGTTCTTTGATGTATGCTATGGTCTGTACTAGACCCGACATAGCTTACGCAGTCAGTCTTGTAAGCAGGTACATGGCGAATCCTGGAAAGGCTCACTGGCAAGCATTGAAGTGGATTTTAAGGTACATAAATGGATCTCTGAACAGAGTTCTAATTTATGGTGGAGCCTTGGGTGAAGATAGTAAAGCAGTAATAGAAGGATATGTCGACTCTGATTATGCAGGTTGTATGGATTCCAGGAAATCTATTTCTGGATATGTTTTCACTATGTTTGGCACAGCAATTAGTTGGAAAGCAACACTTCAGAAGGTTGTTGCTCTATCAACCACTGAAGCGGAGTACATTTCATTAACTGAAGCTGTGAAAGAAGCATTGTGGCTTGAAGGTTTTGCGAAGGAGCTGAAACTTCAAGGTCGAGGTATCACTGTTAAATGTGATAGTCAAAGTGCAATACACCTGTCGAAGAATTCAGCCTATCATGAGCGAACTAAGCACATTGATGTGAGGCTGCATTTCGTCAGAGGAGTAATCGAGCGTGGAGAAGTCCAAGTGCTGAAGGTTTCGACTGAAGACAATGCTGCTGATATGATCACCAAGACATTGCCGAGTTGCAAGTTTTTCCACTGTATGCAGTTGATAAAGCTGCATGAAGAAAACTAGTGTGTTCCCTTGATGTTGTAGAGTTAGATCCAAGGTGGAGATTTGTGAGATATTGGATCGAACTCTAGTATGGCCGAAGGGTAGCTTCTTGGTTCGACAGGGTTAAGCATGATGTCGAAGGTTGTTCACATGCTTGTGTCGAAGATGCTAGGGTTGTTAGCATGTTAAATTAGGTTTTAGTGTTTAAACCCTAATTTGTTAAGTTAGCTTGTTTATTAAGTTGGCTTGTGTAATGGGCCTTGTGGAAAAAGCCCATTAGTTAGTATGTTAGGTTTTATTATAAATAGCATACTAGTCTCTCATCATTGCTAAGCTGCAAATCCTAATTTAGGGTGAGAGAGGTTATTTGTTATTCTTGTAAACTTGTAATCTTGTTTTAAGAGAAAGTAAAAGAATAGCAGTTATAACCAATTCTTGTGTTCTTATTCTCTTCCCTAATTCCCTATTATACTTTGTTATTGGTATCGTTTTTCACAACACTCAGTTTGAACTGGATACCAGCAGTCACCGAAAACCCCCGCAAATAAATTGTGGGAATCGTATAAGCGGCAGTTTTTATAACTTCCGCAAAACAATTTGCGGAGGTCAAAAACCCCCGGTATATGGCTTAAAAGCCTCCGCAATCAGGAGCGTTTTTTTGTAGTGCTGGGAACCGGTTCCAACGCTACTGTATCAGAAAAACACCATTCTTATCAACACCGTATCGACCCGAATCCATACCAATTCGCATCGAAATGCATTATAACACCAAAACGGCAACCACAAACACAATTAACACATTTATAACACATTTCAATCATCCAATTCACACCACACATGATCAATACAACATTATTAATCAATTCTCCCAAAACCTAACATCTCTACAACCTAAGCATAACTCAATTAGCATGAGCAACATGTTCAATTCCATTCTACTACCTATAACCCCATAATAGAAGATAAATGGAAGAGTCCCCCCTTACCTGAAGGTTGATTCTTCGCTCTTCCTCTATCGCATTTCTCTGCTCCTCTTCTCTTTTCACGTGTTTCTCTTTTCCAAATGCTGTAACCTTCTTTATTCCACAACTCCCTCTATTTTATTAAAAATAAAATAAAATTATTTTAATTAGTAATAGGGCCTACCAATGCACCCCCTCTTTACTAATCACAACTCAAGCCCAATTGCTTAATTCCTCCTAATCCTGAATAATTCCAAATAATTTCCCATAATTCAATTTAAATTAATTAAATTAAATTATGAAAATATGGAGTGTTACAATGCACATGATGATGAACAAGGCGTGTCTTCGAAGGGAGACAACCATTGCAAATTTTCCATATGAAATGTTTGACTCTTGTCGGAGCTATTATTTTCCACAAGCTGCTCCAATTGAAACCCTCTCTATCCGACACTACAAAAAAAAGAGCTCAGTAGTGACGTGAAATCACGCCACAAATAGAAAAAACACTTCACAAATCATTATTTGCGACGTGTTCATTTACGTCGCAGGAGGCAAGGTGACAACTTTTAGTGACGTGATTTTCACTTCACTATTTAGTGAAGTGAAAATCACGTCGCAACATTTGGACCAGAGTTTAATGCTTTTGCAGTCAGAGCAGACGTAGCAGGACTGGGTCAGTAAAAGCATCTTTATTAGTGACGTGATTTACATGTCACTGCCTAGTGGCATGCAAATCACGTCACTAAATTTACCTAGAGTAGTTGTAAAAGCGCAATTATATGTGTAAAGTTGCGACGTGATTTACATGTCACTACTTAGTGACATGTAAATCACGTCACTAATATATTTTTTTTGCAATAACCAAATATATATATATTTAAATTAATAAACCAAATATATTAAAATTAATAAAATTTATAAAATTTTTAAATTAATTCAATAAACTAAATATACTAAAATTAAGAAACTAAAATTATAAATCTAATATTACTAAATAATGTAATTATAATTTAATTAATAGTTTACACAAATTCAAGGAATAAAATGCAATTTGAGAGAATGGGAGAAGAGATTTTGGGAGAAAATGGGGAAGAAGGGTTGAGAGGAAGAAGAGAAAGAAAGGGTTGAGGGAAACACGTACTTCTGGAACGAGAGAGGGGAAGAAGCGTTTTGGCAAAAGCTAATAAAGACTTTAGCGACGTGATTTTCACATCGCCACGTTGCGAAATGAAATTCACGTCGCAACCAACGCACATTCCTAACCCACGTGCTCCTTGTCAGTCAACTCTGCCATTAAAGTTTTTGGGTTTTGTAATTTTTAGTTGCGACGTGATTTACACGTCACAACTGAATTTTTAAAAAATTCAAACTTCCCCCCATGTGCATTTCTGACTCCAATTGGCTTTCAATTTTTTTATTTTAAGTTGCGACGTGATTTACACGTCACAACATTTTTTTATAAACTTTCTGACTCTCCCCCTTGATTAACGTTACTTTTTATTTTTAAATATTATAAATATGTTGCGACGTGATTTTCACGTCACAACTGGTGTATTTTACACACGTGAAAATCACGTCACTATTTCACGTGGCTAGGAAGCACATTTCTTGTAGTGCGAACCAGCCTTTTCATGGCGCTTCCTCCAAATTCTACTATTTGAGAAATTTAGTTATAAAAAAATGATAATTATTGAAATTTCACTTCTTTATTTGATAAAATAAAATTATAATTTTACTTACAACTATTTTTTAATTTTTAATTTTAATTGTGGAATTGATACATATATATATATATATATATATATATATATATATATATATATATATATATATATATATATATATATATATTCATTTGTAATATATAATTATTTGTTAAATAATAAGTAAAAATATATATTAAATTTTCATTCATAATTATTTGTTAAATTATAATTTAAATTTCTACTTAAAGAAAAAATTTATATATTTTAAAAACATACGTAAAAAAAAAATTAAATTCCGATATATATTTTTTTGGTAATTTTTTTTTATTAAAGAATGAAAGTAATCGTATAAAAAGTTTCTTAAGTATATATTATTTTTTATAAAAAAAATTTTGTTGCATATGTAGATAAATTTAATAATTTGTATTACAAAAAATTATAATAATAACCTTATTTTATTGATGATAAGAAAATAATATTATATATTTTAATAATACACGTAATAATAATAAAAATAATAACAATAATAATAATAAATTGGTAGAAATTTGGAATAAAGAATGAAAGTATTGAGACAAAATCTTATTAAGTGAAAATTATTTTTTGGTAATAAAAGAATATTAAAGAAAAAATAAAATCTGAATTCAATAGGTAAGAGTTACTAAATTTAATTGATATGAAAGATTTAGATAAATAAACACCTATAAATAATAACGTGACAAAAATAATTTTATGTGATAAATAATAGTTTTATATGACAAAAATTTTTGATTCTATATTATTCACTCTAGTCCTTATTATAAAAGAAAATTTACTTATTAAATTCATTTAATAATTAATATTTTAGTTTATATATAGACCAAATACATTAATCGTTCTATGAATTAAAAAATAACTTCCTCACCAAAAGAATTAATATATAATAAGTTATTATTATTAAAAATAGGAAATCTCTAGTTTCTTACCTCTTTAGCAAGATTCTTCACAAAATAAGAAATGCGTTGAGATAGAAAGACAGAGAGAAGATAAGGAAAAGGCAGCAATTATGACAAAGAAAACAAAATTAGAGTTAATTTGAGCAGTATTAAAGTAATAAATTGATTTCCTAAACATGATTTTATTAGACCATTTACAAGGGGGTGTTGAATAATTTATTCAATAGTTGAATAGCTACAATGGTGTGTTGAATCATTTGTTTAATGTGATGTGGATTAATTGGTGTTGAATACTTTCAATATGTTGAATAAGAAAAGAGTGGGGGCCACCTAAAGTATGTGACAAAATATTATTGGTTGTTGTGTATGTTTAGATTTTTATTTCATAATAATTATTTAATGTAAATTATTTTTTAGTAAATCAATTTTTTATTTATTTTTATTTTCACCAAAATTCATAATTTTTTTTGTCTATAAATAGAGACTTGTTTTATTTGATTTGGACACACAAAAAAAATTCACTTTTTTCTCTCAATTTTTTCTATTTAGCCTTCAAAAAATTCTTGTTTGTAGTTCTAGACATCTTTGTAGTGAAATGGATTCCAACAATAATCCTTTTAACACCCAAAATTCTACTAATTATCCTTTCAACTACCCAAAAAAATTAAAAATATAAAATTGGAAGAAAAAAAATTAAATAAATTGCTAAATAAGAAAAAATTAAAATAAAAAATTAAAATCTTAATTATTTTAATTTAGTTTCAATTGATAATTGAGATGTAGAAATATATAATCATAAAAACAAATATATAAAAGAAAATAAGAATAAGAAATAAAAATAGTGGGGTAGGGTGTTGAATTTTATTAAACAAAACCATTGTAGCGAGTAAAATTTTAATGTGTGTTGAATGATAAGGGGGAAGAGAGAGAAGATGATGTGGAACATAAAAAGTAAAAAAGTAGGATGTTGAATAACTAAACCATTGTACATAGTCTTAGTTGATAAATTGATTGGGTATGGTTTTATATAGCCAAAATAATTGTTGTAGTAAAGTGTTTGCTTTGTCAAGATAAGTACAGTACAGATAGTAGAGAAGACCTTTGTTAATGGTTGGCATGTGGGGATTGGATGAGGGGGTTGAGGAAAGAAGCGACAAGATACAGTGGTTTTCAAGCGTGTCAGGTGAATATGGCAGGCAGCTTTCCAGGATTGATGGAACATGGCTCTGCACGCGTTTTGGTTTCATGTGACAGTTGACCCTAGTCAATGAATGATCAACTTTTTTTTTTTAATTATTATAATATTTTAAATTAATTATTTTAAATAAATAAAATATTAAGATTAAAATTTAAATAACAAAATAATTTTGTAAATTTAATTTTTTTATAGTTTTTAAAAATATTTATTATATATTTTTTAAATTAATTACTCTAGTTATTTAATTTAATATTTTTAAAATAATTAATCTAACTAAATTAAATAAATAAATAAATAAAAATTAGGCACTTCTAACCATCCATTAAGTGACGGATGTTTATGGCCGTTAAACCACATCCAATGGATGCACGTTGATTTGTGTGGTGATCTTTTATAAACAGCAAGCAATTGATATAAGATTATTTACAATTGACATGTTGAATAATTTATTAAAGGGTTAAATATGTTTTTAGTCCCTATAAAATTATCCAAAATGACTTTTAGCCCCTATAAAAAAAATATTGAGTTTTAATCCCTATAAAATGACTTTTGCACTCACTTTTGGTCCCTCTACGGGGACCAAAAGTGAGTGCAAAAGTAATTTTATAGGGACTAAAAATCAATATATTTTTTATAGGGACTAAAAACCAAAATTGAGATATTTATAGGGACCAAAAACATATTTAACCCTTTATTAAATAGTTGAATCAGTGTAATAAGGTGTTGAGTGAGAATGTTGAAAATGAGTAGGGATGGCAATGGGTAGGGTACTATAGTACCCGTCCCCATACCCGCAGTTTAAAAAAATTCCCGTCTCCGAGCCCAAACCCGCGTGGGTATCAATATTCATGGCCGTACCCGTACCCTGTGGGTACCTCAATGCCCATACCCGTACCCGTTTACCCGCATTTATAGTAAAATTAAATCGTTTAATTACAAAATATCATATAATTTAAGTCTTTTTAACAATATTAAAAAAATTATGTATGTTATTGTTGAGTTAAGAAACAAATAAACACTTTTATTAAAATGTGTAATGATTTAATAGCGATATATTTAAAAAAAATTAGAATCATGCATTTTTATATAATAATATAAATGACATTAGAGAAATATGTAGTCTGGGTATGAGGCGGGTTGGGTAGTAAAGTACCCGTGCCCGCACCCATACCCGCATTTTTTAATGGGTAATTACCCGTGCCCATACCCATTTTTATGGGTATTTACCCTATCCGATATGGGGTTTTTTGTGGGTATCCACTGGGGATGGGCCAAATTGCCATCCCTAAAAATGAGGGAGATTAATTGGTGTTGAATATATTCAACACGTTGAATAAGGAGAGAGTGGGAGCAAAATAAAAACACTTGGCAAAATATTATTGGTTATTGTAATTTTTATATTTTTATTTTATCATAATCATTTGGGGTCAATTATTTAATAGTAAATTATTTTTTTTTATTTTTACCAAAGTTCATCATTTTTTTCTCTATAAATAGAGATTAGTTTCATTAGATTTGAACACAGAAAAAAAAAATCAACTTTGTTCTCTCTAGTTTTTCTATTTAGTCCTCTTGTTTGTAGCTCTTAACATATTTTTAGTGAAATGGATCCCAATAATAACCCTTTTAAAATAAATTATTTATCTCTTAATTATTTTATTTTAATTTAATTTAATTTCAACCGATAATTGTTATTAATATATAATCACAAAATAAAAACATAAAAGAAAATAATAATATGAAATAAAAGTGGTGGGGTAGGGTGTTGAATTTTATTAAACAAAATCATTGTAGTAAGTAAAAATTGAATAGGTGTTGAATTATTAGATGAAAGAGAGAGATGATGATGTGGAGTGTAAAAAATGAAAAAGTAGAGGGTTGAATTTAGAAAGCATTGTTGATAGTCTAAGTATTATTCATTTCACTTAGTTACCACATATCTTTTGTAATCAGTATGTGCTATTGTGTTTTATAAGCATGAGAAGAAAATGAGTCTTTGCATATATCTGCAATGTTGTTAACATGACTTTTTGATAGTTAGGTGATCGAATGAAAAAAGTGAGAAACTAGAATATTATTGTCCATAAATAACCCTGATGAATGATAGTTTAGATTGTACTTATAAATATCTTTCGAACTTTGAACACACCTGGTGTGTGAATGGATTATTATTGGTGTATACTAGAACATACTGAGACAACATGTGAGCAAGATAAATGATGAGCTTTAAATTTCCCACAATCTCACTATTGTTTATTGAGGTCAACACTGAATAAAGTTCTAGTTAATTTTTTCATCGAGTATGAAATAGAATCTCTCACAATCAAATTGCATGACATTATGAGTGTTGGATTTCTGCACTTCTTCAGTCATTCCTTTATTGAAACTATTTGTGAAAACTTACCTAGAAGAAAATATTTTTGTCCATTCATGACATCGTTTACCAAATAAAGTTCCCAACCGATAGTATGGTTGTTGGACCAAAGAAGTGATTGAAAGGTTGAAGATGGCCTTAAGCATAGGGTTTATTTCTTCGACAAGGATGGTTATCATGTGCCCCCCATCATTGTCCTCTATGATACGTTCTTTCCTACTTTACTCGTGGATTATTGTCTATCCCCTTTAAATCCTATATGTTTATTCTTTGTATTTCATCATGTTATGAATTAAATGTCAGCAGAATCAACGCATATCATGTATTGAAAAAATTAACAAAGATAAGTAGATGAAAAAATGGTATAAATATTAGTAGTAAGGGTAAATATAGATTGTTATCCAGGTTAACAATTTTTCTTGCGAAGTTCCCTGTCTTAAATCTCACGTATGAAGTTTTGTGCAATGTTTCTAACGCAATGCACATGCAAAGATGAAGAATATTTCCATTTATTTTTAGAATCAATATATACAATCTTAATTAATTCGCGTATGTCTAATATTAAACATAGACCGACTAGGGGTGTGACGTGCATTCCCAAATTCTTAAGAAAGATACATCAAGCAACTTTTGTCTCACTTTCATCTAATGCGAAAGCTATAGGGAAAATGGTGTTGTTCCCTTCTTGTGCCACAACTATTAAAAAAGTCCCTGTATACTTCTCATACAACCATGTTTTGTCAACTTGCACAATAGGCTTACAGTATGCTAAACCATTGACACATGATTGAAATGCCCAAAAAAGATATTGGAAGATCTGGTGGTCACCGAGTTGTGTTCCATCATTTGAAAACATAAGAAAGGTTTGCAGCTCTAAAATAGTACAAGGAGGATAAGTTTTCATGACCAATAACCACTATGGAAGTCCGTTGTAAGATGTCTCTCTATTTTCATTTAGAGATTTGATGTTAAGAAAATCTTTAGGTATTTGAAAAGAACAACAAATCTGGGACTCCTTTATAAAAAAAACCTAGATTATAAGCTAGTTGGATTATGCGATGCTGATTTTGCTTGAGATAGAATTGAAAGTTTTAAATCTTCTAGTGGAAAATGTCAATTCATTGGAAAAACCCTAATATCATGGGCTATTAAAATACAAGCAACCATTGTTCTATCTACAGCAGAAGCATAATACATCTCACCTGCTAAATATTATACACAACTACTCTGGATGAAATATCAACTAGAGGATTATCATATTTGAGGAAGTAGTTTATTTTTTTATAATATTGCTGCTATTTGTTTAACAAAGAATCCAACTCTTCGTTCAAGAACTAAGCACATTGAAATCAAGCATCACTTTATAAGAGATTATGTTCAGAAGGGTGTAATAGATATTCTATTTATTGATATTGATCATTAATGGGCTGATAAATTTACCAAGCCCGTTACAATGAAAGATTTGATTTTATCAAAAAGATTATGAACATGATCTTCATTAAAGAATAATGCTTGATTCTAAATTGAGTATCAGAACTTGTTGTTGATTAGAAGTGGCTTCAATTAGGGTTAGGGAAAATGTCTCTGGTGAAAAGCACTTCCTGAGATACTTCAGTGAGACTCAGAATTGGATTGTTTAATTCAAATAGTATTTAAGTGGAAATCCTCAGTCATCGGGTGACATCTGTTCAACTTAAGATTCCATGCTCCTAATAGTTGTCTTTCTTGGTTAGTTTGCTATAAGGTTAAAGAATATAGGGTAATGATGTGAAACCTCTCTGATCTTTTGTGTCTTTTCCTCTCTGTCATTTTCTTTTACTTTTTCTGTCTAGTATTTTTTTAATTGTTTTGAAAGCTCGATTTCTTTAAAAATTCTTTTATTACTATTTAGCTTTTTCAACTATGTTAGATTTTCGGTTATACTAAGGATTGTCTTTAAGTGATCTTTAAGAAAAGACAGTTGTCTTGCTTTACTTTTGGCTATATCGTTTACAACTCATTTTCTTTTAAAAAAGGATTTTATTACTTCTCTCTCTTTCAAAATCTCTCTAATGTGTAAAACCTTTCCTAAGATAACCTCTTGAACTAACTTTGGTATGGAGAACCAGTTGGTAGTTATCGTTGAAGGTCGTGTCGACTTTGAATAAATGATGGCTCAAAGTTTTGATCTTCAAAGTGTTGTTTCTCGAAAAAGAATGGGATTGGTTCTTCCACATGCTCTATGGTTCCACTTACCTTAATCTGGTCAAATAATTCTGGGTAAATGCTTCTGTGTAAGAGTAATCTAGAGCGTGCCATCCTTTCTAAAAAATCTGGTGTCCCTATCACCATCACCCCAACTACCATTACAAACGCAATAAACTATGAGGATGACAATGTTACTTCTGATATGATGTCTTGGGAACACTACTTACCTTTTAGCACATTTTTTATTGATTTGTCCGAACCATCTAAAGTTCTAATCATAAACCATTGGCACTAGCTTGGTATCAAATTTTGGCTTCACACTTTCTACAAAAAAACAAAAGTATATATAGACTCTCTAGATATTAATGAAAGGGCTTTTCTGCTTCTTCTCTCTAAACTCTTCATGCAACAAGGAGTAGAGAAAACTATTGTCGAGGTTACTTTTAAAACTTGGTGTGAGTAGTTGAAGTTACCAGAAGTCGTAAAAGCCTTTGATAATGACCTTTTTAAGGTCAAAGAGGTCTCTCTAGATGAATTTTCCTTTTCTTCTGTTTAATCTTTTGTTGATTTCACCTGTATTTCGTGTTCTTGTTTTTATTATGTACTTTTATCCCCTTTCAATAAAATTTGTTTTATTTCTGAGTTTCTCTTATTTATATTATTGTTTAATTCCTTATGTTTTGGCTAAACTGATTGGTTGTTAAGCATATTCTACAAACTTGATGGATTTGTCAAAGTGTGTTTATAGCAAGATAGGCATAAAAGTGAAAAAAAATTATTCACTAAGCCATATAGTACATGATTTGGATCTTAAGGCTACTATAGATTAACTTCAAGGATAACTAGAACTCTCTCACAGTAAATTTCATGTTTTTTCATTAGTTCATCCAAATAAGCCATACAGTCTTCATCAAACTCAACTTCTAGCTAGTGAATCTTCCTTCTTTTTGAACTTCGTCAATGTTGTCTCTGAGGCTCTGCCTCGAGTAGTGATTCTAGCAGAAGTGCCTGGTCCTTCAGCAACTGAGGTATTATGTGCTCTTACAGCTTTATGTTTTTCCTCCCTGGCCTGTTTCTTTATCAGCTGGCTGATCTCTTTCTCGAAGTCTCTCTTATCATCCTTGAATAATTTTTTCTTGCCCATCTTGTTGGAAAATTAAGACCTGAAAGAGAAATGTGATTTGGTTAGGTTCTACGAATTCTATTTTTATAAAGGAGCTTTTGGAAAATGATCAATCTGCCTCAAAGACTATGCCTATTGGGTCTTGTTACATATGCTTTGTTGTCAGTCTCTCAACTTGACTATCTTAAAATTTTTGGTTTGCATGCTTGTCCATCAATAGGTTTCTTGGCCCCTTTATTATTATCTTACCTGCTGTTTTTAACTCTGAACTGGTTTTACTCTTTAAATATATTATCTTTTCTTTCAACATGTTTCTCTCTCTCTCTCTCTCTCTCTCTCTCTCTCTCTCTATATATATATATATATATATATATATATATATATATATATATATATATATATATATATCTTTTCAATTATAATTTTTTGTTGATGACAAAAGAGGAGGGGGGAATGGGAGTATTTAAAGACGATAAACCATTCTTGATGTTTTTATGTGCACCAGACTCGATATAAAGAACTTATGTTTATGTGCTTAAATCTATTGGCCAATTTTGTTCTTAAATACATTTATTTGTAATCATTAAAAAGTGGGAGATTGCTGGAACAAAATTAGTTCATACTCCTTGGATTTTTATGATAACAAAGTACTTAAAGAACAACTGGGTATACTAACTTTTGTTCAAGTGTGCAAGAGTATAATCTCTAAATTAAATTGGTTCTAACCGTGTTAAATAGCTTATAAAGGGAAGCAATTGACTCAGATTCTGAAGAACCAAAATCTATTGACTCAACACTTGGAATATCGACTTTCGATGACAGCTCAGATTCTGATGACTTGTGAAACATAGTATTGCACCTATGGTTTATACTCTGTGAGCAAAGTAGTTCTATCTTCTCTAAAGTTAGATTATGGAGAAATCCAAGTTAGGTTTCCTAGTGCAAGGCTCAAGTTATATATTTTTGACACGACCTCCTTAGTCTGCTCCAACATACATGTGTTTACCATGTTTGAGAAAGACACCATGCATAAAGCTCTTACTCAGAAGATAAAGATTTTCACAATACCAACTTCCAACGTCTCTCTCTTGGAAAATTTTCTCAGCAAAGAATGTGTGCAATTCATCTTCCAGCGACTCTTTTGTTGTCTCTATATAAGGATATAAAGATTTGAAGAAAGATAAAAACAAGATATTACAATAAGAACTGAAAATTCTACAATAAGATTTCGTATACATTTGTTGTATTGCATATAGTGTTGATATTTCTTAGTAGTGTATATCTTAGAAATCTCAAGTATTAAAGTCTTTGTTTGTGTTGTACTTTTTTGTACGCCACTGATTGTATATCAATTGCATGTTGTAGTCTATTCATCTAAACTGCTTGTTTAGAAGTATAACGGAAGTCTATTGTTAGGTTGCTTGAGTAAAGAAAGTCTCTTGCTAGGTTGCTTCAGTAAAGGAAGTCTCTTACTAGATTTCTTGAGCAGAAGTCTCCTTCTAGGTTGTGAGACAAGGGGATTGGACTACTCTCAGTTGTAGAGAAACTAGGATAATTCGGTGTGTGCTGTTACTATTCGCTTTTGAACATTATCTATTTCTGCTCCTAATTACTCTAATCATAGACTCTGAATTTATTCAGTTTTTGAGACTGTTTTCAGGAAGAAAAATAAGTCACAATACACAATTCAAACCCTTCTTCTGGTTTATTTTCCTTACCTTCAAACGCTTCTTTAGATTATGTGAACAATCTATCAACCATGCAGTTGATCATTATTTAGTCTTAAAAGTTTTTTTCTAGCCAATCAAATAGTTAAATATTAATAGTAATCTTTTATTCACTCAAATAATGTCTTCCGAGTATTAGTGAGTTATGTTTATAACAAAGAAAAAAGAAGTAATATATTGTCAATTATGTCTCAAGCGCTAATTTGTATCAATTACATTATTTTTGTATGATAGAGAACAAGAAATATCTAACTTTTCTTCACTTTTGTTCAAATCAGGAAAATAGTTATTTTTTATGAAGTACAGACACTTTTAGAAGTAGGCGTGTCACGGTGTCCGACACTTATATCATATCCATGTAACACGTGTTGGAAAAAGTAAACAAGTGTCAAAAAAATTAGTCAAGTGTCTCCAAAAAAATGATTTTTTCTTTGTTTTTACACATTTTGAATCGGTTTCGGATATCTATATGACACTCATACATGTCCAATATTTCACACAATTTTTCTTTTAAAAAATTGTATTTTTCTTTTCTTCAACACAATATACATTTTCTAGACAAATATCATGCTCAGTTAAAAGGGTTAAACATGTATTCAAGCAATGTTATCAACAAATAATTAAATACATTAATTTTGATTAGAATATTTTTAACTCCTTTTATGTTAGAAGAATAAATAAAACTCAAATATTATGACATATATAGCGGTGTCGGTGTCCTAAATTTTGATATATCGGCGTTATATTGTTCGTGTATACGTCGTGTCGGTGTCTCTGTGTCACAGTCTGTACTTCATAGCTTATTACTGAAATTTGGAGGGTTCTATAAATATACAAGTGCCCCATATTTTAGTGTTATTTTTACACTCTTTTTACCTATACCAGAACATGTTATGATAGCATGTGAGCAAGATAAATGAAGAGCTTTAAGTATCCCACAATCTCACCATTGTTTATTGTGGTCAACACTGAAAGTATCTACTGGAAAACCTTTACTCTATTTAATTGTTTCATGGAGTATGAAATAGAATCTCTCACGATCAAATTGCATGACATTATGAGTGTTGGATTTCCGCACTTCTTCAGCCATTCTTTTATTGAAACTATTTGTGAAAACCTATCTAGAAGCCAACATTTTTGTCCATTCATGACCTCGTTTGCCAAATAGAGTTCCCAACAGATAGTATGTTTGTTGGACAAAAGAAGTGATTGAAAGGTGCAGATGGCCTTAAGCATAGGGTTTATTGCTTCGACAATGATGGTTATCATGTGTCCCCATTATTGTCCTCTGTGATACGCTCTTGCCCATTTTTCTCGTGGATAATTGTCTATCCCCTTTAAATCCTCCATGTTTGTTCTCCGTATTTCATCATGTTATGAATTAAATGTCAGCAGAATCAACACATATCATGTATTGAAAAAATTAACAAAGATAAGTACATGAAAAAATGGTATAAATATTAGTAGTAAGGGTAAATATAGATTGTTATCCAGGTTAAAAATATTTTTGCAAAGTTCCATGTCTTAAATCTCACGTGTGAAGTTTTGTGCAACGTTTCTAACGTAATACACATGCAAAGATGAAGTATATTGCCATTTATTATTAGAATCAATATATGCATTCTTAATCAATTCGCGTATGTCTAATATTAAACATAGAAAGATACTTCAAGCAGCTTTTGTCTCACTTTCATCTAATGGGAAAGTTATTGGGAAAATAATGTTGTTCCCTTCTTGTGCCACAACCATTAAAAAATTCCCTCATACTTTCCATACAACCATGTTCAGTCAACTTGCACAATAGGCTTATAGTATGCTAAGCAGTTGACACATGGTTGAAATGCCCAAAAAAGATGATGGAAGATCTAGTGGTCACCGAGTTGTGTTCCATCAATTAAAATCATAAGAAAAGTTTGCAGTTCTAAAATAGTACAAGGAGGATAAGTTTTCATGACCAACAACCACTGTGGAAGTCCGTTGTAAGATGTCTCTCTATTTTCATATAAAGATTTGTTGTTAGAAGAATCTTTAAGTATTTGAACAGAACAACAAATTTGGGACTCCTTTATAAAAAAAAATCCTAGATTATAAGCTAGTTGGATTATGCGATGCTGATTTTGCTTGAGATAGAATTGAAAGAAAATCCTCTAGTGGAAAATGTCAATTCATTGGAAAAACCCTAATATCATGGGCTATTAAAAGACAAGCAACCATTGCTTTGTCTACAGCAGAAGCATAATACATCTCTGCTGCTAAATATTATTCATAACTACTCTGGATGAAATATCAACTAGAGGATTATCATATTTGAGGAAGCAATTTATTATTATTTTTATATAATATTGATGCTATTTGTTTAACAAAGAATCTAGCTCTTCGTTCAAGAATCAAGCACATTGAAATCAAACATCACTTTATTTGATATTATGTTCAGAAGGGTGAAATAGATATTCAATTTATTGATATTGATCATCAATGGGCTGGTAAATTTACCAAGCCCGTTACAATGAAATATTTGATTTTATAAAAAAGAGTATGAACATGATCTTCATTAAAGAATAATGCTTGATTTTGAATTGAGTATTAGAATATGTTGTTGATTAGAAATGGCTTTAGTTAGGGTCTGGGAAACTGTCTCTGATGAAAACTGGCTTCTGAGATGCTTCAGTGAGACTCACAAATGGATTGCTTAATTCATATAGCATTTAAGTGGAAATCCTTAGTCATATGGTGACATCTGTTCCACTTAAGATTTCATGCTTCTAATAATTGTTTTCTTGGTTAGTTTGCTATATGGTTAAAGAATATTGGGTAATGATGTGAAACCGCTTTGATCTTTTGTGTATTTTCCTCTCTGTCATTTACTTTTACTTTTTCTGCCTTGTATTTTTTCAATTGTTTTGAAAGCTCGATTTCTTTGAAAATTCTTTTATTACTATTGAATTTTTCCAACTATTATATTAAGGACTTTCTTTAAGTGGTCTTTAAACGAAGACAGTTTTCTTTCTTTACTTTTGGCTATATCGTTGAGAACTCATTCTCTTTTAAAATAAGCTTTTATTACTTCTCTCTCTTTCAAAATCTCTCTAATGTGTAAAACATTTCCTTAGATAACCTCTTGAACTAACTTTGAAATGGAGAACCAGTTGGTATTTATCATTAAAGGTCGTGTCGACTTTGAAGAAATGAATGCTCAAAGTTTTGATCTTCAAACAGTTGTTTCTCCAAAAGAATGGGATTGGTTCTTTCACATGATCTATGGTTCCACTTACCTTAATCTGGTCAAATAATTCTGGGTAAATGGTTTTCTGTAAGAGAAATCTAGAGCGTGCTTTCCTTTCTAAAGTATCTGGTGTCCCTATCACCATCACCCCAACCACCATTACAAATCCAATAAACTATGAGGATGACAGTGTTACTCCTGATATGATGTCTTGGGAACACTACTTACCTTTTAGCACATATTTTATTGATTTGTTCGAACCATCTAAAGTTCTAATCATAAACCATTGGCACTAGCTTGGTATCAAATTTTGGCTTCACACTTTCTACAAAAAACAAAAGTATATATAGACTCTCTAGATATTAATGAAAGGGCTTTTCCGCTTCTTCTCTCCAAACTCTTCATGCAACAAGGAGTAGAGAAAACTATTGTCGAGGTTACTTTTAAAACTTGGGGTGAGTAGTTGAAGTTACCAGAAGTCGTAAAAGCCTTTGATAATGACCTTTTTAAGGTGAAAGAGGTCTCTCTAGATGAATTTTCCTTTTCTTCTGTTTAATCTTTTGTTGATTTCACCTATATTTTGTGTTTTATTTTCATTATGTACTTTTATTCCCTTTCAATAAAATTTGTTTTATTTCTGAGTTTCTCTTATTTATATTATTGTTTAATTCCTTATGTTTTGGCTAAACTGATTGGTTGTTAAGCATACTCTACAAACTTGATGGATTTGTCAAAGTGAGTTTATAGCAAGATAGGCATAGAAGTGAAAAAAAATTATTCACTAAGCCATATAGTACATGATTTGGATCTTAAGGCTACTACAGATTAACTTCAAGGATAACTAAAACTCTCTCATAGTAAATTTCATGTTTTTTCATTAGTTCATTCAAATAAGCCATACAGTCTTCATCAAACTCAACTTCTAGCTAGTGAATCTTCCTTCTCCTTAAGCTTCCTCAATGTTGTCTCTAAGGTTCTGCCTCGAGTAGTGACTCTAACAAAAGTGTCCGCTCCTTCAGCAACTGAGGGTTTTTGTGCTCTTGCAGCTTTCTGTTTTTCCTCCCTGGCATGTTTCTTCATTAGCTGACAGATCTATTTCTCGAAGTCTCTCTTATCATCCTTGAATAGTTTTTTCTTGCCCATCTTTTATAAAGGAGTTTTTGGAAAAAGATTAATCTGTCTGAAAGACTATGCCTATTGGGTACTGTTACATATGCTTTGTTGTCCATCTCTCAATTTGACCATCTTGGAATTTTTGGTTTGCATGCTTGTCCATCAACAGGTTTTTTGGCCCCTTCACTATTATTTTACCTGCTATTTTTAACTCTGAACTAGTTTTACTCTTTAAATATATTATATTTTCTTTCAGTATCTTTTCTCTCTCTCTCTCTCTCTCTCTCTCTCTCTCTATATATATATATATATATATATATATATATACATACATATATATATATATATATACATATATATCTTTTCAATTATAATTTTTTGTTGATGACAAAAGGGGAGGGGAATGGGAGTATTTAAAGACGATAAACCATTATTGATGTTTTTATGTGCACCTGAACCGATATAAAGGAACTTATGTTGATGTGCTTAAATCTATTGGCCAATTATTGTTCTTAAATAAATTTGTTAGTAATCATTAAAAAGTAAAAGATTGCTGAAACAAAATCAGTTCATACTCCTTGGATTTTTATGATAACAAAGTACTTAAAGAACATCTGGGTATACTAACATTTGTTCAAGTGTGCAAGATTATAAGATCTAAATTAACTTGGTTCTAACCGTATTAAATAGCTTATAATGAGAAGAAATTGACTCAGATTCTGAAGAATCAAAATCTGATGACTCAACACTTAGAATCTCGTCGTTCGATGACAGTTCTGATTCTAATGACTTGGGAAACATACTATTGCACCTCTAGTTTATACTCAATGAGCAAAGTAGTTATATCTTCTCTAAAGTTAGATTATGGAGAAAGTCTGTTAGG
Source organism: Vicia villosa (assembly GCF_029867415.1). Classification (NCBI taxonomy): domain Eukaryota; kingdom Viridiplantae; phylum Streptophyta; class Magnoliopsida; order Fabales; family Fabaceae; genus Vicia; species Vicia villosa. Next base: position 66,155 of record NW_026705077.1, read on the forward strand.
ATTTCCTAGTGCAACACTCAAGGTATTTTGACACGACCTCTTTAGTATGCTCCAACATACCTGTGTTTGTCATGTTTAAGAAACACCATGCATAAAGCTCTTACTCAGAAGATAAAGATCTTCAGTTTCTCTCTTGGAAACTTCTTCTTAGAATAGAATTTGTGCAATTCATCTTCCAACGACTCTTTTGTTGCCTCTATATAAGGATCTAAAGATTTGAAGAAAGATAACAACAAGATATTACAATAAGAACTGAAAACTCTACACTAAGATTTCGTATACATTTGTTGTATTGCATATAGTCTTAAGATTTCTTATCAGTGTATATCTTAGAAATCTCAAGTATTAAAGTCTTTGTTTGTGTTGTATTTTTTTACCCCACTGATTGTATATCAATTGCATGTTGTTGTCTATTCATCTAAACTGTCCGTTTAGAAGTATAGTGGAAGTCTATTGCTAGGTTGCTTGAGCAAAGAAAGTCTCTTTCTAGGTTGCTTGAGCAAAGGAAGTCTCTTACTAGATTGCTTGAGCAGAAGTCTCCTTCTACGTTGTGGGACAAGGGGACTGGACTACTCCCAGTTGTAGAGAAACTAGGATAATTCTGTGTGTGCTGTTACTAATTGCTTCTGAACTTTATCTATTTCTGCACCTAATTACTCTAATCTTAGACTCTGAATTTATTCATTTTTGAAACTGTTTTCAGGAAGAAAAATAAGATTCAAACCCTTCTTCTTGTCTATTTTTCTCACCTTCAAACGTTTCTTTAGAAAAATATGATACTCATACAACACGTGTCCAATACTTCACAAAAGTTTTCTTTTAAAAAATTGTGCTTTTCTCTTCCTCAACACAATATACATTTTCTAGACAAATATCATGCTCAATTATAAGGGTTAAACATGTATTAAAGCGATGTTATCAACAAATAATTAAATACATTAATTTTGATTAGAATATTTTTAACTCCTTTGAATTTAGAAGAATAAATAAAACTCAAATATTATGACTTATATAGCGGTGTCGGTGTCCTAGATTTTGACATATCGGTGTCAGATTGTTCGTGTATGTGTCGTGTCGGTGTCTCTGTGTCGCAGTCTGTACTTCATAGCTTATTATTGGAATTTGGAGGGTTCTATAACTATACAAGTGCCCCATATTTTAGTGTTATTTTTATACTCTTTTACTCTTTACAGAGGTTCATTTCTTCATTGACCCTATTATATGAGTTAATTTTTGTCACTAATATCAGTTCTCAATAAATTTGATAGCATAATTATATAGTAGACTAAGGGTATTATTATAATTTGAATAATCAAACAAATATGATATTGAAAGGGAACAATTTTCAATGTTATCTTACATCAACAATATATATTACAATGAGAGAAATGATGTTTGTTACTAATGATTCATAGAGGGAGAAAGAGGAATACAAATCCAAGGTTACATAAGCCAAAATATAAAATCAAACAAATCCAAAACTCTCACCACTACAACAAAATTAAAATCAACTAAATGCTTCAAATTACAAGTGACTACACCCAAACATATGATTCTTGCATATTTTATTTTCAATCTTGTCTTGTAACAATAAGCATTTTCCTTTCAATAATGATCCTCTATTCCTTGAGTACATAAATCATGTTTCTACCGGGCTTAGATAGCTTTCTCCAATAGGAGTAGCTTGAGTAAATAATATCTGAAAACAGAGAAAATTGCAACCATATGTACAAAAGTATTGGGAGGGAAGAAAGTATTGCAATGGAACTAGGAATCCACTTCAAACCATGGTAGTATATGATGAAGAAAGCACTGCTAAATGCTACCATCATGCTTGTTATGGAGATGAATAATGCGACTAACCCAAAAATTAGCTTTAAAGGCAATGATTTATAAAAATCATACTCTCCATAACGCGAGACAAGAATAGACAAGAAGACCAATATTGCCGTTGAAGATGAGATGAGTGCCAATGCATCTGATATTGTAAACACCAAAAATGATGTTTTAGACAAATAGTTTGGTTTTCCTGTGTCATCATTTGTTCCTCCTGGTAAACTAGTTGCAGCAGCGAAAACTCCAGTAGCAATGACAGTTGAAATCAACATACAAGACTCAGCCGTTTTTTTCATCCACTGTTCTCCATTTTCCCTTAGTTTTTCATGCTCCTTTGAGAATAGTTCTTGTGCAGTGAAGCCATCAGAGTTTCTCATCTTTATTTGTGGTGGCAGCATTATTTTCTTTACTTCCTATCATATATGAAAATGTAGTATGATAAATATATATAAATAAATTTATGTTTCATTTATATAGAATAATAGGAATTTTACCTCAAACCATAATAACTCAAGGCACATTTGAAAAGCTGCTCCAGAAACCAATTCAAGTTGACTTTGTGGTGCTAACTTTGCAGCCAAATGCAATAAAGTGTTTCTTTTTTCATCTTCATATGTCACTATGACACCCTTTACATATCCTATTTTATGTACAAGGTTGAAAATACTAGCATGACGATGCAAAACAGCAATGTGTATTATAGTTCGATTTTGTCTATCCACATCCCATATCAAGCTAGGATAACCACTAATAAGCTCTGATAAGAACCCAAAATTTCCAACTTTTGCAGCATCAAATATTAGTTGGGAAGGTTCATTTCTGATTTCTCTTAACTCTAGCTTTGAATGGTAGTATTTATCAACGATCGTGGTCCAAAGACATTTAACCAATTGGAAAACCACATGTTTTTTCATGTCTGCAAGAAGAAACTTTGTTACTCGATATAAAATTAATAAAAAATGTAAAAGAATTATTGATAAAATCAAAAGGGAGTGTGTTTATTTACCAGGATTGATCGTGATGGGATTCTCATCATGTTTTGGACCATGGCAAGAAGAATCCAAAGGTATTTGATTTTGAGCCAACAAATGTAAAGCTGTCTCGTTATTTGCATCGCGTGCAAAAGCCAGTGCTTTCCTATCTATTGCCATTTTCAAGGCTAAATCTGAAATTAAAAAATATCAAGATTAGTATTTTCATAGTTGATAAGGTTGAAAATATTCTATTAAGTCTAATGCTTGAAAATCACACCAAACTTTGATGACATTTGACATCACCATCTTTAAATGCAAGATTGAATTTTTATAAAACTAAAATAAAGATATGAACTTTTTTTAAATCATTGGATCTGCACGAGAGACTACTCATTTGGCATTGAATATGAATTTCAAAATGTTGCCGGTTTTGGTGTTAATACTTACCATAGATGCCAGTGTAGATACAAGCAAAGAACAATGAGTCCCAATCTTTATCTTGAAAACAATGTATGGTTTTATCATATAGATGCCATGCCATTTTGTATCTTCCTTGCAAAGCAGCATACTGAAGAGGAGTATATCCATTTAAACCTCTTATAATTGGTAACAACCGGTTTCTTTCCAGCATTAAGTTTACAATTTCTATGTTTCCAGCTGCAGCAGCAAAACAGAAAGCAGTGTTGCCATTCATATCTTGCAATTTCAAGTCATTAGTATCATCCAACATTTTCAATAGCTTCTTCACAAACTCAATGTGGTTTGCACCTGCTGCAATATGCAGTAGTGTAGGCCACCCATTTGATATGGCAGCATTTTTCAGCTTATTTTCTTCGTCTATAAGGCTCTTAGCTGCGGGCCAGTTCCCTTCTAAAGCAAGCTTGTGAATGGGGATACAAAGTTTGACAAACTTTTTCTCTAGAGCATCACCTAAAATAAAATAATACATGGAATTAAAAATTAAAATAATATCATCATGATGGTTTTAAATTAGCTATACTTGCAGTTGTGTTGTGAATATTACGAATGTTACAAACTTGCAATATGAATTGCAGAATATTTATATTTAAAATAAAATATTATACTCCCTCCGTCTCAAATTATAATAGAAATTCACTTTTTAGATTCATTGAATAATTAATGTATTTAATCTATATATATAGACCAAAAACATTAATTATTCAATGAATCTTATAATTTGGGACATGGGAGTACTTTATTATCTCTCTTATGTTTCTCCTATCTTTTATTTCATTTTTATAGTCTCATAACTATATCAATATCAAATTTTTGATCAATTTAAACATCTCTAATTCATTAATTCTTAAAGAATATTTTTTGTAAGCAGTATATCAGCATTTGTGGCATCATGCGACTGTTGCAGTGTTATGATAAAGTTACTGCGTTGTTACAATCACACCGCAATCACAATTTGATAAAGTTGTTGATACTATCAACATAATGTCTTGATTTAATATGACAAAAGCTATACTATAAGAGAAGGAGAAAGTTCCATTTTCTCGCCTAATTTTCTTAAACCCTAAATTTTATTTATTTTTTATTTAAATAATGTTCATTTTAGTTACCGCAATATTTTCTATTGATCACTTCTTTCTTGGTATTTTTTATATGTACATAATATTTTGAGAGAGAGAGAGCCATACTTGTTTCTTCCAAAAACTCAAAGTTAGGTTCGTTGAGTTGTGTTGCGGATGCAGATGTTTCTTCTTGTGATACTACAGCGATAGAATCGACATTAGATGTTGAAACTTCCCTGTCAAACACATTATATATTTTGCGATTTTTAGTTCGAGAGAATATTGTAATAACAAGTCATCAATATTAATCAACAAAAATGAAACACTTAACTTGTCAAGCTCATCCCACATTTCCTTTGCTGTATTGCAACTTGAAACTCTTTCAAGATCATTTGGATTTAAAGCACAGTATAAAATATGCTTGGCTTTTGCTTCTTGTTTCATAATCTTCATATCTTTTTTATCAAATTCATCTTCAGATTTCTCAATTTCTTCACCATTTATTACCTTTTTTGGAAATTTTTGTCCATTCTTAATCACAAGCCAAAGTTTGAAGTCATTTGATTGCACAAATATCATCATTCTTTTCTTCCATTCAGTGCAATTTTTACCATCAAAGTACGGTGGCTTTGAAATGGATCGACTTTCAACTATACTCATGGTTGAATCCATTTTTTAGAAAATTGTATTATCTACAATTATGTATATTTCCGGTTAGTCTATAAAATATCAAATCCAAAAAGTTAAGCTCAAACCCAAAAATAAATTTAAGTAAATAGTTAGTTAATTTTGACTTAAACCATTGAATCGTTTAGACGATCATTAGAGCATAGAAAAATACTTGCATGAACACAAACATAACAGGTGGTTATACAAACAACCAATCATAATTTTTTATTAATTTTAAAAAATAAAAATATTTTTTCTCTCTCCTACTCAATCACAACCACCCCATGAATCCAATTAAAAAAAAAATAAATTTAAAATAAATTTAAAATTTTCTCTTTTCTTATTGGTTGTTCCTTACACTCATGATTTATGTTCGTATCCATGCAAAATTTTATTTTGTTAATAATTAATACATTTTTTCAAGTAAGCAAAGGATATAAGTAAATAAGTCATGAATTTGATGAAAGGTATTAAATTCGAAAAAAACTGCGGAGTCAAGAATACAATTTTAGTATTTAGTAAAAATGAACAAAAACATATATATATATATATATATATATATATATATATATATATATATATATATATATATATATATATATATATATATATATATATATATATATATATATATATTTATGCAGTTAAAAATTGAAAATTAATTTGTAACATTCTTATTAAATTTTATAAAAAAAAATAATATAAACTCAACTTTCATAATTTTTTGTAAGTGTAAATTTGAAAGAACGTAAGAAATTTACGTGTTGGATATTAAAGGAGCTTGGTGACAAAGTACTACAACGACCATTTATGATTTTTTTTAAGTGGGTGGCCCATTTCTCACTAAAGATTTTATATAAAAGTTTTTGTCGTTAAGTAATGATTAGTAGCTGGAATAAGAGAAAGTAGAATGAAAAAAATCTATGGCAAATGAAACAAAGTGGTATAGGGTGAAGTTTTTCTCATCTCAACATTTTCGCTAAATAAATATAATATTAGAGTTTAATAACCACTGCATGAAGAATTTCAAAGCACCATACCTGGAAATACACGTAAGAGGACTTTAATATATGCTCCTTCACTTGGCTACACAAATATAACAGAAATTTATGGTCAGTCAGCGGCTACCATGTAGTTTTTACTTCTAGAAATATTATAAAAAATGAAATTAATAATTAATAAAGTAATATATAGGAGAGTACTCAGATTTTTACAGTAATAAATATATGTATAATAGATTTTTAGAGTAATAAATAATATATATAATAGACTGATTTTTGTTGTAATTTTGTGGCACAACAAACCTTAAGATGTAGAAGTATATTGAGATTCAAATGGAAACTGGAGAGTGAAGGGGAAAGATAGAAGTATATATAACCACACAACTTAAAGGCGAAGCAAGCATGCGTAAAAAGGAGATGGTGATAAATGAAAGAGGGAAGAAGGTATAGTGTGGAAAAATACTAATACATCTCTAAAGCATAAAGATAGGAACTAGTCAGAGACCCGTGCTTCCGCACGGGTGTTTTTTTTCTGGTGTAGTATTTTTGTAATGATATGAATAATATAAATAAAAAGAATTATAAGCAATATGCATAATTAAAATGAATTGTTTTACTTGAATAGAGATAGAGTTTTATTGATTGCTCTGTTATATTCCCAATTCTTTGAAAACCGAATATCCATAGGAATCGTTTTGAAATTTGAAAATAAATACTTTAGTTTTCAAATAAAAGTTATTATTGTTTAAAATAAAATAGGCATTGTATTGAAAGTGGCCCTTAAGATTAAACATTATTATCGTATTCATGTGCTAATTTTGTGTGTAATAAATGACCATATAAAAAAGGACATGTGAGTTGGAGAAAAAAATAAAATTTTAACAAATGCAAATGTAAAATATATGTATAATAGGAGAGTACTCAGATTTTTACAGTAAAATATTTATAGCAAATGTAAAATTAATAAAGTAATATATAGGAGAGTACTCAGATTTTTACAGTAATAAATATATGTATAATAGATTTTTAGAGTAATAAATAATATATATAATAGACTGATTTTTGTTGTAATTTTGTGGCACAACAAACCTTAAGATGTAGAAGTATATTGAGATTCAAATGGAAACTGGAGAGGATGCTACGGGGCTGTTACGCAGTAACGTCGAGCCATCGGGTACAGTGGACTTCGTATCTTCTTCGGCTGATGATGACAGAGTTTGGCAGGATCTCAATGGGGATGGAGAGGAGGATTTAGATACAGAATTTTCAAATGACACAATTCAACAGTTTTCCTCTGAGGGTAATGTGAAGGGTGATGGTGATCCTTTATATGGATCAGGTTTGAAGGAAGTGTCGTCGGGTGGCGGTCCTGGTGATGTTTTAATTTGGTGGATTGTCCTGTTAATTCTTCTGTGGTTATGGCTGAAAGGGGATCTTCTTCAATTCTGGCCGAAACGCCACTCGCTCTTGACAGTGTTGCTGTGGGGAACCATTCTGTCTTGGGAAGCTTTGACGAGGCTGTGTCTCGTTATCGGGACGGAATTTCCGTTGATTTGGAAACGATAAATTCTGCAGGGCGTGAGCTGGTCGTGGTCCCTGCCTCATCACGTGCTGTTGTTAATTGTTCCAGTGTTAAGTCTCAAGCGGTGCTGGAAGAGAGACGGAGAACAAGGCTAGTTCGAAGAAAATCTTTAAACGAGCTGTGTGCTTTCTGTAAAGGAGGGAGGAAGAATCCGTGTAGTAAGGGTGGGAAGGCAGCAAAGCGGCAAGGCAGTGGAATTAATTCTGAGTCAGCGTTGTGTGCACAGTGGGGGTCCGGATGATACTGTTGCAATTATCAATATAGCAGGGGTGGGCAGGGCTGAAGGCTCACACAGTGGGGCTTAGAATCTTATGGAAATCAATCAGAAGAGTCCGACATTGTTCGTAATAATCGTCGTCAATGGAAGTTTCTGGAAAAGAGATATGGAGGGGACTTGTGGGATGCTATGGAGGTATTGGGGGTGGTAGATGTGGATGGATGTGGGAAGAAAATGGTATTGAGACGTGACTGTACTGTTGGAAGTAGTGAGAATGGGGAAGGACGGAAGGAGTATTCTAAAGGTGAACCATGATTATTGGGACCTTAAACATAAGAGGGGGTGTTAATTCTCTTAAGAGGAAGATAATTTGTTCTATTATTAAAAATTCTAAGGCGGATATGTTTATGATTCAAGAAACAAAAATTACTAATATGGGGGATAGCTTGGCGAAGAGCTTTTGGCACAATCCGGAGGTTGGATTTTCTTTCTCTAATTCTTTGGGGAGGTCGGGAGGTTTGATCACTCTTTGGAATAGTAATAAGGTGGTGGTGGTGGGAAGTTTTAAGGGAGATGGGTATTTGGGCAATATAGTGGAGTGGAAGAATAAGATTTTTTACATTATTAATATTTATTCTTCTTGTTTGTTGAGCAAGAAAAAGGAGATGTGGAAGGAGCTTTTAGATTTGAAAGAAGCATTCAAAGATGGCGAATGGATAATGGGAGGAGATTTTAACGCTACAAAAAACTCTAGTGAAAGGAAGGGGAGAACGGCGACAACACATCATTATGAAGAGGAGCTATTTTCGGATTTCATTGATAAAAGCCTTTTAGTGGATGTTCCATGTAAAGGTAAAAAATTTACTTGGTTTAGTGGTGACGGCAAATCTATGAGTCGCTTAGACCGTTTTCTTATTTCTAGTAGCATTGTTGTGGATTGGGGGGTGGTTGGTCAAGTCATAGGTGATAGAGACATATCGGACCATTGCCCGGTTTGGTTAGTAATGGATGGTTTGGATTGGGGACCGAAGCCTTTTAGATTCAATAATGAGTGGTTTTCATCTAATTTGTTCATTCCTTTTGTGGAGAAAGAATGGAAAAGCATGAAGGTGGAAGGTAGAGGAGATTTTATTTTAAAGGAAAAGCTTCGCTTATTAAAAGACAAACTTAGAAGATGGAACAAAGAGGTTTTTGGGAAGATAGAGTTGGAAATGGAAGATGGAATCCGGGATTTGAATATTGCCGATGAAAGGTTAGTTTCCGATAACGACGCTTCTTTTGATGATAATTTTGCTTTAAGGAAGGAATCTTGTGCTAAGTTTTGGAGGAATTTGAAGATAAAAGAAAATATGCTACTTCAAAAATCTAGAGTTAAGTGGATTAAGGAGGGAGATTCTAATAGCGGTTTTTTCCATAAGGTGATGAAACAAAGGAGAAGGATAAATAATTTAGGTCCTCTTTTTACTCCCGAGGGTTTGGTGGATTCGGTTGAAGATGTAAAAGAGGCGGTGTTCAATTTTTTCGAGAACAAATTCCTAGAAACCGAAGTGAGTCGACCGGTGTTGGATGGTATTCCCTTTAATTCTATCAATTCTTTGGAAGCGGCGGATATTGAGAAGCCTTTCTTAGAAGCCGAAATTAAGGAGGCGTTGTGGGAGTGTGGGGGAGACAAGAGTCCGGGTCCGGATGGTTACTCTTTTCTTTTCATAAAGAATTGTTAGTCTTTTATTAAAGAGGACTTTTTTCGTTATTTCAAGTACTTTTTTGATGGGAACTCAATATCGAAAGCGATCACCTCTTCTTTTTTGACTTTGATTCCTAAGAAATCCAATCCGATAGCTTTTGGCGGGGAGATTGAAAAAGGTGTTGTCTTCGATTATTTCTAAGTGTCAAAGCGCTTTTGTTCCCGGTAGGCAATTGTTGGACGGTGTCTTGGTGGCGAATGAGGTGGTCGACTTTGCAAGAAAGGAAGGTAAAAATTGCATTCTTTTTAAAGTTGACTTTGAGAAAGCATACGACAAAGTTAGTTGGAATTTTTTGAGATACATGATGAAAAGGATGGGCTTTGGTCAAAGGTGGTTGAAGTGGATGGAGCTATTGGTGTTCAATAGCAATATGTCGATTCTTGTTAATGGGAGTCCAACCAAGGAGTTTGTGGTTTCTAGGGGTTTGAGACAAGGCGATCCTCTATCTCCTTTTCTTTTTGTTTTGGTTGCCGAAGGATTATCGGCTTTGGTGAAAAGTTCTATTGAGATGGGGGATTATGCAAGTTTTGACATTAAGAGATCGTGTGGGGTGAATATTCTTCAATTTGCGGATGATACACTCCTAGTGGGGGAAGGTAGTTGGAAGCAAATTAGGGCTATTAAGGTGGTTCTTCGTGCTTTTGAGGTGGTATCGGGTCTCAGAATTAACTACCAAAAAAGCAAGCTTATTGGGATTAATTCTAATTCTTATTTCTTGGAAGCGGCATCCCATGTTCTTTCTTGCAAAGTGGAAGAGAGCAATTTTTACTTCCTCGGTATTCCTATCGGCTTTAATCCAAGGAAGGAAAATACGTGGAACCCGCTCGTGTTGAAGTTGAAGAATCGCTTGGAAGGGTGGACGAACCGGTTCCTTAATTTGGGAGGTAGAATCACTCTTCTTAAATCCGTTCTTAGTTCTTTATCTATTTTCACTATGTCCTTCTACAAAGTCCCTCCGAAAGTGATAAAAAACCTTACCACCATTCAAAGTAATTTTCTATGGGGGGGTGGAGAATAAAAGGAAGATTCATTGGGTGAAATGGAGGGATGCTAATCTTTCTTTAGATAAGGGAGGCTTGGGAGTTAAAAATATTGCTTTGTTTAATTTGGCTCTTCTTTTCAAGTGGAGATGGAAGATTCTTCAAGGTACCGATTCTCTTTGGTTCTCTATTTTGAAAGCTCATTATGGTGACCTTTCTTACAAGATGTTGAGTGGGGATAAGGGGTCGTCTCCTACATCGAGTTGTTCCTTTTGGTGGAGGGATCTTGTTAATATTTCCCATGGCCGGTATTGTGATCCGATTATGGAATGTAGTAGTTTCTCAATTAACAATGGTTTTAATACTCCATTTTGGTTTGCTAAGTGGTGGGGAGGACCTCCTTTGAAAGTCCTTTTTCCGGTCCTTTTCGAAGCTTCTAAATTAAAAATTGCTTCCGTGGCGGCGATGGGTGGATGGAGTAGTGACGGTTGGAAATGGGGAGATTTCGGTTTAGAGGTGGATACTCATGAAGGGGAGGTGGCGGTTTTGAGGAGTTTCTTGGACGGTGCGGAAGGTCGAAATGAGAGGAGAGATGAAGTGGATTGGTGTAATAATGAGGACCTTGAGTTTTCGGTAGCTTCTTGTTATTCTTATCTTTTGAAGAGTTTAACTCCTTTTGGTCCTCCTATTAAATGCTACGAAGCTTTTGGGGATTTATGGAAGTTAGAGGTGCCGTTCAAAATCAAGGCGTTCGGTTGGAGATAATTTCACAATAGGCTTCCTACAAAGGACTTATTGTTGATTAGAGGTATCTCTCTCCCCTTAGATAATTTATTTTGTTCTTTTTGTGGTGTGGATGTAGAAAAGGCTAGGCATACTTTTTTTGTTTGTTGGGTGGTAAAAAGGATTTGGAATGACATAGCTTTATGGGTTGGTATAGGAGATAGGAAGGAGGATGATTGCTTACCTAGTTTTATGGAGTGGCATTCGTTCTTTAAATTCAAGAAAGTTAAGAGGTGTAAATTGGGGATGGTATGGTTAGCGGTTACTTGGTGTCTTTGGGTAGCTAGAAATGGCGTGTGCTTCCGGAATGATGGTTGGAGCGTAAATAATATTGTTTGGAATATAAAGCTTACGGTGTGGCGATGGTCTTTTTGCGGGAATATTACTAATTCCAATTACAATTTCTACGATTTTTGTAAGGATCCTTTGGGTTTCCTTTCGTGATGTAATTGGCTTGTAATCTTCTTTTTGTCGGGTTTTCCCGTTGATCATTGTATTCGGGTTGAGAACCCCTAATTCTCTATTTATATAATCCCTTGCTTATGAAAAAAAAAAATTAAAATGGTACTTTAAAAAATTTAAACAGAAAACAATACATGTTATTTTCTATTTTTATCTTTTCATCATTTTTTTTACAATAGATCTATTATTTCAGTGAATTTAGTCTCTAATTTATTTGATTTTTTATTTTAAAAAAAAACTTTTTACCTCGATTTTTTGTCACAATCAAAGGAAAAATAAGAGAGCGTATTGACTTCCTTTTTTGTCCGTAAACAAATCTTTGTCGTCCATTTATTGAGTATCAATGTTGAAGACACTGTCAGTACATTAATTCACAAGAAATACTAGTGATACACGTAAAACTGTCACGGCACTCATTCAGAACTCTAATGTCGCACTATATATCCGAATCACAAATAATTTGAATAACAAACGTTGATAATAAAAATATTGATTGAGAAAAGTGAAACTTACAGAAAAGTGAAAACAATCTTTGTGATGGATTACAAGAGCAGAAAATAATATTGATTTAAGGTTTGTGTTCTATATACAATCCCTTGGCTTTATACATAATAATTTATTTTTATTTTCTAACCTTTATTAATTTAATTTGAGAAACAAATGAATGAGAGGATCTTTCAAGAGTCTTATTTAAAAATGTACTAGTAGGTTTGATACAAAAATACTGTAAAATTATAAAAATTTGTATTCAAAAGAAAATTTAATATATATGCATATTTGTAAGCAAAAATATCTATATAAATACATATCTCGGTTATTTGTATAACCGATAGGTAAAGTTGTGTGATTTTCAATAAAATACGAAATTACAGTTGTTAGGGTTTGAACTCATGTGCATTACACTTTTCCCTCGATTTTGCAACAACAAAGGGTTAAAGTAGAAATTTTTTATGTCACTCTTAGGTACATCGCCTTTAAAATTGAGATAAAACCCATTTTTCAAACAAGGTAAAATGGGTTATCATTGTAAAATAGGTATCTTATGTTTATAAAACTAAGCTCTTGTTTACTAAGATAACACCACAAAAGTGTTTAATTAATTTGTTAATCATCATTGATACTTTTCATCATTGTTTTTGCATAGATTTAATTTTATGGTTTGATGTTTTAAAGATCAAAATTTTAATATTTGGTTGATACATTACAAACTATTTTAAGAATAAATTAAGAAAAGTTATTTTTAGGGGGGAGGAAGTTACGTCTGCAACTCTTGGTTCGATTAAATTATAATAGTATTAAAAAAAATACACAATGATTAGAGATAATTTATTTACCCCCTCGACTCAAACGCCTACAGATTACATACTTCGGCCCCTTTATTAGCCTTCGAGGTCTCCCTTGACTTCCTTGGAGTGTTTGGAGTCTCCTAGTATTCTCCTGAGTCTGAGGTGATTGATGTGATGGTCTTGGGATATTAGTGTTATCATACAACTTTAATCATACATCTCGTTGGCATAGGTCGATCAAATATATCGGGTGAGATAGAAACAAATTTGTTGAAACCGACATATACCAATTCAAATAAGTCGAAGGTTGTTTACATGCTGGTGTCGAAGATGCTAGGATTGTTAGCATGTTAAATTAGGTTTTAGTTTTTAAACCCTAATTTGTTAAGTTAGCTTGTTTATTAAGTTAGCTTGTGTAATGGGCCTTGTGGAAAAAGCCCATTTGTTAGTATGTTAGATTTTATTATAAATAACATACTAGTCTCTCATCATTGCATACTGCAAATACTAATTTAGGGTGAGAGAGGTTATTTTTTATTCTTGTAAACTTGTAATCTTGTTTTCTAAGAGAAAGTAAAAGAATAACAGTTATAACCAATTCTTGTGTTCTTCTTCTTCCTTGTTCTTTATTCTTTCCTTGTTTTATACTTCGTTATTGGCATTGAATTCATAACACTTATTTTTCTGGTTCTGATTTTTAGTTTTAAAGTTAAAAAGTTTTGCGCGAAAGCTCGAGCACTCAGATATCGGTCAATAGTGCGAAAGTGTGAGACCCGATATCCGATAGATAAAAAATAGATTCTTAATTTCTAAAAATAGCGACAACGCTTTATTTATTAATTAGGATTTATTTATCTTCAAAAACTTGTATCAAAATTGTATTTTGTGGAGCGACAGCATGGCATTTACGGTTTCGAAACATGACACGGGCTGCGCGAAAGTGAGCAGTGTTTTAAATTAGTATTTCCTCCGAAAAATATTTTAAACCAAAACGAAATATCAAAATTTACCTGAGCTCAAAGATACGCCGGAAATCACATTCCGATATCCGTTTCAACTAATTCTAACTAGTTTATTTTATTTCATTTTAAATCAAAAACTCTTACCGATAGCCTTAGATTTACAAAGCGACCGTAGATAACGGTAGATTGATTATTGGTCTTTGGGTTTGACAATCTTTTATATTACTTTGATATTTCCGTGCACTTGCGGATTAATACCATCACACCAATATAATATATTTTTATTAAATCCCTCTTTATTAATGGAGTTTGTGGAGTTTGAATGGAAGAAGATGCTTGTTAAAGGTAGGGGTGACTTTGTGCTCTATGAGAAATTGAAAAGTTTCAAGGAGAAGCTTAAAGGGTGGAACAAGGAGGTTTTTGGTTGGATTGATCTAAAGATGGAGGAGGAAAGGGATGAAATTAATATGAAGGATAAAGAGTTAGAGGATTGTCTAGGAGGTCATATAGATGAAGTTGTGCTCGATAGAAGGATGGCTTACCGAGATCTTCGAAACAATATGGAAATTAAAGAGAGCATGCTTAGGCTAAAATCCCGTAATCTTTGGTTGAAAGAGGGAGATAGGAATACAAGATTCTTTCATAATTCCCTAAAGGAAAGGCAAAGACGTAATGGTATCACTTCCATTGAAGGAGAACAAGGGAGGGTAGAAGGTGTGGAAAAGGTCAAAGAAGAAATTGTTAATTACTTTCACAATTTTTTCAAGGAAGAAGATTTATGTAGGCCGGTCCCGGAGGGTCTCCCTCTTAATTGTTTGACCGAGAGTGATGTGATATGGTTGGAGAGAGATTTTTCGGAAGAAGAAATCAAGGAAGCCGTTTGGTCTTGTGACGGTAACAAAAGCCCCGGTCCGGATGGGTATTCTTTGGATCTTTTTAAGTTGAATTGGAGGGTGGTGAAGGAGGATGTCTTAAAGTGTTGTAAGGACTTCCATGATAAAGGTGTTTTAACCAAAGCTTGCACCTCTTCTTTTATCACCCTTGTTCCAAAAGTAAAGAATCCTCAATCTTTGAAGGAGTTTCGCCCCATTTGCTTGGTAGGAAGCTTGTACAAAATTGTAGCTAAGTTGTTGTCGGCTAGACTTAGATGTGTGGTGGGTAAACTTGTTTCGAAGAATCAAACGGCGTTCATTCCGTGTAGAAATATCTCGGACGGAGTTCTTATAGCCAATGAGGTTCTTGATTTAGCTAAAAGGAATCGGAGGAGTTGTATGGTTTTGAAGGTTGACTTTGAGAAATCCTATGATAGAGTGAGTTGGAACTTTGCTAGATATGTTTTCAAACGTATGGGGTTTGGAAAGAGATGGTTGAAGTGGATGGATAGTAGCATCTTTACAAATTCGCTTTCGGTGCTTGTTAATGGAAGTGCGACAAAAGATTTTGTTGTGGAGAAAGGTCTCCGTCAAGCGGATCCTTTGTCCCCATTTGTGTTTGTTCTTGTGATGGAAGTTCTCACGGCATTGATGTATAGAAGCAAGGTTTTGGGAGAGTTTCGTGGCTTTAAAATTAATGAGAATAAGGAGGTGGATTTGTTACAATTTGCGGATGATACTTTGATTTTTGCGGAGTGCGATTTGGCAAACTTGTGGAGTTTAAAAGCTATTTTTAGAGACTTTGAGATGATGTCCGGTCTTCGAATTAATTTTCACAAGAGTAATTTGTTTGGAATTAATGTGGGAAATTGGTTTATGGAAGCCGCGGCTTGCTTTCTTTCTTGTAAAGTAGGGTCCTTACCTTTTAAGTTTCTAGGAGTGAGGGTTGGTGATAATCCTAGGAAACTTTCTATGTGGAAGGACTTCTTAGTGACTTTTAAGAAGAGATTATCGTCTTGGAAAGGTATGAATCTTAGTATGGCGAGGAGGGTGGTTCTCATCAATTCGGTGTGCTCTTTCTTTTTACAAGGCTCCTAAAATGATCTTAAATGAGGTGTGCTCTATTCAACGTAAATTTCTTTGGGGAGGAGGTGAATTAAAGCGTTCCGTTAATTAGATAGCTTGGGACACGGTTTGCAAAAGTCGAGAAGAGGGAGGTTTGGGTGTCAAAAATATGGAAATATTAAATGTGGCCTTACTTAGCAAATGGAAATGGCGTATTCTTACTGATAGAGATGCGGTTTGGCGAGATCTTTTAGAAGAGCGGTACGGAAATGTGAAGCTTAAGGTTTTGGTAGGAGATGTCTCGGTAGTGGACAACAAGGATTCAATATGGTGGAGAGATCTCATATTGTCGGATAACTATGAAAATCTTCTTGTGGATAATTTCTCTAGTGTCATCCGAGTCAAAGTGGGTAGCGGGGACTCTACTCCGTTGTGGTATGCGGATTGGACGGGGAAGCAATCTTTAATGAAAATCTTTCCTTCTCTGTTTTCATTGGCCGCTAATCATTTGCTACAGGTATCTGCTGCTGGCACATTCTTGGAGGGGTGCTGGAACTGGAATTTTAGATCTCTGTTCACAGTAGAGGGTGTTGTTCCGGTTCTGCAAAGGGAGGGCACGGTTCTGCAGCCGGATGCTGCTGTCATCGGTTCTGCTAGTGCTGCTCCCTCTGTCATGCAGCAACAGGTTTATCCGTTTTTGACAGATTCTGACCCGGCCGACGCTGTTCTAGTAAATGCTATGCAAGCGTTTCGTACCGAAATGGATAACTACAGTTTAAAGAAGGATGAAGATGATTCATTCAGTTGGAGGCTTAATTCGGAAGGAGTTTTCACGGTTAAATCTTGTTACGACTTTTTCAAAGGAAAGCTTTCGGGTCCGCCGTTGGCCGAAGAGAAGGTTAGGGCCCTCATTCATCTTTGGAATTTAAAAGTGCCATCTAGAATTCAATTTTTTTGTTGGCGATTTATCCACAATAGAATTGCAACAAAAGACAACTTAGTGAGCCGTGGAATATTGAATGAAGGGGAAGATTCTTTGTGTGTTTTATGTTCGAAGGAGGAGGAAAACATTGTGCATCTCTTCTCTAATTGTGAAGTGTCTATCGGAATTTGGCGTAGAGTCTTCATGTGGCTTGGAGGTGGGGATTTTTTGTCTTTGGAAGATTTCATGGACTTCTTCTACAATTGTTCCAAGATTAAGTGTCCATCTAAAAGAGTCATAATGGCGGTGGTTTGGATAACAACGATTTGGACTTTATGGTTAAAGCGTAATGCAATTGTTTTTAGAAGTGAGTCCTTTAGTTTCATAGAATGCATGTCGGAGATAGTTATGGTCTCTTGGAGTTGGTTAATCTCTTTTTATAAGAAATTGCCTTGTTGTAATTTTTATGGTTGGAATACTCAACCTCTTTTGTGTTTTGTTGAGTAACTTTCTTTGTATTGGGGTGGAGCATCCCTTTTGCTCCCTTTAATTCCATTGCTTATTGAAAAAAAAAAATTAAATCCCTCTTTTTTCTTGAATTTGACAACAATATGTTGTTAATTTCACGTGTATGAGTTAAAGTGGAAAAGTTTGAGATCAATAACACATTGAATTTCAATAATTAAGTAGTTTATATCCAAGAGAGCATTGTACTATATGACTTGGTAATAGTATGTTTTCTAACTGATGCTTTCTACCTTGAACTAGTTCTATGAGTCAATATTTTCCTTAACATCATTTCTCAATAGATTAGAGAGGTGATATGATCTACTGCACTCAGGATATTATAGTGACTTATGAATTATCAAACAAACATGATTTAATTTAGAAAAGCAACAATTTCAGTATTACCTTACATTAACATCTTCTAGAAAAAAATTTAAATAACATATTAGAATAAGACTAGTGCTATTTGTTACTAATTATTTACAGAAGAGAGAGAGGTATACAAACTTATCTTGTAACATAAACATTTTCCTTACAATAACAACCCTCTACAGTACATAAATCATGTTTTTACCAGGCTTAGATAGCATCCTCCAATAGTAGGTTGAGTAAATAATATCTGAAAACAATGAAAATTGCAAACCTATGTACAAAAGGATTGGGAGGAAAGAAAGCATTGCAATGGAACTAGGAACCCACTTTGAACCATGATAGTATATAATGAAGAAGGCACTGCTAAATGCTACCATCATGCTTGTTATGGAGATGAATAATGCAACTAACCCAAATATTAGCTTCAAAGGCAATGATTTATAAAAATCATACTCTCCATAGCGCGAGACCAGAATAGACAAGAAGATCAAAATTGCAGTTGAAGATGAGATGAGTGCCAATGCGTCTGATATCGCAAACACCAAGAATGATGTTTTAGATAAATAATTTGGTTTTCCTGTGTCGTCATTTGTTCCGCCTGGTAAACTAAGTGCAGCAGTGAAAACTCCGGTAGCAATGACAGTTGAAATTAGCATACAAGACTCAGCTGTTTTTTTCATCCAGGACTCCGCGTTTTCTCTTAGTTTTTCGTGTTCCTTTGAGAATAGTTCCTGTGCAGTGAAGCCTTCAGAGTTTCTCATCTTTATTTGTGGTGGCAGCATTATCTTCTTTACTTTCTATCATATATGAAAATGAGGTATAATAAGTATATAAAAAAAACTTAAGTTTTATTTATGTAGCATAATAGGAATATTATCTTGTTTACTAAAAAAAAAATAGGAATATTTACCTCAAACCATAATAACTCAAGGCACATTTGAAAAGCTGCTCCAGAAACCAATTCAAGTTGACTTTGTGGTGCTAATTTTGCAGCCAAATGCAATAAAGTGTTTCCTTCTTCATCTTGATATGTCACTATGACACCCTTTATGTATCCTATTTTATGTACAAGGTTGAAAATACTAGCATGACGATGCAAAACAGCTATGTGTATTATAGTTCGGTTTTTGCTATCCACATCCCATATCAAGCTAGGATAACCACTAATAAGCTCCGATATGAATCCGAAATTTCCAACTTTTGCAGCATTAAATATTAGTTGAGAAGGTTCATTTCTGATTTTTTTTAACTCCGCTTCCGAATAGTAGTGTTTATCAAGAATCGTGGTCCAAAGAAATTTAACCAGTTGGAAAACAACATGATTTTTCATGGCTGCAATAAGAAACTTTATTACTTTACAGTTACATGAAATTCATAAAAATCAAAAGAGAGACTGCTTATTTACCAGGATTGATCATGATGGGATTATCGTCATGTTCTGGACCGTGACAACAAGAATCCAAAGGCATTTCATTTTGAGCCAAAAAATGTAAAGCTGTCTCATCATTTGCATCGCGTGCAAAAGCCAGTTCATTCTTATATCTTGCCATTTTTAAGGCCAAGTCTGAAATTAAAAAATGTTATGATCAATAATTTCACAAATGATAAGGTGGCGAATTCTCTATATAATCGGAAACCTTACCATAGATGCCAGTGTAGATACACGCAAAGAACAATAAACTCCAATCCTTATCTTCAAAACAATGTATGGTTTTATCATACAGATGCCATGTCATTTTGTATCTTCCCTGCAAAGCAGCATACTGAATAGGAGTATATCCATTTCCACCTCTTATTGTTGGCAACTGATCGTCTTTTTCCAACATTAAGTCAGCAATTTCTACATTTCCAGCAGCAGCAGCAAAAGAGAAAGCAGTGTTGCCATTCATATCTTGCAATTTCAAGTCATTAGTATCATCCAACATTTTCAATAGCTGCTTCACAAATTCGATGTGGTTTGCACCGGCTGCAATATGCAGTAGTGTAGGCCACCCATATGTTATGGCAGCATTTTTCAATTTAATTTCTTTGTTTAGGATGTGCTTGGCTCCTGGCCAGTTCCCTTCTAAAGCAAACTTGTGAATGGGAACACAAAGGTTTAGAAACTTTTTCTTTGTATCATCACCTAAAATAAAATAATAATGGGAATTACAAAATCAAAATAATATCAATATAATGTCTGAATTTAATATGACATAAGTGATGAGATAAAAAGACTGTTCCATTTTCTTATAGAAGTCATACTTATAATATATATTAAAACTGAATAGCCCGAGTAGTTCAACACACAGCATTTATTTATAAATCAAATTAAAATTTTTTTTTTTTTAATAATCAAGAAATATATAAATAGATAAGAACCAAAAGTTGTTACAACCATTACAAAAAGGCACCAAGAAGCCCAAATCGGGGAAAATTAATCGCCAAATACAATTAAGTTAAATACAACAAAGGATCCTTGTTGAACTCATAAAAGTTGTATTTGGTACGATTAATCTTCTCGATAAAAGACCAACGCTAAACTAGAATCTTAATACTCCAAACAATATCTAAAATATTCCAATTCTGTCTTCTAAAAATGAAACTATTCCTAACTATCCAAATAGACCAACAAATTTAAAATATATATATATATATATATATATATATATATATATATATATATATATATATATATATATATATATATATATATATATATATATATATATATATATATATATATATATATATACACTAAGTTATTTTCAAATTTACTATATTACTGGTTCATTGATTAAAGGTCTCAAGAAAAATAAGGTTTAACTTTTCTTTGTTATATAGAAAATGCCAAAAATATTAATGAAGTATTTTCTACAATATTAGACGACAATCACTTCATATTAATTAAAGTTGAAGTTTCATTCAAGTCAATATATAAGATAAAGTTGATGATATTGAAATAATCTTATTCATTCAGACTAAAGAAATCAAGTGGGCTCCAAACCCTCTCAAGAAGCAACATAGAACCGTCCATGGACATTGACACCACCAATTTATGTGATGCATATATGTTGTAATTTTTATCTTCTTTTTCCTCTAAAAAATAAATAAGACCGCACTCGTGGATTTATTGATTGTATTATAGTAATATGAACTAATAATAATATTTTTAAAGTATAAGTTCCTAAGTTCCAAGATAATTGTCTTGTATGGAAAAATTATTTATTTTAAAATAAGTGTTATTTGAAATTTACATTGATATTTTAATTTTTAGTTTTCAATTATACTAGTATTTTATATTTATTACTTTTTCACATTGTATTAATGATACTAAAAATACACTAATAATTCATACTTGATTCTTCTCATAAAAATAAAAATGTCTTATTTATATTTTTTTCTCTCAAAATATTTTATTTTTTTTACATTATCAATATAATATTCATTTTTTCACTACTATACATTTATTTATTAGTTTTCATTATATTCAACTACTTTGCTAACTAATATTTTATATTATTTAAAATCTAGACATATAATTAATTTTTTTAAAACTGTGCATAGTTTAAATAAAATAAGACATACTGATGAAAGACAATCTCATTTATTATAGTTTTTAGTTGCGTAAAAGTGTCAAGAATGATATTTATTATTTATTACAGTTTTTAACTCCGTAAAAGTGTCAAGAATGATATTTATTATTTATTACAGTTTTAAACTCCCTAAAAGTGTTTAGATTGATATTTATTTTAAGACAGGGAGAATATAATTACCTATGATTAGATCCAATAAAATAATTGTGTTGAGAGAGTCAATGAGAATCTTACTTGTTTCTTGCAAGAACTCAAGGTTTGGAGCATTGAATAGTGCTGCGGCTCCTGATTTTACTTGTGATAATACCGGTGCTCTAGAATTGACATCAGGTGCTACCACTTCCCTATCAAAAACAAAATATATATTTTACAATTTTTAATTCGAGGAAATATTATCATAACAACTATTCAATATTATCGATAACTAATTGTTAGCCATACTATATATGGATGAGTGAAGTGAACCAAAAAAATGAAATATATGAAACACTTACTTGTCAAGCTCATCCCACATTTCCTTTGTGGTATTGCAACTTGAAACTTTTTTAAGATCATCTGGATTTAAGGCACAACATAAAATATGTTTGGCTTTTGCTTCTTGTTCCATCATCTTCATGTCTTCATCATTGAACTCATCTTCAGATTTCTCAATTTCTACACCGTTTATTGTTTTTTTCGGAATTTTTGATCCATTCTTGATCACAAGCCAAAGTTTAAAATCAACAGATTGTATGTATACCATCATACTCTTCTTCCATTCGGCACAATTTTTACCATCGAAGTATGGTGGCTCTGAAACGGATCGCCTCTCAACAACGGTCGTGTTGGTATCCATTTTTAAAAATCAAAACTGTATCACCTACAACGATTATAACTATTTTAAAGTATAGCTCAAAGGCTGAAAAATAAATTAATAACTATAATTTTTTAATTATAAATTGAATATTTTCTACGCTCAATAGCAAAATCTTGAAACTCGTAAAGCATCAAATATTTTTTTATTAGCTAGTTTAGATGTAGATCTTTGACTCATGTTAGATACTAATATAATCATTAAAGCATAAGATATATTTGAAAATAATAAAATACGTTTTTAAAAAATATGTAATATAATTATTTTATAAGAATAATTCAACATTTCCTGCAATTAAATAATAAATAAATATGTCTACAAAATTATCTAAACTAAAACTTCAAAAATTACTTAATAACTAATTTTAAATTCATATTAAATATGAAAAAGAAATAAAATAAGTTAATCTATTATAAACTTTTTCTTTTAAAGTGAGTGAATTTGAATTTCCAATTTAACTTGAAAAATGTAAGAAAAACAATGCTGGATATTCGAGAGGAGCTTGGTGATAAAATATTCCAAGGGAGGACCACCTAACATGTCTCCTTAAAATATTGTCCACACATAGTCTTTCTCACTCTAAAGTTTTTATATAGAAAGTTTTATGTGAGAGAGAGAGAGAGAACGTTTTATCACAAAAACAAAGAAAAGGATGAAAATTCTAAGTTTACAAATCAAACATTCATATAGAATATCAAATTTTGAACTGTTTATATGAATCATGAAAATATTATAATAATTAATAACCAATACATGGAAAATGTTAAAGCACCATACCTGGAAAAACACGTAAGAGGACTTCAATTTACTCCTTCACTTACCTGCAAAAATATATAACAAAAAAAATATGTTCAGTTCGAAGTCAACAACATGTAGTTTTCACTTCTAAGAGAACCATTATAAAAAAAATAATAATAATAAAATAAAAAATGAATAAAGAACTGTAAAGAGAAATTACTAAGATTTTTGAAGTAATAGACGAGTTCTTGTTGTAATTTTTTTGGCAAAACCAACCAAAGATAGAGAAGTATTTTCAGATTCAAATGGAAACTGGAAAATGAAAGAGAAGATTGAAGAAGGTGTTGTAGTGGTTGAAGTTATATATACACCACACGGCTAAAAGGAGAAACAAGAAACATATATAAAAAGGTGATTATGATAAATGAAGGAGGGAGGAAGGTATTGTGTGGAAAAATTGTACAGCATCTTAAGGCATAAAATAATGGATGCAAAGGAAAATTTGTTTCAAAAGCAAGTCAAGTGTAAAAAGAATTTCAATTAATTATTTACAAGAAAGAAAAAAGAGGAATATTTATTGAATGTAGGATTAAGTTTTTACTACCTACCTAACACTCCCACCTTGTTTGATTAATTTTTTAATGTACAAATAGTATTTTTATCGTTGTCTTTGGGGAGATTTATCTTTATCTTTTGTAATTTGAAAGATCAAATTTGTATCACCTAGTTTTATTTTTATAAGCATGAAAATTGCATTAACGTGGGCACAACGAGAAATTCAACTAGACTAGTGAATATAGGCTACAGACTTTAAAGTCAATTTTTTCCATTATATAGAGAGGTTCTTTAGATCTCGCTTTGAACCATGCCCATGAGAGAGATTTAACCAACGACACAATTTCGTTCACATCTTTATGACCTCCCTTAAAGAGAGTGTTGTTTATGACCTCCCTTAAAGAGAGTGTTGTTTCTAACTAACCAAATAGACCAAGTGACAGTGAAAAAAAAAACGAAAAATTCTTAATCATTTCTTTCATGAGGGTTCCAAAGACTTTAAAATCACAGCAAAAGGGAACATCCGACCATGACTAATCTATTACAAAATAAGTTGCCACACACGAGCTGCCACGGGACAGAGAAGAAAGAGATGCATGTGAGTTTCTCTAGGTCCCAAACAAACTGGACAGAAAAGATTCTTTTAACCACTAATAACTCCTCGTTTAACAAGTTCGTCTCTAGTTTGGAGTCCATTCAGAAGAAGTCTCCAAGAAAATAGGGTGAGTTTACTTTTCCATTAGATGTTTTGAATGATGTCAAAACTAAGAAAACTTGTTTCAGATGTTTCATTAATCTAGTTTATATGTATTCTCTTATTAAAGCATGTGAACTTGTTTTCATTCAATATAAACACGCATCCTTTCAATACGTTTCATCTTTATAACAGTAGTGTGAGTTTTATCATATTGATTTTTAGATCATGTCTCATGCTAACTATCTGAAGGATAGAAAAAAACTTAGAAAGGGGGGATTGAATAAGCGTGACTTCAAAAACTTGGAAGATAAAAACAATTAACACAATTATTTTTATCCTGGTTCGTTGTTAACGAAACTACTCCAGTCCACCCCCTTAGAGTGATTTACCTCAACTGAAAATTTAATCCACTAATCCAACTGATTACAATGGTTATCCACTTAGAAACACTCTAAGTCTTCTAGAGAATCCTGATCACAACTTGATCACTCTAGGAACCTTTTACAAACAATGTAAAATAATGTTTACAAGAGTTTAGATTGCTTCTAATAAAGCTGTAATCACAACTGTGATATTTCTCTAAAGTTCTAAGCTTAACACTCACTAAATATTACAAGAGTTTGTGAGGTTGAAGATGAAGTTCGTGAACTTTGATTTTGACAGCGTTTCAGTATTTTGCAGAAGTGTTCTACTTTGCTTCTGATCAGAACTTCTATTTATAGGCGCTTAGAGGAAATGACCATTGGGAGCATTTAATGTTTTGCGTGAATAGTACAGCTCTGCATTTAATGTTTCACACTTTTGTCAACTACCTCGAGCCTTGCTTTTCCTGCTTTTACTGACTTTGCCTTTTGTAGCTTCTAACATTCCTTTTGTCAGTCAGAGATTAGACGTTTCAGCCTTTCATCTTGTACTTTCTTCTGAACTCAGATTTTGTATATAACAACGTTTGAATATCAGAGTCAACAGCTTGGTGCAGAGCATCTTCTTGTCTTCTGACTTTGAAGAGCTTGAGCGTGATACCATCAGAACTTCAGAGCTTATTCTTCTGAATTTCATTCTTCTGATGCTTTCAGTTCATGTTCTGATTCTGCTTGATCGTCTTCTGTTGTCTTGCCAGAGCATGTTCTGATGAAGCCATCCAGTACTTCCAGAGTCAGTTGCTTCTGAGCGCTGATTTCTGCATACTCTTTATATATTTCCTGAAATGGAAAATGCAAAGGATTAGAGTACCACATTATCTTATACAAATTTCATATATAATGTTATCATCAAAACACAGAATATTGATCAGAACAAATCTTGTTCTAACAATCTCCCCCTTTTTGATGATGACAAAAACATATATAATTGATAAGAATTTATATCCAGGATATCAGATGAACAAAGACCATTACACAGATATAGCAAAAGCATATAATCAGAGTGTGTGAATATGTCTCCCCCTGAGATTAACAATCTCCCCTGAAATTAATACTAGAAGAATTTATAAATAAAAGACTTCCCTGAGTATTTTTCCATTTCAGTTGAGACTTTCACGTAGAATAGAACTTCAGAATATTCAGAGCTTATCTTCAGAGCTTCCATTGGACAGCTGCAAAGCTTTGAATTTCCCTTTGTAATCAATTGTATCAGAGCATACTTGATTGTATCAGAGCATTCTTCTTGCTTCTGATCTCAACATTTCTCACTTTTGGATTTGAAACTTCAGAGCACTCAGCTTGCTTCAAATCTTGAGGAGCTTTAGAATTGCTTTTCCCCATGTATTTGCTTCTCACTTTTAGCTTTTCCAGAATGTCATATTCCTGCAAAAGAACTATCAAAGACAGAAAACTTGCAAATAATGTTAGGAAATGTTGAGACTTAATCCTAGCAATTGATATTATAAACCAATTCATTTATCATATTTCTCCCTCTTTTTGTCATAACATCAAAAAGCATAAAGATTCAGATGAACAAAACACAGAGAGTGAAGAAAGAAAAGATAATTTTTCATTGATAAACATCAGAAGATAAGAGTACAGAATCAGATGCAATTCAAGTAGATGCAGAAAACAAGAAAACACACTAAGACGCAAGACAGACTACGACTGGCTAAACCTAGAAGCTAAGATAGCCAGAAGGTTCTGAATCTCAGCAGTGTCTTTAACTTGCTTCCTTGTAGCTTCCTTCTGATCCTGCATGAAGGATCTGAACTCAGCATTTGTATCCTCTTGCTTGTCCAGACGAAGAGCTAAATTAGCTTGATTCTGTTGGAGCTCCTTCATAGTGTTTATCAGCACAGAAGCAGAAGGACCAGCGGAAACAACATCAAAGCTGTTGTCCATAGCAGGAGGATTGTTTGCAGCATCAGCTTCAACCATAAGAACATCTCCTTGATTTTCCTCAACAGGAATTTCTGTAGCAGGATGTTATAAGCCTTCAAGAATTGCAGCTAGATTTTCTGGAGGTGTTGGAGTCACAGGTTCTGGAGGGTATTCAACTTCAGGATATACCATATTTAGTGCTTTATTAGAGGGATTCTCTCTAAGCCAGTTGAATAAGAACTGAAAGTCTCCAGTCAGAACCTTGTATGGATGTGGCTCCCATACAACAATTTCCAGAGGATTCTCTTCTTCTGTAAGCTCATCTACAAACTCCTTCTCTTTAAGAGGCTTCCAACTGGTGATGGGATGGTAGTATCTTCCATCATCATACTCTAGAAGATATCCAGAAGGACCAGGAGCAGCAGCTAGACACTCTTTCTGAAGATTCAGAAAGTCATATTAAATCTCCCTTCTAAAAGCTCTCCAGAGAGCTCCCAGCAGCTACATGATCCATCTTGGAGTCATGAGCAACCTTCAGAGCATCTAACCCTGTTTGTACCTTATACTTTAATAATTCAAAACACATATCAACAGAGGGATCAAGAGGGTGGCTTCTGAAATAGGTGATTGGAGAGTCTGGGTTAAGAACAAAATAGGGTTCAGGTTCTCTAGATGGTAAAATAGAGGTGGTAGAAGATGATAGAGATGATGAAGAATCTGCTGTGGAGGTAGTTGAGGGATCATTTAATGGTGAGATAGCAGAAGGAATGGATGTGGTTGAGAAAATGTTTTCAGAAGGAATTTGTGGCAAAACAACATTTAAAGGTTGGGGGTCAAGAGTTGGTAGTGGATGGTGTCTTGTAGAAGTGGTGGAGGATGGAAGGTCAGAAGGAGGTGGTCTTTTCTGATGGGGAAGATCGGAGGTAGACTGTAAACTAGAGGTGTCTACATTGTCTATATCTTCTATGAGCTTCTGAAACTGTTCAGAAGTTCTGGGTATTTTCAGGGATTCTGTTGATATTTGTTCAGAATTAGTATTAATAGGTACAGATTCAGAGATAACAATACCTGAAGATTTCTTCTGCTTCTTGGCTTTCTTAGCATCAGGTCCTTCTTCAGTGACCTTTCTCTTCATCTTCTTCTGTTTCTTCTTCTTATCCTTCTTCTGTAATTCCTCCAAGGATGGATGGGTTCTACCACGAATCCATTCAGGATCAACATCTGATTTTTCTTTAGCACAGAATTCCAGATATAGCTTAACAGATTCTGACAATTCTTCTTTGTACAATGAAGAGAAATCAACAACAGGATTTCTTCTTTTCAGAATATCAGAAAGAGCTTGAGGAGTTGTGGTTACTTTCTCAATAAGTTGCATTCTCCTCAGAGTGTGAGCATTCAGAATGCTTCCACAAACTACGGTCAGATGTTTAGAGCCAGCTGCTCTCAGAGTCTCAATCAAACCACTCTCAGTCAGAATGTCTGATATCAGTCTTCCCAAAGGAATTGTTTTCTTCTTCAACTTGGGATTCTTCAGACGTTCTTCCTCCCTTGACTCCTCAACATTAGTCTTCAAATGTTGAAACAGAATTTGAGGAAGATTGACTCTCATACCTTTTCCAATACAGTACAGAATGACCTGGTGATCTTGACTGATGTAGGTTGCAGAGTTTGTTGATCTTCTATGATAGAGAGATCCCATGATAATCTTAGCCCAAACTCTGTAGGTAGGCTTGAGAACAGTGGTGTGAAGAGAGTTTTTACCAGAAGTAAACAGTTCTGGATTAATCTTTTCCCAATTGGATCTTCCATGGAGAGCACCAGTTATACCACTTGTACTATCAAGATTGTATAGATTCCTTATCAGCTTTTCAGAGACAACCACTTCATGACCTAGCACGAAGGAAATGATAGCAGTTGGAGTAACAGTGGCATGAATCCAAAATTCCTTAACCAAAGCAGGGTAAACTGGACCAATTAGACGATCAAAGTAGTTTTCCCATCCTTGAACCATCATGCCTGTTTTGATTTTGAAATCATGTGCCTGCAGATTTTCAAAATCAACCATGGATTCATAGAGAACTTCCAGTTAATCTTGAGGAACCAAACACGTCTTCAAAGGAGCAGTTACAGATTTCTTTTGTTGTTCTTGTCTTGAAGATGAAACCTTGCGTTGAACATTTAATGAAGAAGCCATTGAATCACTATTGAGATTTCTGGGTTTCGTAACTTTAGGGTTTTTGAAGAGAGAGAAAAAGAGGCAAAAATGCATAAACAGTGAATAATGAATATGAATGGAAAGAGATGAAATGATAAAGAGATGTGTTTATATAGGCATTTAATATTGAGTGACGTTAGGGGAAAACCTGATATTTGAAATGATTTGCACAGTTACCTAGGGCGACGTCTCATCAACTGCACGCATGCTTGTCCCTTCAGAATGAACACGTGTTCATCATCTGGAATAGCTGGTGACAGCTGTTTTGCTTTAAAAGAAATTCTGAATCATCTTAGACATATGAAACGTTAGCAATAACAGAATCAGAATATCTAAATGATAAACAAGTTCAGAACTTCTGATAAGAAAATAAATAAGCATTTCAAATCTAATCCATATATCAGATCTTCTCATCCTTTCATTCTGGGCATAAATCCATACTGATGTTCTTCAGAATGAACTTAAACGTATCTTCAGCAAGGGGTTTTGTGAAGATATCAGCCCACTGATGTTCTGTATCCACAAAGTTTAAAGAAAGAACACCCTTCTGAACATAGTCCCTAATGAATTGATGTTTAATCTCAATATGTTTAGCTTTGGAATGTAAGATAGGATTCTTAGATAAAAAAATTGCAGAAGTATTATCACAGAAGATAGGAATGTTACTCTCATATATCTGATAATCTTCTAGCTGACTCTTCATCCAGAGCATCTGTGTACTACATCCAGCAGAAGCAACATATTATGCTTCTGTTGTAGAGAGGGCAATTATGGCTTACTTCTTGATGTACCAAGAGATCAGATGACTTCCCAGAAACTGACAGCTTCCAGAAGTACTTTTCCTTTCAACTCTATCTCCAGCGTAATCAGCATCACAAAATCCTACTAGGTTGTAATCTTCAGATCTTCTGTAGACTAAACCAACATTAGTAGTACCTTTCAGATACCTCAGAATTCTCTTAACAGTTGTTAAGTGAGATTCTCTAGGATCTTATTGGAACCTAGCACACAAACATACACTGAATAAAATATCAGGTCAAGACGCAGTAAGATATAGAAGAGATCCAATCATACCTCTGTAGAGCTTCTGATCTACCTTCTTACTTACCTCATCCTTACCTAAAACACACGTTGGATGCATAAGAGTCTTTGCTTCTTTGCTTTCTGAAAGATTAAACTTCTTCAAAAGTTCTTTCACATACTTGGTCTGATGAACATAAGTTCCTTCAGAAGTTTGATTGATTTGGATCCCAAGGAAATACTTGAGTTCTCCCATCATGCTCATTTCAAACTCAGCCTGCATCGACTTAGCAAACTCTTTTCCAAGTGTAGCATTAGATGTTCCAAATATGATATCATCAACATAAATTTGGCAAATTAAAATATCATTTTTAAAGGTTTTATAGAAGAGAGTTGTATCCACTTGTCCTCTAGTGAAACCATTATCCAGAAGGAAAGAACTTAATCTTTCATACCAAGCTCTGGGAGCTTGCTTCATGCCATATAATGATTTCTTTAATTTGAAAACATGTTATGGAGACTTAGAGTCTTCAAAACCAGGAGGTTGGTGGACATATACTTCCTCATCTATATAACCATTTAAGAAGGAACTCTTAACATCCATCTGATACAGAGTGATGTTATGCTGAATGGCAAAAGAAATTAGAAGACGAATAGATTCTAACCTGGCCACTGGTGAAAAGGTTTCTGTATAGTCAATGCCTTCTTGCTAACTATAGCCCTGAGCAACCAGTCTGGTTTGTTTCTTACAACTTCTCCTTTTTCACTTAGCTTGTTTCTGAAGACCTACTTAGTTCCAATGATGTTAAATCCTTTTGGTCTTGGAACTAGATCCCAAACATCATTCCGTGTAAACTGATTAAGTTCTTCTTGCATGGCAATTATCCAGTCAGCATCCTCCAGAGCTTGATCAACAAAAGTTGGCTCAATCAAAGATACTAGACCAAATTGACATTCTGCATTGTTCTTAAGGAATGCTCTTGTTCTTATAGGATCATCCTTCTTTCCAATGATAACATCTTCTGGATGAGTAGAGGTGAGTCTAGAAGATCTTCTGGGTGTTGGCTCTTCAGATATTCTGAGATTCTCCAAAGAAGCAGCAACTTGATCTTCTAAAACTTTGCTTCTGGGTTCTTCATGATCCGAGTTAGAGATTTCAATATCTGCAAAATTCTCAAACTGCTTTGGCTTTTCAAGACCACGCTTATCATCAAATCTGATATTGATTGATTCTTCCACTACAAGAGTTTCAGTATTGTATACTCTGTAGCCTTTTGAGCGTTCAGAATATCCATGTAGAAAACACTTCTGAGCTTTAGAATCAAACTTATGCAGATGATCTTTAGTGTTCAGAATATAGCATACACATCCAAATGGATGGAAATAAGAAATGTTGAGCTTTCTGTTCTTCCACAATTCATAAGGAGTCTTATTTAGAATAGGTCTTATAGAGATTCTATTATGAATATAACACAATGTGTTAATTGCTTCTGCCCAAAAATGCTTAGCCATATTGGTTTCAATGATCATGGTTCTGGCCATTTCTTGTAGAGTCCTATTCTTTCGTTCTACAACTCCATTTTGTTGTGGAGTTCTAGGAAAAGAGAAATCATGGGCAATACCATTTTCTTTGAAATAAATCTCAAAGAATCTGTTCTCAAATTTGCCACCATGATCACTTTTAACCTTTATGATTTTGCATTCCTTCTCAGATTGAATATGAGTGCAGAAGTCAAAGAACACAATATGAGACTCATCCTTGTGTTTCAAGAACTTTACCCACGTCCATCTGCTATAGTCGTCTACGATGACTAATCCATATTTCTGCCCTCTGATTGATGCAGTTTTGACAGGGCCAAAAAGATCAATGTGCAAAAGTTCTAGCAGCCTAGAGGAAGAGACAACATTCTTAGACTTGAATGCAGGTTTTGAAAACTTCCCTTTCTGACATTCTTCGCAAAGAGCATTTGATTTGTATTTTAGGTTAGGGAGTCCTCTGACCAGATTAAGTTTGTTAATTTGAGAAATCTTTCTCAAACTAGCATGACCTAATCTTCTGTGCCAGACCCACTACTCTTCACTAACAGACATAAGGCAAGTAACCTTTTGATTCTTAAGATCTTGAAGATCAATCTTGTAAATGTTGTTCTTTCTCTTGCCTGTAAATAGGATAGAGCCATCCTTCTGACTAATAGCTTTGCTGGACTTTTGATTGAAGATAATGTCATAACCATTGCCACTTAATTGACTTATGGACAATAAGTTTTGAGCTAATCCATCTACTAAAAGTACATTAGTTAAAGAGGGAGAGTTACCAATACAAATGGTTCCAGAACCAATGATCTTGCCATTTTGGTTCCCTCCAAACTTGACTTCACCAGCAGATTTAAGCTCCAGGTCTTGGAACATAGACCTTTTTCCTGTCATGTGTCGCGAGCACCCAGAGTCCAGGTACCATGACATGTTTTCCTTTTTCCTTTGAGCTTTGAAGGAGATCTGCAACAGGGATAATCTTTTCCTTAGGTACCCACATTTTCTTGGGTCCTTTTGGGTTAGTTCTCTTCAAGTTCTGATTGAATTGAGGTTTAGCAAAAGATTTATCATAAGATTTTCTAGTGTGTGGAGCATACTTCTTGGTGTGTGTTAAATGAAAACTTTTAGAGTTAGATGTGAGCTTTATATCATGAGAATGGCCAAACTTGAATTGATCATACAGAGGTTTGTATGTGATTTTCATCTCATCAACCAGTTCAAGTTTATATGGGGTTTCACCCTCATAGCCTATGCCAATTCTCTTGTTTCCACTAACTCCATATATCATTGAGGCAAGTTGACTTCTGTCAATACCTCTAGATAGAAACTTCCTGAAACTCAAGTCATATTCCTTAAGAATATTGTTCACACTTGGAATAGACTTTTATGAACTAGAAGATTACTCAGCATCTTTAGATAGTTTTAAAACTTTTTCTTTAAGTTCAGCATTTTCTATTTCAAGCTTCTTAGTTTCAAATGCAAAGAGCTTTCTTAGCTTTTTGTATTTGATACTAAGTTTAACCTTGATTTCCAGAATTTCAATTAAGTTGGAAACTAGCTCATCTCTAGAAAGTTCAGAAAATACCTCTTCAGAGTCTGAGTCTGATGTAGATTCTGATTCCTCATCAACAGTGGCCATCAGCGTTATGTTTGCCTGCTCATCTTCAGATTCTGACTCTTGATCAGAAGAATCTCAGTCATCCCAAGTGGCCATAAGACCTTTCTTCTTTTCAATTTTTTTCTTGGGTTTTTCCCTCTGAAGCTTTGGACATTCATTCTTGTAATGTCCAGGTTCCTTGCATTCATAGCATGTCACCTTCTTCTTGTCAGATTTTCTGTGTCCAGAAGATTCTCCTCTTTCAGGCCTTTTGAAGTTCTTGAAGTTCTTGAACTTTCTTTGTTTGCTTTTCTAGAGTTGATTTACTCTTCTGGAGATAATGGAAAGATCATCATCATCATCTTCTTCTTCTAATTCTGACTCTTCAGAATCATCTTCTTCAGCCTGAAAAGCGTTAGTGCATTTTTTATTATTAGATTTTAATGCAATTGACTTACCTTTCTTCTGAGGTTCATTTGCATCCAGCTCTATTTCATGACTCCTCAGGGCGCAGATCAACTCTTCTAGAGACACTTCATTCAAGTTCTTAGCAATCTTGAATGCAGTCACCATTGGGCCCCATCTTTAAGGCAAGCTTCTGATGATCTTCTTGACATGATCAGCTTTGGTGTAGCCATTATCTAGCACCCTTAATCCAACAGTCAGAGTCTGGAATCTTGAGAACATTGCTTCAATGTTTTCATCTTCCTCCGTCTTGAAAGCTTCATACTTCTGGATTAAAGCTAAGGACTTGGTCTCCTTAACTTAAGCATTACCCTAATGAATCATCTTTAGAGATTCAAAGATGTCATGAGCAGTTTCTCTGTTTGTTATCTACTTATACTCAGCATGAGAGATAGCATTTAACAATATTGTCCTAGACTTGTGATGATTCTTGAAGTCTTTCTTTTGAGCATCACTCATGGCTTTTCTTGACACTTTGACACCTTGAGCATTTACAAGATGTGTGTAACCATCCAGCACTAGATCCCATAAGTCACCATCATGACAAAGAAAGTAACGAAACTACTCCAGTCCACCCCCTTGGAAGATAAAAACAATGAACACAATTGTTTTTATCCTGGTTCATTGTTAACGAAACTACTCCAGTCCACCCCCTTAGAGTGATTTACCTCAACTGAGGATTTAATCCACTAATCCAACTGATTACAATGGTTATCCACTTAGAAACACCCTAAGTCTTCTAGAGTATCTTGATCACAACTTGATCACTCTAGGTACCTTTTACAAATAATGTAAAATAATGTTTACAAGAGTTTAGATTGCTTCTAATAAAGCTGTAATCACAACTATGATATTTCTTTAAAGTTCTAAGCTTAACACTCACTAAATATTACAAGAGTTTGTGAGGTTGAAGATGAAGTTCGTGAACTTTGATTTTGACAGTGTTTCAGTATTTTGCAGAAGTGTTCTACTTTGCTTCTGATCAGAACTTCTATTTATAGGCGCTGAGAGGAAATGACCGTTGGGAGCATTTAATGTTTTGCGTGAATAGTACAGCTCTGCATTTAATGTTTCACACTTTTGTCAACTACCTCGAGCCTTGCTTTTCCTGCTTTTACTGACTTTGCCTTTAGTAGCTTCTAATGTTCCTTTTGTTAGTCAGAGATTAGACGTTTCAGCCTTTCATCTTGTACTTTCTTCTGAACTCAGATTTTGTATATAACAACGTTTGAATATCAGAGTCAACAGCTTGGTGCAGAGCATCTTCTTGTCTTCTGACTTTGAAGAGCTTGAGCGTGATACCATCAGAACTTCAGAGCTAATTCTTCTGAATTTCATTCTTCTGATGCTTTCAGTTCATGTTCTGATTCTGCTTGATCATCTTCTGATGTCTTTCCAGAGCATGTTCTGATGAAGCCATCCAGTACTTCCAGAGTCAGTTGCTTCTGAGTGCTGATTTGTGCATACTCTTTATATATTTCCTGAAATGGAAAATGCAAAGGATTAGAGTACCACATTATCTTATACAAAATTCATATATAATGTTATCATCAAAACACAGAATATTGATCAGAACAAATCTTGTTCTAACAATCTCCCCCTTTTTGATGATGACAAAAACATATATAATTGATAAGAATTTGTATCCAGAATATCAGATGAACAAAGACCATTACACAGATATAGCAAAAGCATATAATCAGAGTGTGTGAATATGTCTCCCCCTGAGATTAACAATCTCCCCTGAAATTAATACTAGAAGAATTTATAAATAAAAGACTTCCCTGAGTATTTTTCCATTTCAGTTGAGACTTTCACGTAGAATAGAACTTCAGAATATTCAGAGCTTATCTTCAGAGCTTCCATTGGACAGCTGCAGAGCTTTGAATTTCCCTTTGTAATCAATTGTATCAGAGCATACTTGATTGTATCAGAGCATTCTTCTTGCTTCATGAGGGTTCCAAAGACTTTCAAATGATTTAAAATCACAGCAAAAGGGAACATCTGACCATGACTAATCTATTACAAAATAAGTTGCCACACACGAGCTGCCACGGGACAGAGAAGAAAGAGATGCATGTGAGTTTCTCTAGGTCCCAAACAAACTGGACAGAAAAGATTTATTAACCACTAATAACTCCTCGTTTAACAAGTTCGTCTCTAGTTTGGAGTCCATTCAGAAGAAGTCTCCAAGAAAATAGGGTGAGTTTACTTTTCCATTAGATGTTTTGAATGATGTCAAAACTAAGAAAACTTGTTTCAGATGTTTCATTAATCTATTTTATATGTATTCTCTTATTAAAGCATGTGAACTTGTTTTCATTCAATATAAACACGCATCCTCTCAATACGTTTCATCTTTATAACAGTAGTGTGAGTTTTATCATATTGATTTTTAGATCATGTCTCATGCTAACTATCTGAAGGATAGAAAAAAACTTAGAAAGGGGGGATTGAATAAGCGTGACTTCAAAAACTTGGAATATAAAAACAATGAACACAATTATTTTTAACCTGGTTCGTTGTTAACGAAACTACTCCAGTCCACCCCCTTAGAGTGATTTACCTCAACTGAGAATTTAATCCACTAATCCAACTGATTACAATGGTTATTCACTTAGAAACACTCTAAGTCTTCTAGAGAATCCTGATCACAACTTGATCACTCTAGGAACCTTTTACAAACAATGTAAAATAATGTTTACAAGAGTTTAGATTGCTTCTAATAAAGCTGTAGTCACAACTGTGATATTTCTCTAAAGTTCTAAGCTTAACACTCACTAAATATTACAAGAGTTTGTGAGGTTGAAGATGAAGTTCGTGAACTTTGATTTTGGCAGTGTTTCAGTATTTTGCAGAAGTGTTCTACTTTGCTTCTGATCAGAACTTCTATTTATAGGCGCTGAGAGGAAATGACCGTTGGGAGCATTTAATGCTTTGCGTGAATAGTACATCTCTGCATTTAATGTTTCACACTTTTGTCAACTACCTCGAGCCTTGCTTTTCCTGCTTTTACTGACTTTGCCTTTTGTAGCTTCTAACGTTCCTTTTGTCAGTCAGAGATTAGACTTTTCAGCCTTTCATCTTGTACTTTCTTCTAGACTCAGATTTTGTATATAACAACGTTTGAATATCAGAGTCAACAGCTTGGTGCAGAGCATCTTCTTTTCTTCTAACTTTGAAGAGCTTGAGCGTGATACCATCAGAACTTTAGAGCTTATTCTTTTGACTTTCATTCTTCTGATGCTTTCAGTTCATGTTCTTATTCTGCTTGATCATCTTCTGATGTCTTGCCAGAGCATGTTCTGATGAAGCCATCCAGTACTTCCAGAGTCAGTTGCTTCTGAGCGCTGATTTATGCATACTCTTTATATATTTCCTGAAATGGAAAATGCAAAGGATTAGAGTACCACATTATCTTATACAAAATTCATATATAATGTTATCATCAAAACACAGAATATTGAACAGAACAAATCTTGTTCTAACTCTATCAATATGATAATTTTGAAAGCTTAATACAAGTGAATACCAACTCACAAACTTATATCTAGAGTTTGATGTTTGATAGATGAAAACTTAGGTCAAGACTTGAGAAACTATCCTTCAATAATAAATCAAGCTAAAATAAACCAATTATAGCAAAGTTAAACATCTATATTGATAATCAACTTGTTCACATACAAAATATCAAGAGGAATACTTACAAATAAAGATCAACCAACTCTAATCTTGACACAAGGATGGAATTAGCTACCCATAACCATGGTAACTTGAACAAGAAGCAAGGAATAAAGCTTTAGTAGCATCAAACTTGAATTGATCAAAGATTGAAGCTTGAAAGCTTTGATTTTGAATAACAAATGAAAAAATATGCCTTTTTCTACTCTAGGTCGGTTTTGATGTGTTTGGAAATAATGAGAGTGAAGAAAAATATTTAAAAGTTCCTTTTAAACAAGTACCAAAAAGTGCAATCTACACAGGCTCGCTAAGCGAGCTAAACTTATTCCCTAAAATATCTAGTACAGTAAAGGAATTCTCACTTAGCGAGCTAACCGCGCTAAGTGAGCTTTGGAAAACACTGCGCCTCTGTTTGTGAAGCTCTTAGTGCGCTACATCTTAGCTTAGTGAGCTTCTGCAGATTTTTCCTTATTTTGCTCCAAAACTACGTAATCGAAGTTGTGTCTTCGACACTTTTTTCCTCGAGGCTCTGATATGCATAAATACCTATAAAACAAAGGAAAACTATCAAATAGTACATAAAAGTAATCAATACTCAATTATACGAATATTTACAAAAAATTTGGGATTTTATTATAAAAACCAAAAAAATAGAATCGATAAGTACCACAAATATAACTCAAAATAACGATATTGTGGCACTTATCAAACTCTCCCCAACTTGAAACGTTGTTTGTCCTCAAACAATGTCAAATAAATCAAAGAATCTAAATTAATAAACCAAAGAATTGTGAATCAACAAGTTTCGAAAACCAAAAACCAATGTATGGCTCAACACAAAAATGTATAAACGAAGTAAATACTTACCACTATCCTACAACGAAAACATGAAAACAGAACGAATCCTAAGTACAAAAATCATACCAAGCATTCTAAAAAAATACAAACTTATATCATGAATCACACCTAGAAAAATTCATCAAGGAATGAAAAACACACAAAGGTGAGGATCTAACACTCAGCCAACAATTTTGCAAACAAAAGACTAAATTATGCATTCATCCTATCCTACAACGAAAACATGAAAACGGAACGAATCCTAAGTACAAAAATCATACCAATCATTCTAAAACAATACAAACTCATATCATGAATCACACCTATCAAAATTCATCAAGGAATGAAAAACACACAAAGGTTAGGATCTAACACTCATCCAACAATTTTGCAAACAAAAGACTAAATTATGCATTCATCCAAAAAATCATGTTGAAAATACAAAAGCAAGAATCACATGGGCTTTTCAAGGTTGTAATGTGTTTTGGTTAACAAGCAAGGGATAATTCCTAAAGCTAATCGAAACAAAAACTTTCCTAAACCTAAGGAAGTGATCAATCCATAAAGTTTCCAGCAACAAAATTTCGATCAAACATCTTATTTATTCCAAGTTGTCACACCAATCAAATTACTTATTAACACAACATTATTCCATAATCTTTTTGTTTTTGTTTTTAAAACTTTTTCAATTTTTTTTCATTCTTTTCTTTCTTTTCAACGTCATAGCAATAACAAATGAGCAAGTAAACATTCCTCTCCCCAACTTGAATTCAACCAACATCCTAGTGTGAATAGTCCCTACTTTCTATGGTAAGGTAAAAATTCAAACCAAAAATCATGGTGTGGAGGGTTAAAGAAAACAAAGGAATCAACATCCATACAAAAATAAGAGAACTAAATGCAAGCATAGAAGTTCAAGAGAAAACATGGATATTGACAAAAAGTTCAAAGGGGTTGACAAATGATCACAAACTCACAAGGTACATTGACTATTTGACTATGGTGGTTGGACTCAAAATGAAACAAATGCCTTGATCTTTTTCATGCTTTCATAAAATCAACATAAATAAAAGATTAGGGAAATGTTAACCAGTGCCCTTGGGCACTCTTTAAGTAATTAAAGTGGTAAGTTTTTTTTTAAATACGTGTATTTAATACATTGAAAATTGAAATGTTATTTTTTATAAAGAATATTTTCTTTATTTAGTATGCTTAAAGAGTGCCCTGAGGGCACTCGTTAGCAAGACCCAAAAGATTAAGCATAATAAAATCTAGACAAAATACCCTTTTTGGTCCCTTATGTTAACCTCGGGGTTCATTTTGGTCCCCTAACTTCAAAAAGTATCATATTGGTCCCTTAACTCTTCAAAAGGTGTCATTTTAGTCCTTTTTGTCACATTAGCAACAGAAAAACCCAAAAATCGGTCGTTAAATCAGTCGCTAATATGACCAAAAGGACTAAAATGACACCTTTAGAAGAGTTAACATAAAGGACCAAAAATGGTATTTTGCCTAAAATCTAATTAAAACAAAGATTGTGGCCTCCAGTATATATGAACAATGGAAAGCTTCCTCACATTTGGGATTTGGGAACTAAATTTATTCAATTCATGAACAAGTATTATAAAGAATGAATGGTATGGTAATTATACAAATGAAAAGTTTGCTAAACATGTTATGTTCTAGAGAGCAATAAATGAGTACCTTGAATGATACAACTTTAAAAACAATAACACTACCATACATCTGCAAGTTGAACCAATCAATCTTGGCAAATCACCTAAAAAATCTTCGAATTAACGACAAAAATTTGAGTCCAAACAACCAACAAAAGAATTAGTAAATATAATACTACTATCTACTGCTTAAACTAGAAATATACCCGTGCGTCCGCACGGGTAAAAATTATTTACTAGTGTATAATTATACTGCAAATTTAAAGTTATGTTTATGTATGCTTAGCTACTTAGAATCTAATTGATTGTGTTTTGTGACACTTCATAAAGTATTTAATTCACATTTTAAACATTAAAGACAAGTGCAAATGAGTGATAACTCAACACCTATTAAATAACAAATTATCTTAAGAGTAAGAATGAATCAGTTCTTCAATCATATTACAATGAAAAGATTAGAATATACATTAATATTTAAAATCATTCATTATTAAAAGGGTCGATTTATGTATGTTTATTTTATCTAGGTCTAACTGATTGTGTCCAGTGTCACTTGGTGTCACTTTATCAAGTGCAAATTAACATTTATTTATGTTTTATTGTTTGAATCTAACGTGTTGTGTCCCATAACATTAAAGACAAATGCAAAGTTATAATGAGTAAGATGTAATATGATTTTGAGATAGATATTGTAAAAATCATAACAAAGCTAAATAATGATCTTATGTAGCAATGAATATTTATATACGAAGTAATTAAAATGGTAATTTTTTCTAAAAATACGTGTATTTAATACATTGAAAATTGAAATGTTATTTTTTATAAAGAATATTTTCTTTATTTAGTATGCTTAAAGAGTGCCCTGAGGGCACTCGTTAGCAAGACCCGAATAAAATAGGTATTTTGTTGATAATGCCCATGAAAAAATTAAAAAATTTGACATTTGAAAATAAAAATTGTGTCCCTTAAATAAAGACAATTGTTAATTAAAATAAAGAAGGTATTTCGCTGATAGTGGCCCATCCGTAAAGTAGAAATTTTGACATTTGAAAATTATTTTTAAAAATTATGAATAATTTTTTAATAATCATAAAATAATTATGTTTATAAAAGATTCAATTTATTAATTTATTTATGTTTAAAAAAATAAAAAGGGAAAAAGAAAATTGAGGAAGAAAACATTAAAATGAAAATTGTGAAGTGTGTAGGGTGTTTAATAGAGAGAGTGAAAGATAGAAATAATTTAATTTGAAAAAGGAGGGAAAATATAATTTGAAATGGGAAAGTGATTTTGTATTGCCAAGTGTCAACACTTTATTGAATAGAGAGTGATTATATTGATCTTTATGTAAATACTCATATACCCTTTTTGCTTTGTAAATTTTTAAAGAGTGAAGGGCATTTTTGGTAGAATGATGGCAGGCTCGATATATTGATCTTTACAAATCAAGAACATATAAACAAAATCTGTGCAGGCTCGATAAGCTAGCTAAGCTGGCTAAGTGATATACACTTGTTCCCTAAAATATCTAGTACAGTAAAGGAAATCTCGCTTAGTGAGCTAACCGCGTTAAGCGAGCTTTGCAAAACACTTCACCTCTTTTTGTGAAGCTCCTAGCGCGCTAAAGCTTGGCTTAGTGAGCTTCTACAAAATTTTCCTTATTTTGCTCCAAAGCTGCGTAATGGAAGCCGTGCCTTCGACACTTTATTCATCAAGGCTCCGATATGCATAAATACCTATAAAATAAAGGAAAAACTATCAAACGGTACATAAAACGAATCAAAACTCAAGTATACAAATATTTACACAAAAGTTGGGATTTTATTATAAAAATTAAAAGAATAGAATCGTTAAGTGCCACAAATATATACTCAAAATAACGATATTTTTGCACTTATCAACCCATCATTGAGCATGCATTCTTTAAAATTAATTTAGAAAATATTAATCTAAAAAATTAAGTTATATTTGAAAATCAAATTAGATCAATCAATGTTTTTCCGTTTGCATTGATTTCGTAATTCATCTCTTGCTCTTTAACGTATAGAATTTGGTTCAATGACCTAAGTTTTTCATATAACGTTTCTTTCTCTTCTATTTCCTTTTCAAAATAAACTAGAAGTGAAGAAACTGTTTCTATGAAGAAATTAGATCATTAAACAAAATTCTTTAAGTTAAAGAGCGAGAGATAAATTACAAGATGTATGTAATTCAAAAAATAGTGGTTCTTTTAAGTTGTTTTTCAAGAATAATTTAATTTATCAGATTATTGTCTTCTACATCAATTTGAATGGTTGTATATGTTTAGTGAGCGGTAGGAAAAATAAGTAATTCACATATTTTATAATACTCATGTATACATACCACAACGATTATCTTTTATAACCGTGGTAAAATATTAATTTTATTCTAATTGTTGCTGCTGGGTTTCGAGCCCATGACATTTATATAAATATATCACAACGATTGTATAAGAATATTGTTTTAATAGGTAGCACGCTACCTAGTTTATCACCACGTTCACACGCAACATACTTACAATCACACGGTACCTAACAATGAACATACAACCGTCATTATGTGTAATTTGGAACCTTTGTCATATTATTCATCAAGGCTCCGATAGGCATAAATACCTATAAAATAAAGGAAAAACTATCAAACGGTACATAAAACGAATCAAAACTCAAGTATACAAATATTTACACAAAAGTTGGGATTTTATTATAAAAATTAAAATAATAGAATCGTTAAGTGCCACAAATATATACTCAAAATAACGATATTTTTGCACTTATCAACCCATCATTGAGCATGCATTCTTTAAAATTAATTTAGAAAATATTAATCTAAAAAATTAAGTTATATTTGAAAATCAAATTAGATCAATCAATGTTTTTCCGTTTGCATTGATTTCGTAATTCATCTCTTGCTCTTTAACGTATAGAATTTGGTTCAATGACCTAAGTTTTTCATATAACGTTTCTTTCTCTTCTATTTCCTTTTCAAAATAAACTAGAAGTGAAGAAACTGTTTCTATGAAGAAATTAGATCATTAAACAAAATTCTTTATGTTAAAGAGCGAGAGATAAATTACAAGATGTATGTAATTCAAAAAATAGTGGTTCTTTTAAGTTGTTTTTCAAGAATAATTTAATTTATCAGATTATTGTCTTCTACATCAATTTGAATGGTTGTATATGTTTAGTGAGCGGTAGGAAAAATAAGTAATTCACATATTTTATAATACTCATGTATACATACCACAACGATTATCTTTTATAACCGTGGTAAAATATTAATTTTATTCTAATTGTTGCTGCTGGGTTTCGAGCCCATGACATTTATATAAATATATCACAACGATTGTATAAGAATATTGTTTTAATAGGTAGCACGCTACCTAGTTTATCACCACGTTCACACGCAACATACTTACAATCACACGGTACCTAACAATGAACATACAACCGTCATTATGTGTAATTTGGAACCTTTGTCATATTATTCATCAAGGCTCCGATAGGCATAAATACCTATAAAATAAAGGAAAAACTATCAAACGGTACATAAAACGAATCAAAACTCAAGTATACAAATATTTACACAAAAGTTGGGATTTTATTATAAAAATTAAAATAATAGAATCGTTAAGTGCCACAAATATATACTCAAAATAACGATATTTTTGCACTTATCAACCCATCATTGAGCATGCATTCTTTAAAATTAATTTAGAAAATATTAATCTAAAAAATTAAGTTATATTTGAAAATCAAATTAGATCAATCAATGTTTTTCCGTTTGCATTGATTTCGTAATTCATCTCTTGCTCTTTAACGTATAGAATTTGGTTCAATGACCTAAGTTTTTCATATAACGTTTCTTTCTCTTCTATTTCCTTTTCAAAATAAACTAGAAGTGAAGAAACTGTTTCTATGAAGAAATTAGATCATTAAACAAAATTCTTTATGTTAAAGAGCGAGAGATAAATTACAAGATGTATGTAATTCAAAAAATAGTGGTTCTTTTAAGTTGTTTTTCAAGAATAATTTAATTTATCAGATTATTGTCTTCTACATCAATTTGAATGGTTGTATATGTTTAGTGAGCGGTAGGAAAAATAAGTAATTCACATATTTTATAATACTCATGTATACATACCACAACGATTATCTTTTATAACCGTGGTAAAATATTAATTTTATTCTAATTGTTGCTGCTGGGTTTCGAGCCCATGACATTTATATAAATATATCACAACGATTGTATAAGAATATTGTTTTAATAGGTAGCACGCTACCTAGTTTATCACCACGTTCACACGCAACATACTTACAATCACACGGTACCTAACAATGAACATACAACCGTCATTATGTGTAATTTGGAACCTTTGTCATATTATTCATCAAGGCTCCGATATGCATAAATACCTATAAAATAAAGGAAAAACTATCAAACGGTACATAAAACGAATCAAAACTCAAGTATACAAATATTTACACAAAAGTTGGGATTTTATTATAAAAATTAAAATAATAGAATCGTTAAGTGCCACAAATATATACTCAAAATAACGATATTTTTGCACTTATCAACCCATCATTGAGCATGCATTCTTTAAAATTAATTTAGAAAATATTAATCTAAAAAATTAAGTTATATTTGAAAATCAAATTAGATCAATCAATGTTTTTCCGTTTGCATTGATTTCGTAATTCATCTCTTGCTCTTTAACGTATAGAATTTGGTTCAATGACCTAAGTTTTTCATATAACGTTTCTTTCTCTTCTATTTCCTTTTCAAAATAAACTAGAAGTGAAGAAACTGTTTCTATGAAGAAATTAGATCATTAAACAAAATTCTTTATGTTAAAGAGCGAGAGATAAATTACAAGATGTATGTAATTCAAAAAATAGTGGTTCTTTTAAGTTGTTTTTCAAGAATAATTTAATTTATCAGATTATTGTCTTCTACATCAATTTGAATGGTTGTATATGTTTAGTGAGCGGTAGGAAAAATAAGTAATTCACATATTTTATAATACTCATGTATACATACCACAACGATTATCTTTTATAACCGTGGTAAAATATTAATTTTATTCTAATTGTTGCTGCTGGGTTTCGAGCCCATGACATTTATATAAATATATCACAACGATTGTATAA
This sequence comes from Vicia villosa, assembly GCF_029867415.1. NCBI lineage: Eukaryota > Viridiplantae > Streptophyta > Magnoliopsida > Fabales > Fabaceae > Vicia > Vicia villosa. Next base: position 110,851 of record NW_026705077.1, read on the forward strand.
GAATATTGTTTTAATAGGTAGCACGCTACCTAGTTTATCACCACGTTCACACGCAACATACTTACAATCACACGGTACCTAACAATGAACATACAACCGTCATTATGTGTAATTTGGAACCTTTGTCATATTATTCATCAAGGCTCCGATATGCATAAATACCTATAAAATAAAGGAAAAACTATCAAACGGTACATAAAACGAATCAAAACTCAAGTATACAAATATTTACACAAAAGTTGGGATTTTATTATAAAAATTAAAAGAATAGAATCGTTAAGTGCCACAAATATATACTCAAAATAACGATATTTTTGCACTTATCAACCCATCATTGAGCATGCATTCTTTAAAATTAATTTAGAAAATATTAATCTAAAAAATTAAGTTATATTTGAAAATCAAATTAGATCAATCAATGTTTTTCCGTTTGCATTGATCTCGTAATTCATCTCTTGCTCTTTAACGTATAGAATTTGGTTCAATGACCTAAGTTTTTCATATAACGTTTCTTTCTCTTCTATTTCCTTTTCAAAATAAACTAGAAGTGAAGAAACTGTTTCTATGAAGAAATTAGATCATTAAACAAAATTCTTTATGTTAAAGAGCGAGAGATAAATTACAAGATGTATGTAATTCAAAAAATAGTGGTTCTTTTAAGTTGTTTTTCAAGAATAATTTAATTTATCAGATTATTATCTTCTACATCAATTTGAATGGTTGTATATGTTTAGTGAGCGGTAGGAAAAATAAGTAATTCACATATTTTATAATACTCATGTATACATACCACAACGATTATCTTTTATAACCGTGGTAAAATATTAATTTTATTCTTATTGTTGCTGCTGGGTTTCGAGCCCATGACATTTATATAAATATATCACAACGATTGTATAAGAATATTGTTTTAATAGGTAGCACGCTACCTAGTTTATCACCGCGGTCACACGCAACATACTTACAATCACACGGTACCTAACAATGAACATACAACCGTCATTATGTGTAATTTGGAACCTTTGTCATATTTGTGTTCTGTATTAGTGACATATTGTCATTTATTTTATTATGTTTGACATAAAGTAAATTTTATTTGCTACTCCTCAAAGTTAAGCTCCAATTACACAAAATTTTCCACATACTCAATTTTACTGAGTCAAATTTAAAATAACTTTTGTACTCTTATCAAAAAAATTTCTTTTTATTTATTTAAAGATTTTTTTAAAATTTTTAATATATAAATAGTTGTCTTATAGGTATTTTGAGGATTTGAATGCAACTTTCTCTTTCTAAATTTTTTCCTACCTTCTCTCAGATGGTTTCTTCTCAAATCTAACAGACTGGCCACAAATATATCTCTAATTTTGGTGGCGTGACACCTCTCAAGTCACTTCACTCTTAACCTTCGTTGGAATTCAAGAGTGTGGATCTATGTACTTGCAGGTAATAAATAGTGATATCTAGAATTTTTATGATGACAATGTATGATAATAACCTTCAACACTAATGATAACTAGAGTAATTAAAGAGAAATCAAGATCAAGTGCTTATACAATCATATATTATCTAGCAAAATCTTGAAGCTACTCTAATGAAAGGTGTGAGAGCTCGTCAGGTCATGTGCGTCAGTCAGTCTGAGTGAACCAAGTATTATAAATTTAAGGTAGTAGCTTAAGAGTACTAAGGCAATTCACACACACACACTTTAAAATACTTTTCTATCTTGAAAATGTTTTTCTAAAGCCAGAACCAAGTGATTAAAATGTTATCCAAACATTTTCTTAACCATCTAATCAATCAGAAAGATGTGTCAATTGATTCGCAATACTTTTTATCTATCTAATCGACTAGGGCCCTTGTATAATCTTTTAGGAAGATGATAATCGATTATACAATCAGCAGAGATAGCATATTAATGACTTATAATGGCTCTATATCCATATTTTCTTAATTGGGCCTTATAATCGATTATATTTGAGTCATCTAATTGATTAAAGCATCTCTCTAATCAATTAGAAAATTAATTTGGCCAAAGGATCATTTCCTTTCTTGAAGTTTCCAACTACTATATAAGGGAGGGTCTTCCTTACTTCAAATCACACCACCTTCCATCGATTTCATATTTCTTTGGAATTTATCTTTCTCTATCTCTTTAAGAATTTTCTTATTTCGCTTCTGGTTGCCTAAGTGCTTTTGAGTGAACCTTTATTTATGAGAAAGATATTTTTGTAAGTTTTCATGTTGGTCATTGTTACCCTAAGAAAATTCCTAGAGGCAAAGCAAGACACGTGTCCTCATAAGAGGACTCCCTCATTTTAACGAGAAACCTACACAAAAGAGATAAAAAGCATGTCGACAGCAGATGGTGTCGAAAGTTCCTGGAGTCGAAGCAAGAGTAAAAGTCGAACGTAGGAGCTCCATACTTAGCAGATTTTTAGATGAAGCATTCGATTGTGGGACGCGGTGTCGACGGAAGACGGTTATCAGAAACAAGTGAAGCGCGAGAATTCAAAATTCAAAGTTTGAAATATTAAGGAAGCAGTTACCAGACCAGATTCGTGTGCTAAAGGCGCCAAACACAAAGAAAGATCCTGTGAGGCGGTTGCTGATAGTTTAAATCTTATCCGTATATTATACTAGGTAGTTACTTCATGTAAAGCCTATAAATAGGCCAGAATAATGTAAAAAGGTGTGTTCACCATTATGATCAAACTACTTGCTTACACTCTGCCCATTTTCCGCCCTTCAGGAAACAAGAGTTGCTAAGAGTTCTGATGTATATGAATCACCATCTTTATTTTCAATGCAATCCTTTTACTTTTTAATCATATGCTTTGAAGCTTTCATTTGTATTGTGTTCTTTAACCAGTATTTATTTTGTCTTTTGATCATTGCTTCAACCAAGTAAACCGAAACTGGTTATTGTCATTAGAGAACCACCCTTGAGTTGACGCTATATGGTGGTCACGAGTCACCCCAAAAGGTCAGGGTCGGAGTAATCCTAATATCACAAAATCTAAGTCTATGTTTGCCCCGTCGGTCACGAGTCACCTGTTGGTCGAACCTAACAGTTAGCATGGAAAAACATTGTATTTGTTACCAGCCTTAGAAAACCGTTTCTTAGGCAAATACTTCGACGAGACAGATACAATCCTAAAGAACTTTAGCACGTGGTCTTAAGATCAACTGGTCGATCTTGCAAGTAACCCTTAGTTTCAAGGCTTTGGGAGGACCAGCGGTTGTTTACCAATTTCCACAGTAAACAAAATGGCACGCCCAGTGGGACTATCGTGCTAGTTTTTTCGTTTCGTCATATGTATGAAACTTATAAGTGGGAAACAATATCAGAACCCACCCAAAAAGGTTAGGTCTAGGATGACGAAAACCCCTAACCCAAATAACATTGATGAAGTCCCTTCTCACTCTCTGGAATCCTCAAATACAGTGCTCACTCCGGTAGACCCAGTGACTGGTGCAGAGACAGACGTTGTAGTTCTGAGAATGGGGACGACAAATATCCCTGTGATACCACCAGGGAGATCTAGAGCAAGAGGAACTCCTTTTCGACCTAATGTGCCTCGTTTTGGAACCGCTGGCCCCACGTATGGAATGTCGTATTCCTTGATGGTTGGAAGTTAGTTGACATCGAGTCTTGCTTTAATGTCGGATGCACAAGGATCCACACCAGGTACCCAAAACAGGGCAAACTAGAGCAGAGTTGTGCCTTTGTCGAACACGTCTGTAGCTGTGCTTAGGCAACGGATGGATGATATTAATCATGAGTTAGTAAACATGTCAACTAACCAAATGGGAATTGTTTTTAATACTATAGTGCAGGAATCAGCAAAGTCGAATAGACAGGTGGTCGATCAACTCACTCGACTATGCAACTACCTGGGGGCACCTCAGACGACCGATCGACAATCCCCTCAAGCTCATAGGCAAGTGGTTGTGCACACACCTACAGAAAAAGATTCATTGGATGAAGAAATAGTACCACAAAATCAAATTCCCAGATGGCGACCAAATCAAGGTGGAATACGGGGGAGACATCAACAGGTTGTGATGGTGGGTCGACAACAAGATGTTGATAAATTTGTTTAACAATATCAGCAGGAAGAGGTGGCTGTGGACCTCCGATTTTTTTTTTTTAATACCGGGCCATACCTCTGATCTGTAGAGATACGTGAACTGACTCTTTTTTGTCGCTTAATGCTTTCGCATTTTTGAAAATTCACAGAGTCGCCACCGACCTTTTATTTTATCCAATTAAGGAAAGGTTTATAAAAGAAACAGAAAAAAGACCTTTAAGAAATTCTGGGTAAGGGGGTAGGTTATACAAAGGGAAGGTGTTAGCACCCTTTGTATCCATGGTTATCCATGGGCTCTTAAGTTTGCTTAGCTCACTTGTTTTTCGATCACTTTTCAATTGCTCTGAAATTGCTCATATGTGGTTTCAAATACTTTTGTAAATTGAATTTTGTAATGATCCGTGTGTGGATGTATACAAAATGCTTGTTTATCTTTCGAAAGATGTTTTTGAAAAGAACGTTAACTTTGTAATAATCCGTGTTTGGATGTATACAAAGTATTGTCTTTTTTGAAAGTTTTGAAAAATCAACAGTGTATGAGAATTTTGTTTGTTTTGATTTTGAGCAAGCAAACTAGGAGGTCTACCCTGAGTTGTAAGGTCTTTATCCTATTTCCTTTAAAAATCTATCCTTTCACCGGATATAAAAGCAAGGTTCGATTTTGTACTCAAAACAGTGGAATTTTGACTTTGATTTTGAAAGGAATGAGAAGGGATTACCTGAAGAGGTGCAAGTGTGATTGTGATTGGATTCAGATATTTATCTTTGAAGTTAGTGATCTAACGGTTCAATTTTATCTTTGACATACACGCAGTTTATATTTGCTGGAAATTAAAGTGCGGAAATGTAAAGTGCGGAAAGTAAATCTACGCTATTACATCGATTTTGCAGGAAACGTAAACTAGCCTATTTACATGAATTTGACATCCTATACATTTATCTAGGAATTTAAATTGCAAGAAAATAAAAGGCATGTTTTTGGATTTTTATGATTGATTTTAATTATAATTAATGCATGATTAATTAAATTAAAATGAAGAAAAAAGATGAAAATAGATTTAAACCTAGAAATTAAGTTTAAAATATGTACAAAATATTTGTTAATTAATTTTAAAACAAAACTAATTTTTTTGGAATTTTTGGAAATTGATTTGAAATTGATTTAAGTTAATTAAAACATAATTATGCAAATAATTATACAAATAATTAAAACTTAAAAAGAAAATTATTCAAAATATGTACAAAATTAGTTTATAATATATAAACAATATTTAACACAAAGAACAATTTTTTTTATGATTTTTTTGATTGGTTAGAATAATTAAAAAGCAAATATATAAATATATACTAGTTAATTATGCAAAATAGCCTTAATTTAAATAAAATATTAATATTTTTATGCCTAAAAATAAATAAATATTTTATCAGATTAAAACTAAAAATAAAAATATTTTTGGTGTTTTATGATTGGTTGATTTTAATAAAAATGCAAAATATAGAGATTTATTAATTAAAACCTGCAGGGGGGTGTGCTAAGCAAATCTGGAAAAGAACTATGTTTAGTTCAAGAGATGCTTTTTGGGCCAGAAACCAGGGGTGTGGATATCACTACGTACAGGCCCAGTCCACTTGTTCTTTTATTTTTTCTGATTTTTAGTTATGTGGGGTCCACGTTTTTAAACCAGAGCCAATCATGTTATAACGTTTTGCCACGCATGCCACAGACTTATTGACCAGCCAATAGGAGCGAGGGAAGGAGCCACGCGTGCAGTCAACCCTGCCCTAGCTTTGCTGACCGCCGGAATAGTGTTTTCCGGTTGTCTTCTCCGGCGAGGTAGCTTGCCAAACCTGCGAAAACGTTAGTTTAAACACCAAATGAAGGCCCTACCCCCCTAAATCGAGGCCTGGGAATCCATTGGTGAGGTTAGTTTGGACTGAAAGTGCTTGTGTTAAGAGATTCGAAGAGAAACATAAACTCACGGTTGACAATGGCAACCTATGTTCAGGACGTTAGAACTCTCATGCTAGGGTTCAAACCTGATCTGATGGTGATTATAAACTCAACCATAGCCATGAGACATGTTAACAACGCATAAAATTTGAATTTGAACTAAATGAAAGTTTACCAAATCGGAGAGTGAGAGAACTCGAGTTTCAGGCCTCTATGAACTTGGTTATGGATCTGAACTTACTCAAATAAGTTCCAGGAAGTGATTTATGGACTTAGTTTGCTTTGAAACTAGCTGCAAATTTGAATACGAATTTTGAAGTTTCTTTGATTATTTTTTGAAATATGAAGTGTGTTCTTGCTATATCTTTGATCTATTTCGTGTGTCCTTCTTACATTGAAGTATACTAGCCTATTTATAAGCCAAGGGCTGCTTAAAAACTAAGCTAAAAGCATTGATGAGCTTTGTTGAAACTTTGATTTTTAAATATTAAAAATCTTTGAAAACTTGACCAAGTCACCTTGCCTTTACTTCTCTTGCCTTGCTCTTCAATCTTCTGCAGAAAGAGGAAGATTCTTTGAGGTGAGTCATGCTTGATTTGTAAGCTACCATTTATCCATGCATTTTCCTTTTAATTTTAATCTTAAAGTAAGATAAAATCATGCAAAAATGGATAAAAAAAAAGGTATGGGCTTAGTCTTGGTCGTGGGAGGCCCATAACATCATGGAAATGATGTTTGAATGCTGAAAACTTGGCCCCATTTGGAAAAAATGCAATTTTGAACAATGTTGATTTCATGTATTTTCCCAAAATTTAGCCAACTTCAACAAGGTGTAAATCCTTCAATTTTTGTCATATGAAGGAGATCTTGCACTTTTTGGAAACCTCGAAGAGTCCTCTAACCAATGTCTTTGGTCTCATGTCAAAATGATTTTTGAAGCTCCTTGTGTGTCCTTTTGAAAAAAGTGTCTTTTTGTTGACTTTGAAAATGACCTGTAATGTCTTTGATCATATTTTTCAAATGGTGAATCCAATGACCATGGGATCAATGGCATTTGAAAGATAATTGAATTTCCTTCAAAACAAGCTTTGGTTTGAATTTTTTGGATGAAGGATGAGAGAGTTATGATCAGTCAAAGTTGAGTTGACTTTTCAGGCAAAAACCCTAATTTTGAATCTTAGGGTTTTGTTGATTTTTGATCTTTCCTTGATGAATTATGATCATCCAATGATCAAATGATGAATCCTTTGACAAAATATGGACTTTGACAAAAAATTTCATTTTTGACTGTCTGTTGACTTTTTGGTCAAACGGGTCGTCTGTTGACTGTTTGAGCTGCTGACGGTGCGTCTGAGTGAATTGAAGTTTGAAAATTTGTATGATGGTACTTTGAGATATATGGATGTGTATGAAATCCATTTGAGCTCTCAAAAACTTGTTGTTCCTGTAAAAACAAGAAAAACCCTGATTAGGGACTGTTTGTGTAGGAGACAGTTAAGCGTACCTGATTTTTGTGCAGTGTTGAGTCTCTGCTAATCGCGTGATATTCAGAAGACTTCTAGAACAAAAATCTTGGAATTTTGAATTGTGAAAGATTGATTTGATTGATGGTACAAAACACTGAGAATTGTACTGCCAGCAGTTTGGCTGTCAACTGACTGTTCAGGTATTGATGTAGCAGTTAGAGTGAAAAAATCAACAGTCAAAGTTAATTTTCTTTTTTGTTGTTTTTGTTTTATGTGAAAAATGAAAGTTATTTACATGACTTGTTAAAAACATAGACATAATAAATAACTAATATACTGTTACCAGTACAGTCTGAGTTTCCTGATTCTGCGCCTGCAAAAAGATTTAACTCTGTACCAATTGTGTCAGTACCATTTATCTGTAAATAAATAAATAGCATGTGTGAAGTAATAAACAATATTTGGTGTTTGCGTAAGAATAAATTCAACTGCAAGCCAAATTACTGTATAAGAAAAATTCTAAAAACTAAGTATTTCATATGTCAGGATCTTTGTTGAAATAAAAATCCATGATTATATGAGACCCTTAATTTTCAGATTGGAGTTTTCTTGAAAAATATGTGGGCAAATTTTGGGGTATAACAGTGGCCATGGAGAATAACCTTATTACAATGATCGAAAGGATTATGGCTAGAAACGGAATGAACACTCCACTATAAAGGCCGGCATATTCTTCCCCTTTAGCTGAATACATTGTACAGAAAGAGAATCCTAGGGGCTGGAAAATACCTAAGTACACCAAGTTCGGAGGAGAAACTGGAGAATCGACAGTCGAGCATATCGCCAAATATCTGACTGAATCAGGAGACATGGCGAATAACGAAAGTCTCAGAGTTAAGCATTTTCCATCATCTCTTACAAAGGCAGTGTTCACCTGGTTCACCACATTAACCCCGAACTCTGTTGACTCATGGTAAAAATTGGAAAAACTTTTCCATGAGCAGTTTTATGAGGGCCATTCGAAAATCAGTCTGGTCGAACTGTCAAGCATCAAAAGGTGGTTCGCAGAGACCATCGATGACTATCTAAATAGGTTTAGGTCACTTAAGGAAAAATGTTTCACGCAGGTACCCGAACATGAACTGGTTCAGATGGCTGCAGGAGGTTTAGATTATTCCATTAGGAAGAAAATAGACCCAACTTTTGTCAAAAGTATGTCGCAGTTAGCTGATAGGGCTCGACACCTTGAACATTTACGACTAGAAAAAGTCAGGCATACCAAGGCCAAAGCTAAAAAGGAAAAGGTAGCCTACGTCGATTACGATGATACGGATCCTATATACGAAGCTGACTACATCTCACCGACGGAGGTGGAGATTGATCTGGCCGAAATGAAACCAGGGCCAGCATACAAATGTAAATCGTTGTTTCCGTCGAAAGGAAAAAATGTCTCTGTTGATAACAATTCGAAATTCCCTGCTAAAACTTATACTTTTGATATTAGTAAATGCGAGGAAATTTTTGATGTGTTAGTTAAAGATGGTCATATTTTAGTACCCCCAAATGCTAAATTACCACCATTAGAACAGCGACAAAAAAGAGGTTTTTGCAAGTATCATAATTATCTTGGGCATTCAACCTCTCAATGTTTTCTTTTCTGGGATCTGGTCCAGAAATCACTTCAGGAAGGTCGACTGAAATTTGCTGCCAGGAGGATGAAAATCGATGCTGACCCACTCAAACAAGACGAGGCTTTGTTTGCTGACGTTGTCGATATCAACATGGTGGAACTAACTGAGATACCTGATGACATGCTGGAAGAAAGTACCGGTGAAACTCCCCAAGTTCGACTTGCTGACGTGTATCCTTGGTTGGATGAAGATTTGCTAGACTTCTTGTTTCGATGCAAGAACCAAGATTCCCAAGTGGGACTGTGCCCCAGGTGCAGTGCTTTGACTGACAGAGTTGTTGCAGAAAATTTCCAAAAGCTGCAGTTGGAACGAGGCAGAGCCCAATTGGAAAGGAGGGACCCTAGGAAAGCGTCTCAAAACAGACCAAGAAGCTATGTGCCTCCAGCTGCTGCACCCAAGGGTACTTGGATCAAGCCTCAGATGTCGACGGAAAAACCTGAGTTCGTCGAAGCTGAGAGAGACAGGAAAGGAAAAGCTCCAATGAGCTATCATTTGGAGATTCACTATGAGAGAAAGAGCCACATATCTGAGAACTACATGGGCAAAAATCCCATGAGTCGAACTCAGTGGAGGCATTTCTAAAGAAGGAAGCAGGCTGAGAGGAAAGCTGCTGCTGCTGCTGCCAGATAGGCTGCAAATGATCAGGTTTACAAAAAGAAGCAATATAAGGTGAAGGTCGACTCAGCTGTCAAGCAACAAATCAAGGAATTTATTGGTAAACCTGCGACCAAGGATCTAGACGAGGCAATAGACGACTTTGCTTCTGACTCAGGAGAAAGCCTCGACATCCTGGTCAATTTGGTGTCGATTTTTCCCCAAGAATTCAATGTCCCGACCGAGCAAATAAAATTCAAGCCACCGAAGATAGTTCGACCACAAAAACAGAAACATCGAAAGGAAACACTTTAGAAGACGTCGAGAATCAGCATTTCGACTGTATATATGACGACGAACCTTTGGGTTTTAAAAGAGACCCTATGGCGCCAGAGAAAATGCAACCGTAAGATCCTTTAGAAGAAATCGATCTTGGCGAAAAAGGAGATAAAAGACCTACATTCATCAGCGCCAACATACACCAAGAACTCTGATCGAAGGTAATCTTATTATTAAAAGAGTTTAAAGATTGCTTTGCATGGGACTATAATGAAATGCCTGGTTTGAGCAGGGAATTGGTCGAATTAAGATTGCCAATACAAGCTGGAAAGAAACCAGTAAAACAAACACCTCGACGTTTTGCTCCAGCAGTAATGTCGAAGATAAAGGAAGAGGTCGAACGACTTCTTAAGAGCAAGTTCATAAGAACTGCAAGGTACATTGAATGGTTGGCAAATATAGTGCCAGTGGTGAAAAAGAATGGGAAACTAAGGGTATGCATTGATTTTAGAGATCTAAATGTTGCTACCCGAAAAGACGAATATGCCATGCCGATAGCCGAAATGTTAATCGACTCAGCAGCAGGTTTTGAATATTTAAGTATGTTAGATGGTTATGCTAGTTATAACCAAGTTTTTATTGCAGAAGAAGATGTGTCGAAGACGGCATTTCGATGCCTGGGGGCATTAGGAACATATGAATGGGTGGTTATGCCTTTCGGCCTGAAGAATGCCGGAGCCACGTACCAAAGGGTAATGAATTCTATGTTTCATGAATTTATCGAAGAATTTATGCAAATATATATCGAAAATATTGTCATAAAGTCGACTTGCAGGTCGACACATTTAGAACATCTTAGGAAATCTTTCGAAAGAATGAGGAAATATGGATTAAAAATGAATCCATTAAAATGTGCTTCTTGTGTGCAGGCAGGAGATTTTCTAGGATTTGTGGTCTATAAAAAAGGTATAGAGGTCAACCAAAGCAAGACCACAACCATTATGGACGTTAAACCTCCATCGACAAAGAAAGAATCCTTATTGGGGATGATAAATTTCTTAAGGAGGTTTATATCTAACTTAAGTGGAAAGACGAAGGCGTTCTCACCACTACTTCGACTGAAGAACGAGGACTTCATCTGGCAGAAAGAGCATCAAGAGGCTTTCGACAGGATCAAAGAATATCTGACAAAACCTCCCATATTAGCACCACCTGTCAGAAATAGGCTCATGAGGTTGTACATTGCAGCCTCGGAATTGACTATAGGAAGTATGTTAGTTCAAGAAAATGATAACAGTGTCGAAAGACCGGTGTATTATCTTAGTCGAATGTTAAATGATCCTGAAACTAGGTATAGTGATATAGAAAAACTATGCTTGTGTCTGTACTTCTCTTGTATGAAGTTGAAGCAATATATAAAACAAACTGATGTGTATGTTTCTTCGCATTCTAATATTATTAAGCACATGTTGTCTAAACCAATTTTGTATAGTCGAGTTGGTAAATGGGCATTAGCATTAACTGAGTACTCCCTAACATATGCTCCTTTGAAAGCAATGAAAGGGCAAGTGGTAGCAGGCTTCCTTGTCGACCATTCTATGGTTGACGTGCCTCAAAATTATGTCGACTTGGCACCTTGGAAATTATATTTTGATGGATCCAGTCACAAAAATGGCGCGGGTATTGGAGGAATCATAATTTCTCCAAATAGAATTCCAGCAGAGTTCAAGTATTCAATAGATGGTGTGTACCAACAATGAGGCTGAATATGAAGCCTTAATAACTGGACTTGAACTGCTGCTAGAATTGGGGGCAAGGAATGTCGAAATTATGGGAGATTTTGAGTTGGTAGTAAAGCAAGTCTCTAAGGAGTACAAATGCGTTAAAGAAAATCTAATCATGTACTTCGTGATTGCGAACAGACTTCTTAGGAGATTCGACTCAGCGAATATTCGACATATACCCATGCAAGAGAATCAAGAAGCTAATGATCTAGTGCAAGAGGCGTCAATATATAAGAGAGGCGGCGATGAAGAGCCTATTCAGGTGAGATAAAAAGTTCGAGCAACTGTGCTATCTCCCCCAGATTTGTCTGTAATAAAATTAGGGGCAGTCGACGCCGAAAATTTTGAAATTTTGACAGTCGATAATGGACAAGAAGACGACTGGTGTAGGCCATTGGTGGAATATTTGCGAAACCCTACGGGTTCGACAGATAGGAAGATCAAATACAGGGCTCTTAGTTTCGTTTTGATGGAAAACGAACTATTCAAGAAAACATCCGAAGGAGTGCTGCTTAAGTGTCTGGGAGAGAGCGAAGCTTATCTAGCCGTGTCGAACGTACACAGCGGGGCCTGTGGTGTGCATCAAGCTGGACATAAAATGAAGTAGACTCTAATGCGCTCAGGGTTTTATTGGCCCTCGATGTTAAAAGATTTCATAGAGTTTGCAAAAGGATGTCAAGAGTGCTAGATGCATGGGGGCATCTAACACGTCCCTGCAAGTGAATTGCATGCTATTGTGAAACCTTGGCCATTCAGAGGATGGGCTTTAGACGTAATTGTGGAAATAAAACAAGCTTCATCGAAACAGCAGAGGTACATTTTGGTCGGTATCGATTATTTTACAAAGTGGGTCGAAGCTGTAGGTTTGAGAAACGTCGATCAAGAAGCCGTGATAGATTTCATACAAGATCACATTATATGTCGATTTGGAATACCAGAGACTATCACAACCGACCAAGGAACAGTGTTCACTAGGAAGAAAATGCAGGAGTTCGCCCAGGAGGTTGGCATAAAATTATTGACGTCGACACCATACTACGCCCAGGCGAATGGTCAAGTCGAAGCTGCCATCAAGGTAATAATCAGCCTGATAAAAAAGCATGTAGGGAAAAAGCCAAAAACTTGGCATCAGTCCTTAAGTCAAGCCCTGTGGGCATGTCGAACATCTCCCAAAGAGGCAACTGGCACTACACCATTTAGGTTGACATATGAACACAACGCCGTGTTACCAGTCGAAGTATACGTTCAATCAATAAGGATACAAAGACAACATGAGATACCGTCTGAAGACTATTGGAGTATGATGACAAATGAGCTCGTCGATTTAGATGAAGAAAGAATGTTGGCTCTAGATTCGTTGAGAAGACGAAAAGAAAAAGTAGCCAGAGCTTACAACAAGAAAGTAAGAAATAAGGTGTTCGCTATTAACGATTTGGTTTGGAAAGTAATATTGCCTATGGACAGAAACGACAGGTTCCTAGGGAAATGGTCACCAAACTGGGAAGGACCGTTTAGGGTAATCCAAGTCTTTACCAACAACGCTTATGAGTTAGAGGAGTTAGCTCTAGGTTGATGGATCATCAGGGTAAATGGCAAATACTTAAAGGATTACTAACCTACTCTTCAGGAGCTCACTATTTCGACAACGTAGATTAAAAATTCGAAATAGAGCTGGTTGAATAAATTAAAGACTAGCAAGTGAAATGAAAATATGGCATTAAAAGGTTGGTCCGGAGACCAATTGTCGAAGGGTTACAAAAGAAGTACTTGTTAGAACAAGATTTGTTCTGATCAATATTCTTAGTTTTGATGATAACAAGGATATGAATTTTGTGTGAGATAATGTGGTACTCTAATACATTGCAATTTCCATTTCAGGAAATATATAAAGAGTATGCACAAATCACACTCAGAAGCACTTCAAGGTCAGAAGACAAGAAGATGCTATGCACCAAGCTGTTTGACTCTGATGATATTCAAATATTTTATTCACAAACATCAGATCAGAAGAAAGTACAGGTGGCAGGCTACGCTGACTGACAAAAGGAACGTTGGAAGCAATTAAAGGCAACGTCAGTAGACACAGCGTGAACAAGGCTCGAGGTAGTTGACAAAAGCGTGAAACATTAAATGCAAAGCTGTACGGAACACGCAAAGCATTAAATGCGTTCAACGGTCATCTTCTCAAACGCCTATAAATATGAAGTTCTGATGAGAAGCAAGGTTGACGATTTGCTAACAATTAACTTGCTGAAACGCTGCTCAAACTCAAAGCTCAGAAACTTCATCTTCATCAAAGCTCACTACATTACTGTTGTAATATATTAGTGAGATTAAGCTTAACCATTAAGAGAAATATCACTGTTGTGATTATAGCTTTTAAGAAGCATTGTAATACTCTTAGAATTGATTACATTAATTTGTAAGTAACTAGAGTGATCAAGTGTTGATCAGGATACTCTAGGAAGTCTTAGCTTGTGTCTAAGCAGTTGTAATTAGAGTGATCACGTGGTGGTCAGGATACTCTAAGAAAGTCTTAGCTTGTGTCTAAGCAGTTGTTCCTGGAGTGATCAGGTTGTGATCAGGATACTCTGGAAGACTTAGTCGCGGACTAAGTGGAAAACCATTGTAATCTGTTGCGATTAGTGGATTAAATCCTCAGGTGAGGTAAATCACTCCGTGGGGGTGGACTGGAGTAGTTTAGTTAACAACGAACCAGGATAAAAATAACTGTGCAATCTATTTTTATCGTTCAAGTTTTTAAGACTACACTTATTCAAACCCCCCCTTTCTAAGTGTTTTTCTATCCTTCAATTGGCATCAGAGCGCCGGTTCTAAGGCGCAAGCACTTAACCGTGTTTAGAAAAGATTCAGGAAGAGAAAAACGCTTCAGTAAAAGATGGCTGGTGAAATTCCAACAAATTCAACTCCATCTACATCTGGCTCTGCTGAGCAATACAATGGTAACAATGGTTATACTAGACCACCAATATTCGATGGTGAAAACTTTGAATATTGGAAAGACAAACTGGAAAGTTACTTTCTTGGTCTAGATGCTGATCTATGGGATCTTCTGTTGGATGGTTACAAACATCCTGTTAAAGCTACTGGTGTAAGGCTCACGAGAAGCGAAATGAATGATGATCAAAAGAAAGATTTCAAGAATCATCACAAATGCAGGACTGTTTTGCTGAATGCTATCTCTCATGATGAGTATGAGAAGATATCTAACAGGGAAACGGCCCATGACATATATGAGTCCTTGAAAATGACTCATGAAGGAAATGCTCAAGTCAAGGAGACTAAAGCTCTTGCACTAATCCAGAAGTATGAAGCCTTCAAGATGGAGGATGATGAAGACATTGAAAAGAAGTTTTCAAGATTTCAAACTCTGACTGCTGGATTGAGAGTTCTCGACAAAGGCTACACCAAGGCTGATCATGTGAAGAAGATCATCAGAAGTTTGTCCAGAAGATGGGGCCCAATGGTGACTGCATTCAAGATTGCGAAGAATCTGAATGAAGTTTCTTTGGAAGAGCTGATCAGTGCCCTGAGGAGTCATGAGATTGAACTTGACGCTAATGAACCTCAGAAGAAAGGTAAGTCTGTTGCATTAAAATCTAATATTAACAAATGCACTAACGCTTTTCAGGCTAGAGAAGAAGATCCTGAAGAATCAGAATCTGAAGAAGAAGATGAACTGTCCATGATCTCCAGAAGGGTAAACCAACTCTGGAAGAGCAAACAAAGGAAGTTTAGAAGCTTGAGAAGTTCAAAGAGATTTGAACGTGGAGAATCTTCTGGTGACAGAAGATCTGACAAGAAGAAGGTTGTCTGCTATGAGTGCAATGAGCCTGGACATTACAAGAATGAGTGTCCGAAACTTCAGAAGGAGAATCCCAAGAAGAAGTTTCATAAGAAGAAAGGTCTTATGGCAACATGAGATGATTCTGAATCAGAATCAGGATCAGACTCTGAAGGAGAGCAGGCAAACTTTGCGCTGATGGCGACAGAAGATGATGGATCAGAATCTACATCAGAATCAGATTCTGAAGAGGTATTTTCTGATAATGTTGGATCTCCTTCTGATTCAGAAAAATCCACTCCCAGTCTGAATCATATTCTGAAAGAATATGATTTAAGTTTCAGGAAGTTCTTATCTAGAAGTATTGGCAGAAGTCAGCTAGCTTCTATGATATATGCTGTGTCTGGAAACAAGAGAGTTGGTGTCATACCCCAAAATTTGCCCATACTATTTTTCATACACAAAACCAAATCAAAAGACAAAGCTCCAAAACACAGTCTCCCACATTACCTCCATGACAAGTACCAAAGCCTATCTCAAAGTTCTGGTCATTCAAAAGCTCAGAAAGTCAACAGTCGACTGGTTGACCTAAAAAGTCAACTGTGGTCAAAGCAAAGTCAAAACTCCTGATTTTTTGTCAAGATCCTAATATTGAAGTTTCATTCACCATTTGATCAATAATTGATCATGGTTCATCAAGGAAAGAACAAAAATCAATAAATCAAGAAGTTTCTAAAGTAGGGTTTTGTATAGGAAAAGTCAACTGAACTTTGACCAGCCATAACTCTCACATGGAACATCAGAAATTTTCCATCCAAAGCTCATTTTGAAGGAAATTTGATTCTCTACAACTTTGTCTCTCACATGCCAAGTCCAAAAATGCTTCATTTGAGAGATATGGACTAAAACATTACAGGTCCTTTTCAAAGGTCAACAAAAAGACACTTTTTTTTAAAAGCTCATAAAATGAGAATGAAAAATGATTTTGATATGAGACCAAAGACATTGGTTAGAGGACTCTCCAAGGTTTCTAAAATGTCTTAGAACACCTCCATACCTCAAAAATTGAGAGAGATAGACCTTGTCAAAGATGGACTATTTTGGAGGGAAAAATGTGAAGAAAAAAGATTCAAATTGAGATTTTTTGTAAAGGAGCCCAATCTTTCTTGGCCCAATCTTGTTTCTTAAGTTACCCAAGACTCCATATCCTATTCCCACGAATTTATAGAATTTATTTGATTTTATTATGAATTTTTATTCATTTAAAAGGGATTAAATTCAAATAAATCAACTAAAAATCAAATATTTGATTTGTGAGAGAGTTCTAACCAAATCCAATCAACAATTAAACCATATATTTGATACAAATTCGTGAAAATAAGATTGGTGAGAGAATATTAAGTCTAAGCCAAGTTTGGAAAGATTTGAAACCAAATTTCTATCAAATATCAATCTCTTGATTCATGGGGATTGGATTCAATTTTATTACCCTAATCACATCCACTATAAGTAGACAAGAATTGCAGACCAAAAGGGGGAGAATTCACAAGGTTTTTGCAGTCAAGAACGTTCAAAACCGAGTTCAAAAAATTCAAAGAAAACTCAAAATCGAATTCAAGATTATAGGCTAATTCAAGAAGTCTCAGTGATTCTAATACGTTCAGGGGAGTTTTCTGAAGCTATCACAATCTTCTCCTTCAATCCACGCGGTCAGAATCATCACTTTGGAGCCACGGTTTGCATTTTTCTAAATTTGGTCGATTAGCCTTACTCATGCATCATTATCAGTTTTGATTCATGTATTTGTATTTAATATTGTGTGTTGATCAATTCTGGAGAATTTGGTAAGCTATAACGCCTTTACGAACAATATGCCATGTTAGGGTTTGAACCCTTGAATTGGGGTTTTTTCAGTTATGCAAAATTAGACATTAAGACAGGTACCATCAGATTCGTGTGGTTGAGACGAGGTTAACCGTGGCATCGCGCCAAATTTTCATGGTGGTTTAGCGCTATTCGCTATTTCGTTTGTTTTACTACGCAGGACCTTTTACAACGCGCCTAGCAAAAAGCGCTGTAAAATATTGTGTTGCAGGTTTTTGATGGAAGAAGATGATGACGCGTCGACGCGTGATTGGGGGATCGAACCACCTACACGCGCGCTTTTCTTCTTTTCAAACGAATTGATCTCATGATTTGTGGTACACGCGCATATGGTGAGCCTCACTACTCCAGCCATCTGATCGTGAGCTCTTTCAATCCAACGCTGCCAGGCCTGAAGGCACACCATACACCTTAGCGCTGCGCCACACACGATCCAGCTGAGTGTTTTCTAAATTTTTTTAGTTTTAATTACGTAATTTTCTATTTTTATATATTTATATTTATTTATGTTTATATATTTATATTTATACATATTTATTTGTTTGGTTACATGAATTAATTTATAAAATTTTATTTATAAAATATAATTATAATAACAATTAAATATTTTATCTTAAAAATCATTTATTTAAATTATTTTTAATTTATATTCAATTACTTTTATTACTTCAAAAATTCATATTTTCCTTATTTTAATTCCAAAAATTTCCTAAAAAATATTTATTACATTCAAATTATTTTCCTGGTTCCGATTTAATTAATTAGGTCGCGAGCCCAATAATTAATTAAATTATTTATTTTCTTTCATTCAACATCGTACCCTAATTAGGGTTCGTGAAGATCACGCCCTACACTGATTTTTATTTTCTTTTCTATGCATTATCAGGGTTAGCAATATGATTCGTCCCGAGCGCACGCCCTCCACAAACCTCAAAGTTAAGTAATTTAATTTCATTTAATTTAAATTACATCTAAATTATTTTGATATTAGGGTTTGCCTTGCATTCACTCTCTCTTTCTGCCATGTCTTTTCAGGGTTACCTCCGAGGTTTCCTCCGACTCTAACCATATCAGATCAAATCGAACCAAAGCTAAGTAACCTTGCTCATTTACTTATTAACTGTTATTCATTTTATCTTTATTCTTTATTTTCTGATTAATTTTGCCAACCTTCGAATTAGCCATACACTCACCCAGTTTTCTTATTGTCTTTCTTTCAGGGTTTGTGGATTGCCAAAGCCACGAGTTTGGTAACCCTAAATTTTACCCCTCGTTTTTTTATTTTATTATTACTTGTGTCAAACCCCATTGGGGATCCGCTGGTTTCATTATCCCCTTCCCTTTTATTGCTTTATATTACTGCGTGGTTAGTAAAATAGGGAGTGCAACCCTAAATTAATTAGAATAACTAAACACAAGATAATTTTCTGAACATAATCACATGATTGTTGCACACACGCACCCTTTTGGGGTAACCTCTCTGTTGCCTTGTTGCCTGTTGCCTTGTTGCCTGTTGCCTTGTTGCCTGTTGCCTTTGTGTTTTTGCAGAATAAGCCACGTCCCTCGAATTCGAGGATACCTCAGCCATGTTGCCTCGATAAAAAGGTCACGACCCTAATGATGCTGCCTTCGATACACAAATGACCTCGACCCTCGGATGTTGCCTACGGAAAAAGGCTGAGGTATCTTCTGGCTGCCTGCGAAAATGGCTTATTCTGATCCTTACCTTAGAATACCTGCCCTTCTATGGCATGGGACAGTCTTATGGCAAAGGATGCTTCGATGACCCTTCAACCTCCAAACGAAAGGCTTCCTGCCCTCTTATGACAAGGATAGACCCTTTCATTCTGAAAGGCAAAAAGAGACCTAACATCTGAGTTTAAGGTAATTGCCCTTAATTGCCTTGCAATGCTCAAACCTTTTTATTATATTCTTTCTCATAATTTTTCAAAAGGGCAACGCTTATTCACAAGCTAAAGTCCCTAACTTTTTCATCTACTTTTTCTGCAAACGAGCAAGCAAAGCAATTAAGAGCCCATGGAAAACCATGGATGCAAAGGGTGCCTTACACCTTCCCTTTGCATAAATTACCCCCCGAACTTAGATTTCTTTAAAAGGTTTTTTTCTGTTTCTTTTTGCCTTTCTGAATTTGTTTGGATAAAATAAAAGTCGGTGGCGACTCTTGCTTAACCGCGACATTTCGATCGATAAAAAGTCAGTTCACCGTGTTACAGAACTGGCGACTCTGCTGGGGAAAAATTTCGATAAAAGAGGGGTTACCTTAAAAGTTTAGGATTCATTTAAATGTTTTCTATTGTTTGCTTTGTTTGATTTAATTTTGCAGGGCTGTTTTGGGTATTCTGTTGTGTGAAAGATCCTAACCCGGATCTGAGTACCTTAGGTATATGGCATGAGATCAAGGAGACTGCACAGCGTATACTGATGTGGTTGATCTGATGGCCATCGTTAGTGTGACACATTGGTTTGTCCTGGTGTTCCTTGGGATCCGACCTGAGGAAATGCTTGGCTGCCGCGTGGTGTCATTAAGCACTAATTCGCCCTTAGAACCTTAGTCGAACTTGACTTTGGCCTTTTAGAAAGTAGCGAGATGGCTGGCTTTGGTTCCGACTGAAGTTGGTTGATACTCGAAGCTACACTCATATGGACTGGACTTTCAGGACCTTTTCGGTTGGCGATTCGATTGCCGAACTGAGATAAGCGCCTTCGAGAAAGGTCAATGATATGAGCTCCCTAGAACCCGATCTTTATATAGGACAGGTTGAACCAACTTAACTTCAGTGGGGAGGGTACTTACCTACGAACTTCATGCAAGTCTCTTAACTTAAGGGAACTTGTGTAACTTGTGTGCGTTTGCTACTAACCTTTGTTTCTTTGCAGGTTTTGTTAAAAGACTTGTTTGCCCTCACTATTCCATGTTGTTCCTAATAAGTTGCATACTAACCGTTGTTTCCTTGCAGGATTCGCTTGTAGGGCATTTCGTCCTCATTACCTTATGCTCTAACCCTTTATTTCCTTGCAGGGATTGTCTGTAGGACACCTAGTCCTTATGACCTTATGCTTTACTTAATGCATTGCATCTGCATGACATCATGACATCATGGCATATCATATTAACTAACCCTTTCAAGGATCTTCGGGATTTAGGGCGCACAATTTCAGGTACTCTTATCAGGGATTAAATTCCTATCAAGGGGCAAGAGGATTTATTTTCCTCTAGCCACATACCTTCCAATTCAGAGACGATGTACCTATCAAGGGGCAAGAGGATTTATTTTCCTCTAGCCATGTACCTTCAAATTCATAAGTTCTCGAATCAGAGGCGACGACCCACTCGATATGGTGAGCTTGATTCTCAAAGAAAGACGTTCAAAGACAAAGTTCAGATTTCTTCAGACAAAGACGCGGCCAAATCATTTTCTAATGTTGCTAACTAAAAGCCTAAAGATCCTTGAAGACAATGCATCTGCGTTCATAACATCGCATAACAGGTTCCCTACGACGGGTTTCTCATCCTTCCTCGCTGTTTATTTCAGCATCATGAATTTCGAGCAATCAGGCGAACACCTTCCGGCTCAGAACATCTGATCCTAAACTTTGATTCTGAACTCAGCCAAGGGGCAAGAAGAATTAAAGGCACTCCTATTCCTGGGGTACAATTACAATGCGAGATGCGCTTATTATTCGAACAATCCTGGTTATGGTGTAAAGGATGGTAAACCGTTGAAGCGTGCCATTAAAGATTTAATCATGACACTCAAATCAGAAAAGACCACGACAATGAAGTCACGACAACTGAGTCACGACAACTGAGTCACGATAATGGAATCACGACAACTGAGTCACGATAATGGAATCACAACAACAAAGTCACGACAACTGAGTCATGATAATGGAATCACGACAAATGAGTCACAACAATCAATTCACTCATATGATCCAGACACTCAGGGCAATCGAGCCAACGAATTCTAACACCAAGCTATAAACTCAATACAAGGTGCGCGTACCATTCCAACATTCCTGGACATTACACAAGCAATTGCTGGACATTGAGGAATAAGATCCAAGATCTAATCAATAACGGAGAAATCAAACTCAACACTCCTAGAAACTCCTGTGGTGATCACCGCTCATATGCCTAGTCATGACAAGACTGATTGACGTCTAGACGGACGAACTTTTGGATCATTAGATCTACTTTCATTTGCAATTTCTATTCTGTTTGTTTAAAAATTCAAATTATGATAGACGTTATCTGTCTTAATAATCATCATCAGTGCATTGCATATGTTTGTCTTGAATAAATTATTTCGCTACCACTCATCTAATCTGCATCTTTATTTTGCATATGTTTTGTGATATTCAACTCTTGTTAAAGCTGTATGCCTTTTGAGGGAGGATGACGAAAACGATACCGCCACCCCATGCAGTATGCTTTTGAGCGGACTATGCTGACGATGTACAGGCATTGTTTCAATTCCCAAACAGTGGAGATATAAGGATGATAATCTCTTGTCAACCCCTTTGAGCCTAAGAAGTAGAAGTTTCTTTCCTGTGCTAATCAAAACCCTTGATCATCACCTGGGGCAGGGTAGTTCTTAGTTAATTTGGCTGTGCATTCTATTTTAAGAGAATCATTCAGTACACCTTTCAACAAAGGTTTCAATCACAAGCGTTCATTCGCACACATCAAAGAAGTGTTGGAGATGTCAATCAAAAGCCAACGATGGTTCATCAATCATTAAGCAAGGCAGTCAATATCTTTCAAAAACAAAAGTGATGAAAAAACATATATACAAATAAAAGCCTGCTAAGTCAAGAATCAAAAAGACGACTTAGGCAAAAAATCAAGGCATCCCGCTGACTGTAATTTCAAAAAATAAACAGTTCAGGCAAAAGTTAGGGATATCAAAAAGATGAAAAAAGACAAGTCAATAAATTCCTGAACAACACAATGTTGTGACTACCAAAAGGAAGAAGTGACTGCCATCTCAAAAGTTCTCTTTGTTTGCGAACCATCAACATTATCAAAGGCGCAAATCCAAAAGTATCTTGGAGCCTGAATGCATAAGTCGAACCAACTGAGCTTAGGAATGAAGAATATCACGAAGAAGGGGATGGGTATAAATAAACTTTGAGCCTTTATCTTTTGTTTCTTAAAACCGTGAACCAAACCACGTTACAACCCTTAAAAGTCCTAACTGAAGCATGGTTAGTTCGAAAGCATACTGTCACCAAAAAGGTATCCCGACTCCTTAAGGTTTACTAAAATGCTGAGTGGATATTTCGCTTCTACAAAAAATAGCATGTTTTACAAATATCACGCTTTTACATCTCTTGTTTTAATGTTTTTTAAAAACTCAAGACAAACGTATGCATTGCATCTCATGAATTCATTATTAAACATATTCTGCTACGTAATTTCAAATGTTAGCATCAGAATAAATTTGCACAGGGTATGGCTAATGACTGAAAGTTATCCCGACAAACAAAATCACTCCAAGAAGCCATGTCTCTTACGTATACAAGGGGCATGACATGTTTTTCCCAATCAATCTGGGGCAATCAAGTCAAGATTCGAAGAATCTCTCAAAATACCAAAAAGTCAAAGGCATTCATCCCTAGTGGACTTCCAACTATTTCCCGATCAACCTGGGGCAATCAAGTCAAGATTCCGAGAATCTCTCATGGATGCTCGAACAATCAGGAGCATACATCCAAGTATATCTAAAGCTAGTCCCCAATCAACATGGGACACTGTCTTGAGCCTACGATTACTAGGGGCATGTCTCCTAGAGTGCACATCTTATGACGTCCTCGCAAGGCGAATCTTTCCAAAGTTCCTGTTAACTGGGGCAAATCTATGCAAGTCCAGTTGACATCTTGATCAATACTCCGTGGTATATCCTAATCAAATCCAGGGATGGTAGTTACTATAATACTAGGGGCAACTTTCATCCATGTCTCCTCACAGAGCCAGGTTCACGAGATCATATCCCCACAGAGTAATCACTAAGAAGATATCTTCAAATACTCTTGCCCTGACAAAGACATGGCGGCCCAACAGAGTTTACATCTTCAACACTGTCGCTCTCCTCCAACATGATTTATCAATATCTTTATCACCAATCAGGGAACATCAAGTCACTGATCATCTCCAAGCAGAAATCATAAATTCCCAGCTGAGCATCTCCAAATAAGATCAAACGTCAAAATCACGAAGACATAGAGATTTATTTTCTCAATCAAGACAACATAAATCATATTCACATATCATATGTCATAAACATATTCATACATGGCACGCATTACCTCATAAAAATTCATACATAACATGCAAAGCTTCTCATTTATTTGGAGAGACTCATTATGTAATCCATGCATCATGACATTGCATAAATTTAATCTTACCTTTTGCAGAATACAGGTACAGACAAACGAACGAAAACTCCAACTTTCCAAGGTCTAATTCAGCTACCACGAACGGTACTGACACGGTCAATGCTCCAAGGTCTAATTCATCTACCACGAACGGTAATGACACGATCACTTTCAAAGTCTAATTCAGCTACTACGAACAGTACTGACACGACAAAAGATCTAATTCGGTTACTACGAACAGTACTGACACGGTCAACTCTCAGAGATCTAATTCTATCATCACGAACGGTGTAGACACGATCACTGACGTCCACGGTCTAATTCAGTTACTACGAACGGTACTGACACGACAAGAGAGTCTAATTCTATCATCACGAACGATGTAGACACGATTATCTCTCCAAAAGATCTAATTCATTTACTACGAACGGTAATGACACGATCAACGCGCAAACGACATTTCTCAAACTTCAACTACCAAGATGGCATCCACAAGCCCATCTCCGACAAAAGTCCCTACTTCAAATAGGGCAAATTTCTTGGTATTCTTATGTTCAATCATCTTCCACCTTCAGATACCGACTGGCGCGCAAACCACTCTACATCTTCAGGTTTAAGATAATTGAACAGGGGCAGCTGTCATACCCCAAAATTTGCCCATACTATTTTTCATACACAAAACCAAATCAAAAGACAAAGCTCCAAAACACAGTCTCCCACATTACCTCCATGACAAGTACCAAAGCCTATCTCAAAGTTCTGGTCATTCAAAAGCTCAGAAAGTCAACAGTCGACTGGTTGACCTAAAAAGTCAACTGTGGTCAAAGCAAAGTCAAAACTCCTGATTTTTTGTCAAGATCCTAATATTGAAGTTTCATTCACCATTTGATCAATAATTGATCATGGTTCATCAAGGAAAGAACAAAAATCAATAAATCAAGAAGTTTCTAAAGTAGGGTTTTGTATAGGAAAAGTCAACTGAACTTTGACCAGCCATAACTCTCACATGGAACATCAAAAATTTTCCATCCAAAGCTCATTTTGAAGGAAATTTGATTCTCTACAACTTTGTCTCTCACATGCCAAGTCCAAAAATGCTTCATTTGAGAGATATGGACTAAAACATTACAGGTCCTTTTCAAAGGTCAACAAAAAGACACTTTTTTTAAAAGCTCATAAAATGAGAATGAAAAATGATTTTGATATGAGACCAAAGACATTGGTTAGAGGACTCTCCAAGGTTTCTAAAATGTCTTAGAACACCTCCATACCTCAAAAATTGAGAGAGATAGACCTTGTCAAAGATGGACTATTTTGGAGGGAAAAATGTGAAGAAAAAAGATTCAAATTGAGATTTTTTGTAAAGGAGCCCAATCTTTCTTGGCCCAATCTTGTTTCTTAAGTTACCCAAGACTCCATATCCTATTCCCACGAATTTATAGAATTTATTTGATTTTATTATGAATTTTTATTCATTTAAAAGGGATTAAATTCAAATAAATCAACTAAAAATCAAATATTTGATTTGTGAGAGAGTTCTAACCAAATCCAATCAACAATTAAACCATATATTTGATACAAATTCGTGAAAATAAGATTGGTGAGAGAATATTAAGTCTAAGCCAAGTTTGGAAAGATTTGAAACCAAATTTCTATCAAATATCAATCTCTTGATTCATGGGGATTGGATTCAATTTTATTACCCTAATCACATCCACTATAAGTAGACAAGAATTGCAGACCAAAAGGGGGAGAATTCACAAGGTTTTTGCAGTCAAGAACGTTCAAAACCGAGTTCAAAAAATTCAAAGAAAACTCAAAATCGAATTCAAGATTATAGGCTAATTCAAGAAGTCTCAGTGATTCTAATACGTTCAGGGGAGTTTTCTGAAGCTATCACAATCTTCTCCTTCAATCCACGCGGTCAGAATCATCACTTTGGAGCCACGGTTTGCATTTTTCTAAATTTGGTCGATTAGCCTTACTCATGCATCATTATCAGTTTTGATTCATGTATTTGTATTTAATATTGTGTGTTGATCAATTCTGGAGAATTTGGTAAGCTATAACGCCTTTACGAACAATATGCCATGTTAGGGTTTGAACCCTTGAATTGGGGTTTTTTCAGTTATGCAAAATTAGACATTAAGACAGGTACCATCAGATTCGTGTGGTTGAGACGAGGTTAACCGTGGCATCGCGCCAAATTTTCATGGTGGTTTAGCGCTATTCGCTATTTCGTTTGTTTTACTACGCAGGACCTTTTACAACGCGCCTAGCAAAAAGCGCTGTAAAATATTGTGTTGCAGGTTTTTGATGGAAGAAGATGATGACGCGTCGACGCGTGATTGGGGGATCGAACCACCTACACGCGCGCTTTTCTTCTTTTCAAACGAATTGATCTCATGCTTTGTGGTACACGCGCATATGGTGAGCCTCACTACTCCAGCCATCTGATCGTGAGCTCTTTCAATCCAACGCTGCCAGGCCTGAAGGCACACCATACACCTTAGCGATGCGCCACACACGATCCAGCTGAGTGTTTTCTAAATTTTTTTAGTTTTAATTACGTAATTTTCTATTTTTATATATTTATATTTATACATATTTATTTGTTTGGTTACATGAATTAATTTATAAAATTTTATTTATAAAATATAATTATAATAACAATTAAATATTTTATCTTAAAAATCATTTATTTAAATTATTTTTAATTTATATTCAATTACTTTTATTACTTCAAAAATTCATATTTTCCTTATTTTAATTCCAAAAATTTCCTAAAAAATATTTATTACATTCAAATTATTTTCCTGGTTCCGATTTAATTAATTAGGTCGCGAGACCAATAATTAATTAAATTATTTATTTTCTTTCATTCAACATCGTACCCTAATTAGGGTTCGTGAAGATCACGCCCTACACTGATTTTTATTTTCTTTTCTATGCATTATCAGGGTTAGCAATATGATTCGTCCCGAGCGCACGCCCTCCACAAACCTCAAAGTTAAGTAATTTAATTTCATTTAATTTAAATTACATCTAAATTATTTTGATATTAGGGTTTGCCTTGCATTCACTCTCTCTTTCTGCCATGTCTTTTCAGGGTTACCTCCGAGGTTTCCTCCGACTCTAACCATATCAGATCAAATCGAACCAAAGCTAAGTAACCTTGCTCATTTACTTATTAACTGTTATTCATTTTATCTTTATTCTTTATTTTCTGATTAATTTTGCCAACCTTCGAATTAGCCATACACTCACCCAGTTTTCTTATTGTCTTTCTTTCAGGGTTTGTGGATTGCCAAAGCCACGAGTTTGGTAACCCTAAATTTTACCCCTCGTTTTTTTATTTTATTATTACTTGTGTCAAACCCCATTGGGGATCCGCTGGTTTCATTATCCCCTTCCCTTTTATTGCTTTATATTACTGCGTGGTTAGTAAAATAGGGAGTGCAACCCTAAATTAATTAGAATAACTAAACACAAGATAATTTTCTGAACATAATCACATGATTGTTGCACACACGCACCCTTTTGGGGTAACCTCTCTGTTGCCTTGTTGCCTGTTGCCTTGTTGCCTGTTGCCTTGTTGCCTGTTGCCTTTGTGTTTTTGCAGAATAAGCCACGTCCCTCGAATTCGAGGATACCTCAGCCATGTTGCCTCGATAAAAAGGTCACGACCCTAATGATGCTGCCTTCGATACACAAATGACCTCGACCCTCGGATGTTGCCTACGGAAAAAGGCTGAGGTATCTTCTGGCTGCCTGCGAAAATGGCTTATTCTGATCCTTACCTTAGAATACCTGCCCTTCTATGGCATGGGACAGTCTTATGGCAAAGGATGCTTCGATGACCCTTCAACCTCCAAACGAAAGGCTTCCTGCCCTCTTATGACAAGGATAGACCCTTTCATTCTGAAAGGCAAAAAGAGACCTAACATCTGAGTTTAAGGTAATTGCCCTTAATTGCCTTGCAATGCTCAAACCTTTTTATTATATTCTTTCTCATAATTTTTCAAAAGGGCAACGCTTATTCACAAGCTAAAGTCCCTAACTTTTTCATCTACTTTTTCTGCAAACGAGCAAGCAAAGCAATTAAGAGCCCATGGAAAACCATGGATGCAAAGGGTGCCTTACACCTTCCCTTTGCATAAATTACCCCCCGAACTTAGATTTCTTTAAAAGGTTTTTTTCTGTTTCTTTTTGCCTTTCTGAATTTGTTTGGATAAAATAAAAGTCGGTGGCGACTCTTGCTTAACCGCGACATTTTGATCGATAAAAAGTCAGTTCACCGTGTTACAGTTGGCATTGGTTATGAGGGTGAAATCCCATACAAGCTTGAATCTGTGGATGATATGAAAATATCATACAAGCCTCTGTATAACCAATTTAAATTTGGCCACTCCCATGATATTAAGCATACATCACATGCACAAAGTTTTCACATAACACACACCAAGAAGCATGTGACACAACCTAAGAAATATCATGGAACTCAGAATAAGAAATATCATGTTGTTCCTCCTGTTAAATATTTTGCTAAACCCAAGTTCAATCAGAACTTGAGGAGAACTAACAAGAAAGGACCCAAGAAGTTGTGGGTACCTAAGGAAAAGATTATTCCTATTGCAGATATCCTTGGCGGAAAAGAGGACAAAAAGCAAAATGTCATGGTACCTGGACTCTGGGTGCTCGCGACACATGACGGGAAGAAGGTCTACATTCCAAGACCTGGTGCTTAAACCAGGTGGAGAAGTCAAGTTTGGAGGAGATCAGAAGGGCAAAATCATTGGCTCTAGAACCATAAGTCTTGGTAACTCTCCTTCCATAACTAATGTACTTCTTGTTGAAGGATTAACGCATAACTTATTGTCCATAAGTCAATTAAGTGACAATGGTTATGATATAATCTTCAATCAAAAGTCTTGCAAGGCTGTAAGTCAGAAGTATGGCTCAATCCTATTTACAGGCAAGAGGAAGAACAACATTTATAAGATTGATCTTTCTGATCTTGAGAAGCAGAAGGTGACTTGTCTTATGTCTGTTTCTGAAGAGCAATGGGTCTGGCACAGAAGATTAGGTCATGCTAGTTTGAGAAAGATTTCTCAGATTAACAAACTAAATCTGGTCAGAGGACTCCCAAATTTGAAATACAAATCAGATGCTCTTTGTGAAGCATGTCAGAAGGGCAAGTTCTCCAGACCTGCATTCAAGTCTAAGAATGTTGTTTCTACCTCAAGGCCGCTAGAACTCTTGCACATTGATCTGTTTGGCCCAGTCAAAACAGCATCTGTCAGGGGGAAGAAATATGGATTAGTCATCGTTGATGATTATAGCCGCTGGACATGGATAAAGTTCTTGAAACACAAGGATGAGTCTCATTCAGTGTTCCTTGAATTCTGCACTCAGATTCAATCTGAGAAAGAGTGCAGGATCATAAAGGTCAGAAGTGATCATGGTGGTGAATTTGAGAACAGATTCTTTGAAGAGTTCTTCAAAGAAAATGGTATTGCCCATGATTTCTCTTGTCCTAGAACTCCACAGCAAAATGGAGTTGTAGAGCGAAAGAATAGGACTCTACAAGAAATGGCCAGAACCATGATCAATGAAACCAATATGGCTAAGCATTTCTGGGCAAAAGCAATAAACACTGCGTGTTATATTCAGAATAGAATCTCTATCAGACCTATTCTAAATAAGACTCCTTATGAATTGTGGAAGAATAGAAAGCCCAACATTTCATATTTCCATCCTTTTGGATGTGTATGTTTTATTCTGAATACTAAAGATCATCTTGGTAAGTTTGATTCTAAAGCACAAAAGTGTTTCCTTCTTGGATATTCTGAACGCTCTAAAGGCTACAGAGTATACAATACTGAAACATTGATTGTAGAAGAATCAATCAATATCAGATTTGATGATAAGCTTGGTCTTGAAAAACCAAAGCAGTTTGAGAATTTTGCAGATTTTGATATTGATATATCAGAAGTTGAAGAACCAAGAAGCAAAGCTGCAGAAGCTGGAAGTCTCAGAAGCAATGGATCGGAAGATCAAGTTGCTGCATCTTTAGAGAATCTGAGAATCTCTGAAGAACCAACAATCAGAAGATCACCTAGACTTGCTTCAGCTCATTCAGAAGATGTGATCCTTGGGAAGAAAGATGATCCCATCAGAACAAGGGCATTCCTTAAGAACAATGCAGAATGTCAATTAGGTCTTGTTTCTTTGATCGAGCCAACTTCTGTTGATCAAGCTCTAGAAGATCCAGACTGGATAATTGCCATGCAAGAAGAACTAAATCAGTTTACAAGGAATGATGTATGGGACTTGGTTCCTAGACCAAAAGGATTTAACATCATCGGTACTAAGTGGGTTTTCAGAAACAAGCTAAGTGAGAAAGGAGAAGTGGTAAGAAACAAAGCCAGACTGGTTGCTCAAGGTTATAGTCAGCAAGAAGGAATTGACTACACAGAAACCTTTGCACCAGTGGCCAGGTTAGAATCTATTCGTCTATTAATTTCTTTTGCCACTCAACACAACATCACTCTTTATCAGATGGATGTCAAGAGTGCCTTCTTAAATGGTTACATAGATGAAGTTTATGTCCATCAACCTCCTGGTTTTGAAGACTCCATGTCTCCAAATCATGTTTTTAAATTAAAGAAATCATTATACGGATTGAAACAAGCTCCCAGAGCTTGGTATGAACGTTTGAGTTCTTTCCTTCTGGAAAATGGTTTCACTAGAGGAAAAGTGGACACTACTCTCTTTTGTAAAACATTTAAAAAGGATATTTTAATTTGTCAAATATATGTTGATGATATTATCTTTGGAACATCTAATGCTACACTTGGAAAGGAGTTTGCTAAGTCTATGCAGGCTGAATTTGAAATGAGCATGATGGGAGAACTCAAGTATTTCCTTGGGATTCAAATTAACCAAACTTCCGATGGAACCTATGTTCATCAAATGAAGTATGTGAAAGAACTTCTGAAGAAGTTTAATCTTTTTGAAAGCAAAGAAGCCAAAACTCCTATGCATCCAACATGTGTACTGGGTAAGGATGAGGTAAGTAAGAAGGTAGATCAGAAGTTGTACAAAGGTATGATTGGATCTCTTCTATATCTAACTGCTTCTAGACCTGACATTCTCTTTAGTGTTTGCTTGTGTGCTCGATTCCAATCAGATCCAAGAGAATCTCATTTAACTGCGGTTAAGAGAATTCTAAGGTATCTGAAAGGTACTACTAATGTTGGTTTAGTTTACAGAAGATCTAAAGATTACAACTTAGTAGGATTCTGTGATGCTGACTATGCTGAAGATAGAATAGAAAGAAAGAGCACTTCTGGAAGTTGTCAATTTCTTGGAAGTCATCTGATCTCATGGTACAGCAAGAAGCAAGCTACTATTGCCCTCTCAACAACAGAAGCATAATATGTTGCTGTTGCTAGTTGTAGCACACAAATGCTCTGGATGAGAAGTCAGCTGGAAGATTACCAGATATATGAGAGTAACATTCCTATTTTCTGTGATAATACTTCTGCTATATGTTTATCTAAGAATCCTATTTTACATTCAAAAGCTAAACATATTGAGATTAAACATCATTTCATAAGGGACTATGTTCAGAAGGGTGTTATATCCTTAAACTTTGTGGAGATGGTAAACAGCTGTAACTGGCTATCCAGATGGTAAACACGTGTTCACTATTCCTGGACAAGCGTGCGTGCAGTTGAGGGGACGTCTACTTAGGTAACTGTGCAAATCTCGTCTTTTGTCATTATTATCTCTCCTCACGTCAAATAACATTAAATGCCATTCATCATTTCTTTTATGGTCCTTTACTTTTTTATATCCGTCAAACGTTTCCCTTCCCTAGAACGTTTTCCTTCCCCACATTCCCTCTATTTATTTCTCCATTTCCTTGCATTCTTCAATCAATCTTTGTGCTCTCGCTTTCTTTCTCTCACTTTGTTTATGAATATCTTTTGTGATAACCCTAGTTCTCTTTTCATCGATCTAGCATTCATCATGAATCCTTCGCCTAGTTCTCTTCATCAAAACTTTAAACCAGTTGAAGAAACTAAGTCTCAACAGTGGCTGATCTATTTGAATAGAACGGATGGAAGGGTTAATCGGTTACAGGATGAGAAACATCTCTCAGGATGGCATTCCAAGGTTTTTCTCAAGACAGATTTCTTCCTTGATGCTGTTATTAACATTTGACCAAAGGAAGAAGACTTTCTTAAGATATTGGATGAAGTAAGGTTTCCTAAGGACTTAACTTCTATGTTAAGGGAAAGCCCATCTGAGAATACGCTCTCTCCTGGTGAACTGTTCTCAGTTCCTCTTTTGTTTTCATTTACTTCTTTCTCTGGGAGCTGCTCAGGCATGCAGAGTTTCAAGCCTTCATGGCTGAACAAACTGAGAAGACCGCAGGGATTCATGATATGTTAGCTAGGATTATGTCTAAGTTAGAGTTGTAGTTCTTAAGTCTTTGTAGTTTTCTTTCCTTGTTGCATCTGTTTTCCTGCATTCCTCTTTTGTAATCTTTCTTGTTGAAATCAATGAAAAGTTATCTTTTTGATCTTGAAAAGTTATCTTTTTTCTTTCCATTTGTCTCTTGCTTTACACATGAATCTTTTATGCTTTTTGATGTTATGACAAAAAGGGGGAGAAAATATATGATAAATGATCTGATTAATATTATCAGTTACCGAGTAAAAAGACCCCACATTTACTAACAGAAGCTGCAAGCTTCATATGTTTCTAAGTTGTGTTGTTGCAGGAATCAAGGATTCAAGATCAATATAAGAAGCAACAAAATGAATCAAGCTCTTGGATTCTTGAAGCAAGCTGAGTGCTATGAAGCTTCAGAATCAGAAGCAAGAAGAAATGATCAGAGATAGCTCTTGGATTCTTGAAGCAAGCTGAGTGCTATGAAGCTTCAGAATCAGAAGCAAGAAGAAATGATCAGAGATAGCTCTTGGATTCTTGAAGCAAGCTGAGTGCTATGAAACTTCAGAATCAGAAGCAAGAATGATCAGAAATTATGATAGTAGAATATGATCCAAATCATTGTCTATTTGCTCTAATACATTGTCTATTAGATCTGATATAGTCTATATGGCTTATATGGCTCTGATATATATTTTGTGTTCTGATACACATCTTATGTTCTAACTCATTCATGCTGACTTTTGTCGTTTAGTTTTGTTCTGTAACATTTCAGGATGTAGAGATGCTCTGATGATGCTCTGGTACATTCAACAATGTTCTGATACAATCTAGCATGAAGTGATGAAAGAAGAAATTCAAAGCTCTGAAGCTATCCGAGAGAAGCAGAAATCAGAAGCTGTGAATGTTCTAAAAGATCCAGAAAACTCAAGTTCTGAAGCTGTCCTAAATGGAAGCATGAATCAGAAGCTGTGAATGTTCTGAAGATTAAAGAAATTCAAGTTCTGAAGCTGTCCTAAATGGAAGCAGGAATCAGAAGCTGTGAATGTTCTGAAGATCAAAGAAATTCAAGTTCTGAAGCTGTCCTAAATGGAAGCAGGAATCAGAAGCTGTGAGTGTTCTAGGGATCTAAAGAAATTCAAGTTCTGAAGCTGTCCAATGGAAGCAGAAGTCAGAAGCTATGAATTATCAGAAGCAAGAAGCTTATGTGATCGTCTCTACCGAAATAATTAGGGAAGTCTTTTATTATTAAAGTTCTTCGAGTATTTATTTCAGGGGGAGATTATTCATCTCAGGGGGAGATTGTTAATCTCAGGGGGAGACATATTCACATGCTTATGCTATAGCCGTGTAATTTGTCTTTAGCCGTCTGCTCTTTCTGATCGCAAATTCATATCATTTATATATGTTTTTTGTCATCATCAAAAAGGGGGAGATTGTTAGAACAAGATTTGTTCTGATCAATATTCTTAGTTTTGATGATAACAAGGATATGAATTTTGTGTGAGATAATGTGGTACTCTAATACATTGCAATTTCCATTTCAGGAAATATATAAAGAGTATGCACAAATCACGCTCAGAAGCACTTCAAGGTCAGAAGACAAGAAGATGCTATGCACCAAGCTGTTTGACTCTGATGATATTCAAATATTTTATTCACAAACATCAGATCAGAAGAAAGTACAGGTGACAGGCTACGCTGACTGACAAAAGGAACGTTGGAAGCTATAAAAGGCAACGTCAGTAGACACAGCGTGGACAAGGCTCGAGGTAGTTGACAAAAGCGTGAAACATTAAATGCAAAGCTGTACGGAACACACAAAGCATTAAATGCGTTCAACGGTCATCTTCTCAAACGCCTATAAATATGAAGTTCTGATGAGAAGCAAGGTTGACGATTTGCTAACAATTAACTTGCTGAAACGCTGCTTAAACTCAAAGCTCAGAAACTTCATCTTCATCAAAGCTCACTACATTACTGTTGTAATATATTAGTGAGATTAAGCTTAACCATTAAGAGAAATATCACTGTTGTGATTATAGCTTTTAAGAAGCATTGTAATACTCTTAGAATTGATTACATTAATTTGTAAGTAACTAGAGTGATCAAGTGTTGATCAGGATACTCTAGGAAGTCTTAGCTTGTGTCTAAGCAGTTGTAATTAGAGTGATCACGTGGTGGTCAGGATACTCTAAGAAAGTCTTAGCTTGTGTCTAAGCAGTTGTTCCTGGAGTGATCAGGTTGTGATCAGGATACTCTGGAAGACTTAGTCGCGGACTAAGTGGAAAACCATTATAATCTGTTGCGATTAGTGGATTAAATCCTCAGGTGAGGTAAATCACTCCGTGGGGGTGGACTGGAGTAGTTTAGTTAACAACGAACCAGGATAAAAATAACTGTGCAATCTATTTTTATCGTTCAAGTTTTTAAGACTACACTTATTCAAACCCCCCTTTCTAAGTGTTTTTCTATCCTTCAGTACTAAAAGAAAAATTACATCAAAACTGAGCCATACGCAGATGGACTCGAAAAGATTACAAACGGCCATACAACTTTTGAAATTCACGCAATTCAACCTGAATGTTGGAAGCCCGGTTCTCCAGGATGTCCAATTCCTCCTTAAGCAGCTTGATCTCTGTTTCAATCTGATCCATTGCTTTGCTAACAGCAACAGCATCGACTGTCATCCTCAACATTTGCGCTTGCTTAGGAGCAATGTCCTTGGAGAATTCCTCCTCTTGTTTATTGAGGAGGTCCAACTCCTTTGTCAAATCAGCCATTTCTTTCGACATCTCATCAAGCCTTCGATGTATTACTATGGACTCCTCAATTTTGGGAAGGTGCTCCTGACGTTGCTGGGTGAGTTGAGCTTTATCTCCTCAATTACCTACTTCGCCTTGATCATGGTATCGACATTGGTCTTCACAGTTGTTTTCTTAGCGTCGATCAGATCTTCATTTTTCTTCGTCAACTCTACATTCTCAATAAGAGAAGGAAGAAGTTTAGCGAAAGCCTCTACTGCGAGCCTGCAGAAATCAGAGATCTCCAACTCCTGCAGTTGAGTACAAGTTTCCTGAAGCTCTCGACCGAGACTAGGATCATCGTGCAGTGAATCGACCAGTTCGTGACTGAAGGCATGAATTTTGAGCTTGTCAGTTAAAGATTTGACCTTGGCAGCTTCAGGTCCTATTTTGTCTGGGTACTCCGTAGATTGATATGGATTAGAAGGAAAAGAGTATTGGCTCACGAAGCTGTTTAGCCTCGCTAATGCAAAGTCGATATCAATGTCCATCGAGGAAGGCTGAACGTTATCTTCAATAGAAGCTGTCAAAGCCAAGGTTTTCTTTGCTGACTGATCAACATTACCATCAACAGTCGGTAGAGGGGAAGGAGCCTTCTCGATAGTTGGCAAGACAACCGTAGGTTTGTCGACATGAGGAGTTTCAGCAGATGTCAAAGGAGTAGACTCGGCAGCCGGAAGATCACCTTGCATGCCACCTGGTTGGGGAGGAGAAGTTTCGATAAGGTCAATATTGCCTTCAGCAGCCCCTAGAGACTGTGAGCAATCTGAAAGACTAGAGTCAGAACTAGTCGAATAAAAAGCATAACATGTAGCAGGACTAGTGACAGAATCAGAATCACTTCGAATAGTCGTGACAGTTAAGTCGATTAAATCACCACCGGCTAAAGCAGGATCCTCTTGAGAAGAAGCGTCATTGGAGAGAGGAGTGTATTCAGCCACACCGGCAGCATCAGCTTGTGGGTTAGAGGGGTCAGCCTGAAATGAACAGAAAAGATTTTAGAAAAATTTTAATCTTGGCTAAAGTCACAAACCCATCATTGTTTAGTTCGCACCTGAAGTGCTGGGTCGAAGGTCCACTGCGCCCCATCCCCTTTTGAAGCTGCTATAACCATAGGAGAATTTGGTTGTGTGGTTGGAGCTTTTGGAGAGGGAGTTACCGAAGCTACATATGAAACTGAGAGTCAGTACTAAACAAAGTCGAAATAGAGGTATTCTGAACAGAAATCTTACTCTTTATCAGAACTAAAGACGAATGAGTTTCTTCTGATTCCTCACCCGATTCGACAAGAAGCGCAGCTCCTCAAGACTCAGGGATCTTGGGTTTTTGTTTTTGTTTTTTGACCGCCCCACCTTCAGGAGAAGCATCCTGCTTTCTTTTATGTGTGGAATGGGAGGATTGGTGAAGGGTCTTAGCATCCTGAGATGGCTGGAAAAAGACAGTGTTATATAGTGTCAAAATGTTGATTCGACACAGAGTCAGGTTAGAAAAATTACCTTTGGCCCTTCAGAAGAATGCCTTTTGTCCTTTTTGGACAGTTTGGATTGGGGAGAAAGAGCAGTCGAAACCACATAATGTTTTCGACTCTGGCACAAAGGCAATCAGGATCAGATGCAGAGAATAAAAACCAAAATACATAGCCAGATATGAAACAAACCATAGATCGAACCTTTATAGCAGTCGAGATGGGTTCATCATAAGAACTAGGGGTGTCAGGTTTTGGCTGAAAAAGAGATGTCAGAACAAGGCAAAACATGAATAGGATCTACAAGTCTGAGGATATACCTTTGCTTTGGAAGTACCAACTTTATCAGACTTGGGGGCAGGATTGTCCTTGACAGCTACAAGAGGAACAACTAGAGAAAGGGTTAAGTTAGTACCAAAAAGAGTCGAAGAAAATGAAAAGAGTTTTCCAAGAAGTTGTTACCTTTGGGGATGGCAGTGAGTGTTCTCACATATCGAGGAGCAATATGCAAAGCACCTGGATAGTTATCTAAACTGTACTTCGTCGATTCCACTCTATCGGCCTTTTTCTTATAAGCATTCTCAACATCCGACCAAGGACAATAGTACCAATCTGGAATTGGCGGTCGAAATGCCAGAGCTAGAGGGCTAGTAGGTAAGGGAGGAAATTTAATTTTTGCAAAATGAATGGCGAAGATATATTTGTCTTTTGCGTAACCAGGGATTTTTAAAGAAGGGGTCTTGCTGGTTACCTTCTCCCTTAATACCTCAGCCGCTTGAGAGATGGTTCGACAAAGATCAGTAGGCAAATATACCACCCTAAAGTACTTCTGGAAAGCTTGAATTTGTTTGATATTGGTGGCCTTACATTGAGTGGGTTTTCCCTGCAAAATACCAATAGCAGGAGTCAGCTCTGAAACCTTCTTATCAGGGTCGCCAATAAAAGTAACAAAATAAGTTCGCCACCAGGTTTCGAACTTATAAGTACAGTAGAATGATGGTTTAAAATTTGTGAAGACAAGAGAGGGCCGTTTTTTCCATATGTTATCGTAATCTTCTTTAACATGCTCCCATGCTTTGTCATTAAGGACGTCCAACAACAACTCATGAGGGGGACCAACTAACAGAGGCCAAATTGTCGAGCCACCAGATTGGGCTGATAGGCTGTCAAACTTGGGCTTGTGCTCGCAATGGAGTAGGACAGAAAAGTGGGGACCAAAAATCGACGCCAGGTGTTGACAGAAAGTTTTTTGTGTTCTTCCCTCACCGGAGGAAAGATGTTGGTTAGCCACTTAAGACCAGACTTTCCGTCAACAAAAGGGGCCATAGATGGTTGAAAATCGACCCTTCTCATCATCAGGCCGAACATCGATTTGAAGAGGTCGAAGTTTGGGGAACCCTTATCGACGGGAGTCAACATTGACAAGTGTTCCCAAACATTACAGATTCTGTCCAGAGGACAAGTTATCTTTAAATTCCTGAAAGGTTTTAATTCTTTAATAAAAGTAGCATTTAGCCACAGTTGCAGTAACCAGAAGGGTCCATGCACCATAACATTTTTCTTTTTTGTGGCATTGGGATTGTAGTATCTGATTTGTTGGGCCACTTCTGCCAGAGATATGTAAAGGTTGGCCAATATCAGTTTTCCTAAAGCGACGCCCTCACCATTGTGTAGATGACTAGCATGATAGACAAATTGCTTCGCCACCTGCATGGATCTGGAACAGAAAACGCATCTCGACAACCAATATGTCAAGAAAGAGACATGTTCCTCATCACTAATGTCGGGAGTGTCTTTGTGATGATGAGTGAGGAGGTTGTTGAAGGTTGGGTTTTTTGTCTCGCCAACGTCGAACTTTACGGGGATTACTTCGACATCCACATGGTTAAACGTAGGGCCGGTGGGTTTTAGACCAGTAATGGCAACAACGTCCAAAAGGGTGGGAGTGATCATACCACAGCCTGTATGGAAGGTGTTTGTTGAACCTTCCCAGAAGAAAAGTGCAGATGTCAGTATGCTGTGAGAATAAGAAATGCCTTCTTGCGACATGTTGAGGAGGGTGTTGATACCCAAATCTTCCCACATTTTGCCCTTGCTGGGTTTCAAGCGTGCCATCTGTCATACCCCAAAATTTGCCCTCCTACATTCAATCAAAGGTTCCTCTATGCATCTTCAATGGCTCAAAGTTCAAGGGACTGTTCAAGACAACACTCTCCTAATCGAGGGTCTCCAAAACTAGGGTTTGCATCTTATCAAAGGAATATGAATCTTTAAAGTCTCAAATGGGTCTCAAGGTGTTCCATGTGTCTCAATGTATCTCCATGACAATTATCAAGCTTTAATCCCAAGGATTTCCCATTCAATGGCTCAGGTGATCCACAGTCGACTATGTTGACCTAAAAGTCAACTATGGTTAAAGTACAGTCAAAACTCCCGACTTTTGGTCAAAATAAAGTATTTGAGGTTATGTCCATCATTTGATCAAAGGTTGATCATGATCCATCAATAGAAACTCAGAAATGAAAAAATGCAAAAGGTTCAAATTAGGGTTTCTTTAGGAGAAAGTCAACACAACTTTGACTGACCATAACTTTCACATGGAGTATCAAAAATTCCCCAACCAAAGCCTATTTTGAAGGAAATTTGATTCTCTACGACTTTATCTCTCACAAGCCAAGGCCATAAATGCTTCATTCAAGAGATATGGCGCAATACATTATAGGTCCTCCAAAGGTCGACAAAAACACCTTT
This sequence comes from Vicia villosa, assembly GCF_029867415.1. Taxonomy (NCBI): domain Eukaryota; kingdom Viridiplantae; phylum Streptophyta; class Magnoliopsida; order Fabales; family Fabaceae; genus Vicia; species Vicia villosa. The sequence goes on from NW_026705077.1 coordinate 150,284, forward strand.
TGGGTCAAAGATCATAACTTGAGCATGGAAACTTCAATTGAGATGAAACCAAAGACATCATTTAGAGGACTCTCTAAGCTTTCTAAAATGATTAAGAATGCCTCCATAGGGTTAGAATTGAGAGAGATATGCATGATGGAAGTTGAGCAATTTTCAAGAGAAGCATAAAACCCTAATTGACCAAAACATGGTTTTTGGACTAATGGGCTTAGAATTCTGATTTCAAATATGACCATGGCCCATAAAAGGACTCTTGAACATTTTATTTTTATGTTTATTACATTTATTTTTGTTTAATTGAATTTTTATTCATTTTAACATTTATAAATTATATAAATATGAAATAAATGGTTTTAAATCAAGGATTGATTTTTCAATCAAATTTCAATCATCCAAATATCCAATAAATGGTGCAAATCTTGTGGGTAGAGAAAGAAAATAGATGGGGTACAAAAATAGAAAGTTTAAATGAAAATTTGCAAATCAAATCTTTCACACTAATCAAACTATTTTTCTTCAAAACTTGAAACCCTAATTCTCTCCTATATATACAACAAGTATGTGCAGCCATCAGGGGGTTTTTTTTTGGACGGAGGAAAGCTGCAAGGGTTAGGGTTTGGAGTTGAAAAAAATTCAAGAACACTAGGGCATGAAGCAACTTGATTTCCAACGAGTTTAGAACCTCTCCAGCCATACACTCAATATCCTGGGGTCCTCAGCAACAAGTGTCAGTCGTTGATGGATCTCAGAGCGCTTCTGAATCATTCAACCAAGCAACTCGTGAGGTAACATCAAGGTTGAATCGATTTCACTTATCCCTGCGTTGCTAACGATTTTTGTTTGTTCAAACGTGATCAGTAGGTTATTTAGAGCAGGTGTAACGTATTTCATGGAAGTTTCGACGTGAAACTCGATCTCCACCATTGTTGGTCGTGATAGCGCCATCTTCGTCGTTCTCGAAGTTACAAGCATTTTTAGCCAAAATAGACACCACAGATGAATCCGCAGCCCTCAATTTAGGGGGGTAGGGTCCCTTTTGGTCTTTTATTCCGTGGTTTTTTGCAGGTGAAGCTTTTGGGGGATCGGAGAAGACCACCGGTGTAGCACCGGTGCGGCGGCTCTGTGTACTCAACAGTGCATGATTACATGCGTGGCAACGTATCAATTTCTTATTGGCCGATCAGCTTTTCCTCTTCTCTCTCCTTCCACGAACAGCTGCCATTGGACAGTCAAACGAGGAATGCCCTCTCTCTCCTTCTTTAATTGGCGCGTCAGCATACCATGGGTCCCACGCAGGCTATTCCTTTGACTCTTACCATTTAATAACAGTTTGTATATTTATTTATTAGTTTCTATCTAACTAACAACAAAAGCATGTGACACAAATGGTTAAAGAGAGAGGGGCGTAACCATGGTGTGTGGGGTTCGATCCCTTGCCAAAGCAATGTTTTTTTTTCAATTAAATCAAACACTGGATTCAGTGTTATGCCTTCACACACACCTACGATACATCCTCACTCCCTCACCACAAGATCTCCCATAATTCTGATCTAACGTGTATCAGCCTGCACCTCCACCATGGACTTCTCAAATGCGCCACACAGGATTCCTCACCAGGTCCTTTTGTTCTATTTGTTTATTTTCATTGTTTTCTTTTATTTATTCTTGTTAGATTAATATTAGATCTAGTTAATTTGTCTAATTAGGATTAATAATATGATTAGACGAAGGCTATAAATACTTAGGATTGTTCCCGATTATTTTCCCGATCATCCGACTTAATTAGTTTTAATTAATTAATTTTAATCTAATTTTAATTATAAAAAACCATAAAAACCCTAGAGAAATATATTAAGTTATTAGGGTTCGCTCAATCCCATTGGCCCTTGGCCAAATATTAGGATTTAATTATTATTCGTTTCGACTAAATTTATTGGTCGCGATGATTAATAATCGATTAATTTAATTAATCAAATCCTATAAATTAAAATAATCTTTATTTTGCTAAATGGTTTTAACCAAAGCTATTGGTTACGATGATTAGCATTTTCCTCTATCAAACTCGTTATTATTTGTAACCGAATCTATCGATTATGAGGGATAACGATAAAATCAATAATTAAATAATTAAAACACATCAATTTGCTAACGGTGATAATCGAAACAATCGATTAGAATAATTAGCAATGCTTTTACTAATCTGTTAATTATGGTGATCAAACCTATTGATCATCGCGATTAATGGTAAAAAATTAAAATCAGGGTTGTACGCCCGAAACATCTAAAACACACTAAACCACGACGCTAGGGATTTTCATCCTCATCAATTAGACAATTCAAAAACGCTTTTCAAAGCACAAACAATTTCAAACACCTTCAATTCTAATTCTAAGGCGTACAACCCTTCCCCGAACTACGTTGACTCTGATTCTCCATAAGGAGATACGTAGGCACTTGGATAACCAAGGCGAGTCCCCTTCCCTCTAAATCTCATTTTTTTCCCGTTTCATTTTTCTTAACTATTTAACCCTCGAAAGCATAAACCTTACCTTAATACTCTTAGCCATAAAACTGTTGACCTTAGATTCAAAGCCATAGGAAAGGGTTGAGGGTGCCTAACACCTTCCCTCGACCTGAATATAGTATCTTACCCTGATCTCTTAACTGCATAGATTTCCTATTCGCCTTGGTAGAATAGGTGGCGACTCTAAAAAGCTAAATTTTTAGGCAGGTTGCTACAGCTGGCGACTCTGCTGGGGACAACTTAAATGGTGAATACTATGCTCCTATAGGTTTTAGGTTTTGGCAGGGTTTAGGTTTGACAACTTTTTAGGGTTTGGCTAATTCGCCTTTTTTAGGGTTTGTAATTATTTTTTTTATTTTTTAAAAAAATTTGTTTATTTGTTTTTTATCTAAAAAATATTTAATTGTTTATAATATGTTTATATTTAATTGTTTATGTTAATATATTTATATTTAATTGCCTAATTATCATATTTTTATATGCACTGCTGACATATTATGTAATGTTAAAACCCTAAGTGTGGGAGTTAACTTTTAGATCAATAGGGGACATGAATCGCCTACGAGTCTCATTGATAACTCCACTCGGAGTGGGTTGAGTATTCGGAAATGTCCAAAACGAGGCTTGACTTTGTTGAGGGCAGGACTGGATACTTGGCTGATCTCTCCGAGAACCTACCCCAAAAATTCGAACCTCATGGATAAAATGAGTTGTTCTAAAATCCGAAGAGACAAAAAGTCTCGGAGGCTACGAACGACCCCATGAGACCTTCTAGAACCCCCTATAAAAAGGTTGGCTCCCAAGAGCCGCTACGTCGAACCTATGAACCTAGGACTTTTGGGCTTATGTACTTATTATATGTTTGCAATTTATATGCTTCGAGTATCTATGCGTTTCAATTTTGCAGGTACCCCTACGTATTCCCTAGCCTATAGGGATCCTATTCTTAAAATCGTGTCCTTCGTACGAAGGACACCTTTGTTACCATACGTCGATTGGCCTCTCGATGGCCATGAGATCTAGTGACTGTCTCGAACGGTCACCCCATGCTTACTCCTACGCACTCCCTAGCCCGTAGGGATTTTCCTTTTACATCTTTGTATTTTTACAACCACGTGTCCTTCCCATGAAGGACATCTTCATTAACGCATGTCGATTGGACTCTCGATGGCCATGAGATCTAGTGACTGTCTAGAACGGTCATCCCGTGCTTATTCCCGTATACCCCTAACTTGTAGGGTTTGGATTTCCGTTTAAACATCTTTCATCCCTAGCCTGTAGGGATTTCTCTTCACTCGATATCGTCTTTAAATAGGATGCGTTCCACATAAAGAACCTTCCCACGAGGGACAGTTTCGTAAGTACACGTCGAACGACCTCTCGAAGGTCATGAGACTTGGTGACCGTCTTGAACGGTCATCAGCTGCTACTTCCCACGCACTTCCTAATCTATTCCCATTAACGTGTCATAATATCTAGCTCGCAAATGTTTCATTAGAGTCTAATGTCATCCCTAAACCCGTATAGGTTATCCTTAGGATTATACTTGTCACACGTCCGCATTGCATTACATATAAGGATTCATAATATACAAAAATAAAGGAGTCCTTTGCATACGCGTGCATTCGCATTTTCATGCATCCATACATTTACATTCACATTTGCATTTCTACCTTCGCCCGCATCCATACTTCCCGTGCTAGCCGGTTTCCCGAAACTCCCAAAGAAATAAGAGGATCATAAACTATGGAGAAAGGAAGATAAGCTATCACCGTGCCAGCCGCATGTCCACGCTTTGTCGTAACAGGATCATAAATACATCAAAGGTTATCATCGAGCAAGGATTAGTTCAACAAAGGAGTTCCCTCATAGATACACTTAAGAGGTATCTAGTCATAAAGGGGTTCATCTTAGAACATATCAAATTTACAAGGACGCTCTACGATAACCTGGGGGCAAGGGTTAATCCAACTAGGGCAATACCCTGAACAAAAATGCGTAACTACGATGGAGGAAATCGACATGTGTTAACCCCACGCCAAGGGGCAAAAGGGTCATAGATTTTCTTACAAGCGCTGAAGGTTGCAAATGGTGTGATACTATCCGATGGAAAAGCAAAGGAGGTTCAGTCTAAGGAAACTCATGAAGTTCCGAAACGACGAAAACCCACCGCTAACAATTCATTCCCGACAGGTTTGACGTGCCCAAGGAGAATTCCAGATTACCCTTCACTTCTACGAGTCCACGAACTAAGGAGTGAAACAAGGTCAAAGGACTCACAAGGGAGATTGCCCTTAGGATTAATAGGTTTATCTTTCTAGTTGTAATTCCTACGATCACAAAATGCTATTTGTTGTAAAACGTTGTACCTTTCGAATAGTAATTCAATAAAATAATCATGCATGTTTTGAAATCAATTCTTTCGCTCCGCTTTTGCATCACTACGACTTTCCATTTCAAATTATCTTTCAAATTATCACTGCCCAATCATTAACAAACTTGAGGGAGAATGACGAATACAAATAACTAAGTCTCGCTAAACGTATGCTTTCAAGGTAAGACCGAACCGACGATGTACAGGCATTGTTTCAAATCCCTAAATAGTGGAGGTATAAGGATGTTAATCCCTCGTCACCCCCTCGAGCCAGGAGTTGGAGTTTGTTTCTACTTTTTCAAATATACCTTGATTTTAACCAGGGGCAGGGTAGATTTCAACTAATTCAATGGTGTATTTTGGTTGTCAAGAGAATCAATCAATCCAAGCCAGGATTCAAGCAAAGGTTCAAGTATATCTTCCTCCTCGCATTCATCCAAGATTGAGGAAGCAATGGAGGTAACATTTACAACATCTTTTTCCTCAACAGATCATTCAAGATCGAGGAAGTATCAAAGTCGAAGCTTACAAATCAAAGTCAATATGGCAGTCACAACATTCAATGTCCAAGGATCAAATCTCAAAAGGAGCTGTCAAAAGAAAAACGCCCGCTAAGTCAAAATGGAAAATTTCATGAAAGAAAAAAACCAAGATGACTTAGGCAAAAATTAGGGCATCCCGATGGATCAAACTCAAAGGAATTGGTTCATGCAAAAATAAGGGATAAAAACAAAGCAAAAGCAAAACACAAAGTACAATCTTGTGACTGCTAAATCATCGAAGCTTCTCATCTATGCTTAGATCTTTACAACACTTTTACCATCAATGCTTGGATCTCTACTAAGGCTTCCGCCCAACATTAAAACTGAAATGATTCTCTTACAAACAAAGCACATCCATTGGATTAGGCTAATTTTTAGGACTTGGAGAACATCAAGGAGAAACGGGTGGGTTAACTAAATTTTCGAGCCTTATATCCGTTGTTTCTTAAGATCGTGAACCAAGCCAAGTTACAACATTCAAAAGTCCTAATTGAGGCAAGGTCAACTACGAAAGCATATTAAGCAGGATTTTGTTATACCGACTCCTAGGTTTGTTAAAACTATTTCTAACCACTGCGCTTCTTCAAGCATTCATTTCTAATCATCCACTCCTTCGATTTCAAAACTTGCATTCGCATTACATTAGAATTACTTTTCAAAGGGTACAACATCATCTACAAATATACACTTAGCACAAAGGCGATCATTTCTGATAAAGACTCTTGAATGGGGAGACCACGTCCAGAGGGTTTTCCTAAACAGGGGCATACAACCAAACATCCTATTAACAAGGGGCATTCTTCCTAAGGTTCAATTGACTTGGGTCACATCTTGAAGCAATCTCAATTAGGGGCATGTCAAGCATGGGATAAATTCAAAATGGATAGAAAACCATGGATAACCCTCCATATCTGGCAAGCCAGGGGCACACCCTTCAATCTAAACATCGAAGCATATGACAAGGCTATTTCCTGGGGCACTTCCCTCATAAGCATCTTTTCCTACAAAAATACTGGGGCAATGGATATCATATCCGTAAGACGTACAACAAAAGGAAAATGCGTCTTCATACTTTGCAACCTCGAATCAATCTTTCTCCTAACTACGATCTTCAAAAGAACAGGCATTGGAAAATCGTGCTAGCATCCAACAACCTTACAACATTAGCAAACTATATCCGCTTGGTTATCAACAACCTATCATTGGGGCATCATGCAAATACATAAATCATGCATTACATACATCGGTTGATACATTACACCATACCTTTTTAGGTAGTCTTCTTTAAGACAATCATCGTCATTTCCAAGAACCTTTTAGGTAGTCTTTTGTAAGACATTCTATTTCTAAGAACCTTTCTAGGTAGTCTGCCCCAAGACAATCATCGCCATTTCCAAAAACCTTTTCAGGTAGTCTTCTTCAAGACATTTTCCTTTTTCTAAGTTCCTTTTCAGGTAGTCTTTTTCAAGACATTTCTTTTCTAAGTTCCTTTTCAGGTAGTCTTCTCCAAGACATTCCTTTTTCTAAGTTCCTTTTCAGGTAGTCTTTTTCAAGACATTCCTTTTCTAAGTTCCTTTTCAGGTAGTCTTCTCCAAGACATTCCTTTTTCTAAGTTCCTTTTCAGGTAGTCTTCTTCAAGACATTCCCTTTTCTAAGTTCCTTTTCAGGTAGTCTTCTTCAAGACATTCCTTTTCTAAGTTCCTTTTCAGGTAGTCTTCTTCAAGACATTCCTTTTCTAAGTTCCTTTTCAGGTAGTCTTCTTCAAGACATTCCTTTTTCCAAGTACCTTTTCAGGTAGTCTTCTTCAAGGCATTCTTTTTCTAAGTACCTTTTCAGGTAATCTTCTTTAAAACAATTTGGCATCCTCTTCAGGAATCTCTTCAGGTAGTTTTCTTTAATACATACTACGAACCTTCCTAAGTAGTCTTTTCTAAGATATCCATTATAATTTCCAAAAACCTTTTAAGGTAGTCTTCTTTAAGACAAATTCTTATATCCATTCCAGAAACCTTTTCAGGTAGTCTTATAGAAGACATTATTTCGTTCCACTCATTACATCAATCAACACATGCATAAGCATAAGCATTATCCCATGCATCAAAACATTCAATTCAAAACTCTGGTGCTAAGCTACATTGTCCACCTGATTCCCGGTAACCTTACCGATGATAGCAACCCTGCTGAACATTTCATACAACATATACATACGCATATACATAGCATCTAGCGCATTCACATACTACACATCACAGAGGCCCAGCTTCATTAGCAGTCCAAAACATTTCAAAATCCAATTCTCGTTTGGTAGTTAGTTCGCGTCTGACTGTTACCTCAAAGCCAATTCCCATTCCAATTCCAATTCCAAACTCCTATTTTTATTTCAAATCCCATTTCAATTCCAATTTCAAATACTATTCCAATTTCAATTTCAATTCAAATCGTAACCCTCGCGTTACGTCTTATCACGGCAGTGATAATGGCACCTCCTATTTCAATCCAAATCGTAACCCTCGTGTTACGTCTTATCACGGCAGTGATAACGGCACCTCCTATTTCAATCCAAATCGTAACCCTCGCGTTACGTCTTATCACGACAGTGATAATGGCACCTCCTATTTCAATCCAAATCGTAACCCTCGCGTTACGTCTTATCACGGCAGTGATAATGGCACCTCCTATTTCAATCCAAATCGTAACCCTCGCGTTACGTCTTATCACGGCAGTGATAATGGCACCTCCTATTTCAATCCAAATCGTAACCCTCGCGTTACGTCTTATCACGGCAGTGATAACGGCACCTCCTATTTCAATCCAAATCGTAACCCTCGCGTTACGTCTTATCACGGCAGTGATAATGGCACCTCCTATTTCAATCCAAATCGTAACCATCGCGTTACGTCTTATCACGTTAGTCCCTTGGCAGTGATAATGGCACCTTCAATTTCAATCCAAATCGTAACCTATTGCGTTACATCTTATCACGTTAGTCCCTTGGCAGTGATAATGGCACCCTCATTTTCAAACCTAAATCGTAACCATCGCGTTACGTCTTATCACGTTAGTCCGTTTGGCAGTGATATGGCATCGAGTTTTGAAGCTACGTCTCTTTGCGAATAGGGATTTATCTTCCCAGATCACAAGGCTTCTCAAACAATACTTCAATTGGGTTTATCACGTTAGTCCCTTGGCAGTGATCTTCTTCAAAACTTCACCAACAAGCAAGGTTATTTTTTCTTTTCCAGAGTTACTACTTTCAACTAACGTACTAACAATCACGCATCATTCAATTGCATATTTCATTCATACATAGTGCATATACATACATCACTCTCATTTATTTTGAGAAGCTTATTGCATCATACATCGCATGCATCATACCATTGCATAAAATTCAGGTTGCCTTTTTAGGCCGTGCTACAACCAAAACACAGTGGTCCCTTTCAAAAGCGTTTGCTTCACATTCAAAAAAAGAGAGGGGTATTTACCCTGGATGGCATCTTTAAGCCCATCTCCCGCAGAACATCCTTCCCAACAAGTGCAAATTTCGGGGCATTCTCAGTGTCCAATCATCTTCCACCTTTAGATCACAATAGGCAGACGTGCCTATCTGACTCTTCAGGTTTAAGAAGATTGAACAGGGGCATCTGTCATACCCCAAAATTTGCCCTCCTACATTCAATCAAAGGTTCCTCTATGCATCTTCAATGGCTCAAAGTTCAAGGGACTGTTCAAGACAACACTCTCCTAATCGAGGGTCTCCAAAACTAGGGTTTGCATCTTATCAAAGGAATATGAATCTTTAAAGTCTCAAATGGGTCTCAAGGTGTTCCATGTGTCTCAATGTATCTCCATGACAATTATCAAGCTTTAATCCCAAGGATTTCCCATTCAATGGCTCAGGTGATCCAGAGTCGACTATGTTGACCTAAAAGTCAACTATGGTTAAAGTACAGTCAAAACTCCCGACTTTTGGTCAACATAAAGTATTTGAGGTTATGTCCATCATTTGATCAAAGGTTGATCATGATCCATCAATAGAAACTCAGAAATGAACAAATGCAAAAGGTTCAAATTAGGGTTTCTTTAGGAGAAAGTCAACACAACTTTGACTGACCATAACTTTCACATGGAGTATCAAAAATTCCCCAACCAAAGCCTATTTTGAAGGAAATTTGATTCTCTACGACTTTATCTCTCACAAGCCAAGGCCATAAATGCTTCATTCAAGAGATATGGCGCAATACATTATAGGTCCTCCAAAGGTCGACAAAAACACCTTTTGGGTCAAAGCTCATAACTTGAGCATGGAAACTTCAATTGAGATGAAACCAAAGACATCATTTAGAGGACTCTCTAAGCTTTCTAAAATGATTAAGAATGCCTCCATAGGGTTAGAATTGAGAGAGATATGCATGATGGAAGTTGAGCAATTTTCAAGAGAAGCATAAAACCCTAATTGACCAAAACATGGTTTTTGGACTAATGGGCTTAGAATTCTGATTTCAAATATGACCATGGCCCATAAAAGGACTCTTGAACATTTTATTTTTATGTTTATTACATTTATTTTTGTTTAATTGAATTTTTATTCATTTTAACATTTATAAATTATATAAATATGAAATAAATGGTTTTAAATCAAGGATTGATTTTTCAATCAAATTTCAATCATCCAAATATCCAATAAATGGTGCAAATCTCGTGGGTAGAGAAAGAAAATAGATGGGGTACAAAAATAGAAAGTTTAAATGAAAATTTGCAAATCAAATCTTTCACACTAATCAAACTATTTTTCTTCAAAACTTGAAACCCTAATTCTCTCCTATATATACAACAAGTATGTGCAGCCATCAGGGGTTTTTTTTTTGGACGGAGGAAAGCTGCAAGGGTTAGGGTTTGGAGTTGAAAAAAAATTCAAGAACACTAGGGCATGAAGCAACTTGATTTCCAACGAGTTTAGAACCTCTCCAGCCATACACTCAATATCCTGGGGTCCTCAGCAACAAGTGTCAGTCGTTGATGGATCTCAGAGCGCTTCTGAATCATTCAACCAAGCAACTCGTGAGGTAACATCAAGGTTGAATCGATTTCACTTATCCCTGCGTTGCTAACGATTTTTGTTTGTTCAAACGTGATCAGTAGGTTATTTAGAGCAGGTGTAACGTATTTCATGGAAGTTTCGACGTGAAACTCGATCTCCACCATTGTTGGCCGTGATAGCGCCATCTTCGTCGTTCTCGAAGTTACAAGCATTTTTAGCCAAAATAGACACCACAGATGAATCCGCAACCCTCAATTTAGGGGGGTAGGGTCCCTTTTGGTCTTTTATTCCGTGGTTTTTTGCAGGTGAAGCTTTTGGGGGATCGGAGAAGACCACCGGTGTAGCACCGGTGCGGCGGCTCTGTGTACTCAACAGTGCATGATTACATGCGTGGCAACGTATCAATTTCTTATTGGCCGATCAGCTTTTCCTCTTCTCTCTCCTTCCACGAACAGCTGCCATTGGACGGTCAAACGAGGAATGCCCTCTCTCTCCTTCTTTAATTGGCGCGTCAGCATACCATGGGTCCCACGCAGGCTATTCCTTTGACTCTTACCATTTAATAACAGTTTGTATATTTATTTATTAGTTTCTATCTAACTAACAACAAAAGCATGTGACACAAATGGTTAAAGAGAGAGGGGCGTGACCATGGTGTGTGGGGTTCGATCCCTTGCCAAAGCAATGTTTTTTTTTCATTTAAATCAAACACTGGATTCAGTGTTATGCCTTCACACACACCTACGATACATCCTTACTCCCTCACCACAAGATCTCCCATAATTCTGATCTAACGTGTATCAGCCTGCACCTCCACCAGGGACTTCTCAAATGCGCCACACAGGATTCCTCACCAGGTCCTTTTGTTCTATTTGTTTATTTTCATTGTTTTCTTTTATTTATTCTTGTTAGATTAATATTAGATCTAGTTAATTTGTCTAATTAGGATTAATAATATGATTAGACGAAGGCTATAAATACTTAGGATTGTTCCCGATTATTTTCCCGATCATCCGACTTAATTAGTTTTAATTAATTAATTTTAATCTAATTTTAATTATAAAAAACCATAAAAACCCTAGAGAAATATATTAAGTTATTAGGGTTCGCTCAATCCCATTGGCCCTTGGCCAAATATTAGGATTTAATTATTATTCGTTTCGACTAAATTTATTGGTCGCGATGATTAATAATCGATTAATTTAATTAATCAAATCCTATAAATTAAAATAATCTTTATTTTGCTAAATGGTTTTAACCAAAGCTATTGGTTACGATGATTAGCATTTTCCTCTATCAAACTCGTTATTATTTGTAATCGAATCTATCGATTATGAGGGATAACGATAAAATCAATAATTAAATAATTAAAACACATCAATTTGCTAACGGTGATAATCGAAACAATCGATTAGAATAATTAGCAATGCTTTTACTAATCTGTTAATTATGGTGATCAAACCTATTGATCATCGCGATTAATGGTAAAAAATTAAAATCAGGGTTGTACGCCCGAAACATCTAAAACACACTAAACCACGACGCTAGGGATTTTCATCCTCATCAATTAGACAATTCAAAAACGATTTTCAAAGCACAAACAATTTCAAACACCTTCAATTCTAATTCTAAGGCGTACAACCCTTCCCCGAACTACGTTGACTCTGATTCTCCATAAGGAGATACGTAGGCACTTGGATAACCAAGGCGAGTCCCCTTCCCTCTAAATCTCATTTTTTTCCCGTTTCATTTTTCTTAATTATTTAACCCTCGAAAGCATAAACCTTACCTTAATACTCTTAGCCATAAAACTGTTGACCTTAGATTCAAAGCCATATGAAAGGGTTGAGGGTGCCTAACACCTTCCCTCGACCTGAATATAGTATCTTACCCTGATCTCTTAACTGCATAGATTTCCTATTCGCCTTGGTAGAATAGGTGACGACTCTAAAAAGCTAAATTTTTAGGCAGGTTGCTACACCATCCAGGAAGCAAACTTAGGGCATTTCAATGGGGGAGCCGTTCGAAAGTTCCTGTCATAGAAGCGCATGGAGAGGGGTTTCGGAGAAGTTATTAAAGGCCTGGAGTCTTTGCTAGTGGGAAAGAAAGCACCTCCATCAGTGGTAAAAATTTCGGAAGGAGCATCGACGGGTAGTGGACCTAAGAAAGATAAGGGGAACCTTCAAGTTGGAAAGGAATAAGTACCTGAGATTGCCAGATTTTAGCTTTTTCATTGGCGAATGGAGGTTCAGGGACATAGGGTTTTCATCAACGAGGCGAAGCTCATAAGACTTGGGTGGAGATGTGTTTGAAGTAGAAGCCGCCATTGTTGTACAGAGAAGCTTTTGGAAGAAGAAACAGTTTGAGAAAAATAGAAGACGTAGAGAGTTGAAGGAGAAATGATAAAGACGTAAAAAGGAGAAGAAGTTTTCTGAGTAAAGACTACTTATAGCCAGAAATAAAACGTCATTAGTAGGTAGAGACGTGGCGAGAAAAGAGGTACGTGGAACTAAGTTTCTGCACGCGTGGAGCCCACTGTTGTCACGAAAATAGCGCCATCACATTGCATTTAAATGATCCCACTCTCGAGGCAGTGAAAACATGGGGAAACAATGATGACATGACGTCAGCAGACAAGACGTTACAGTGAACCTATTCCACTAGGTGAACACAAACGTTCAAGTCGAAACGAGGGAAGTGGAAACGTTAGGTCGAATTCAATATTTTCATAGATGCCACTTTCACGCATCATCTGCAGGTCGAAGTGACATCTATGAGGGGGCAGTTTGTTACCCTAAGAAAATTCCTAGAGGCAAAGCAAGACACGTGTCCTCATAAGAGGAATCCCTCATTTTAACAAGAAACCTACACAAAAGAGATAAAAAGCATGTCGACAGCAGATGGTGTCGAAAGTTCCTGGAGTTGAAGCAAGAGTAAAAGTCGAACGTAAGAGCTCCATACTTAGAAGATTTTTAGATGAAGCGTTCGATGGTGGGACGCGGTGTCGACGGAAGACGGTTATCAGAAACAAGTGAAGCGCGAGAATTCAAAATTCAAAGTTTGAAATATTAAGGAAGCAGTTACCAGACTAGAGTCGTGAGCTAAAGGCGCCAAACACAAAGAAAGATCCTGTGAGGCGGTTGCTGATAGTTTAAATCTTAGCCGTATATTATACTAGGTAGTTACTTCATGTAAAGCCTATAAATAGGCCAGAATAATGTAAAAAGGTGTGTTCACTATTACGATCAAACTACTTGCTTACACTCTGCCCATTTTCCGCCCTTCAGGAAACAAGAGTTGCTAAGAGTTCTGATGTATGTGAATCACCATCTTTATTTTCAATGCAATCCTTTTACTTTTTAATCATATGCTTCAAAGCTTTCATTTGTATTGTGTTCTTTAACCAGTATTTATTTTGTCTTTTGATCATTGCTTCAACCAAGTAAACCGAAATTGGTTGTTGTCATTAGAGAACCACCCTTGAGTTGACGCTATCTGGTGGTCACGAGTCACCCCAGAAGGTCAGGGTTGAAGTAATCATAATATCACAAAATCTAAGTCTAAGTTCGCCCCGTCGGTCACGAGTCACCTATCGGTCGAATCTAACAGTTAGCGTGGAAAAACATTGTATTTGTTACCAGCCTTAGAAAACTGTTTCTTAGGAAAATACTTCGACGAGACAGATACAATCCTAAAGAACTTTAGCACGTGGTCTTAAGATCAACTGGTCGATCTTGCAAGTAACCCTTAGTTTCAAGGCTTTGGGAGGACCAGCGGTTGTTTCCCAATTTCCACAGTAAACAGTCGTTTAAAATTTTAAAGGTGTGATACCTTCAAGAGATTGAGTTTTTTGTATTTGAGATCAACCTGTGGTAAAATATCTATTATTTGTTTATTAAGCTTTGTCGGAACAGCTTTGTTTTGGTTAAAGAGACGAGCCTTAAATCTCTAGTTGGTTCGATAACATAGCGTGGGGTAAAAGTTGTATTTTGGTAAGGGATAAGCCTGTTAAATTATCAATATCAGATTGTATTAAGGTTCATGGGCATAGCCTTTAAAAGCTCAAAGTCTATAGGGTATATCTCAAGAAGACTTCTTAGAGACAAAACTAGGCAAACGTTCGGCCAAACTTGTATAAATTCATTATACACTTCTGAAACACCCTCAAGGCATTCATAACGCCTTGACCTCGAATCTCGTAGCTCTTTCATGTCATGAAAGCCTTCACTAGTTAATGTTGAATAAATAACAACATTTGAACCTTCTAAAATATATATACCACATATTTTAGATCCTATATCAATAATCACTTCATCATGCATATAGATAACAAATTTCACTTAAGTTCTGGAACATACCTTACGTTGTAAGGAAGAAACTCATGATCATCAAATATTTTAAGTCTGACTATACCAATACCATGAACCTTGCGGGCCTTCACCAAGGCGAGCTACTCCACCTCACACCAGCTTCAAAGTATCAAAGTATTCTATTCTTGGACATATGTGATAAAAGAAACATGAGTCAATAACCCAACTATCTCCAGTCTCACAACTCGATACCACTAGTGCACCAGTATCCTCATAACCATCCTCATCCAAAGCAACCGAAACTTGAACATTATCATCATTGACCTTTCTCTCCGGATAATCCTTTTTAAAGTGACCGATTTTCCGACAATTAAAATATTTTACCTTTGACTTATCAACCTTCTTTGATTTTGACATCCCTTTATGCTCAGTTCCTCCTCTTGAGACCCTTGAACCTTCACCATTATCATCAATATTCAAATCTTTCGCCTTTGATTTTTTTTTGGATTTCATCGCCGTTTGAAATTTATCCAAAGTAATAATATCTTCCTTACCATAAACAAGGGCCTCCTTAAAGTGCTCAAAGGATCTAGGTAATAAACTCAACAAGAGTAGAGCCTTATGCTTATCATCAATCTTCACTTCAGTATTTTAAAGATCATCAATAATCTTGTGAAATTATATCAACTGCTCCACTATGGATTTGTTCTCCACCATTCAGAATGAGTAAAGTTGTTGTTTCAGACAAACCTATGAGCCAAAGACTTGGTCATATACAATTATTCAAATTTTGCCCATATCGAAGCACCAGTCTGCCCTCTGGCGACTTCTCTTAGAACTTTATCCCTGAGGCACAAGATAATGGCACTCTAGGCCTTATCCACCATCTCAATTTTTTCTACTTTACTTAGGCGTGTAAGCATTAAATCCCCAACCTTCAAAGCATCAATACACTTCTCTTGAATTAAAATTGCTTGCATCTTTAGTTTCCACAACCCAAAGACATTGTTTCCAAAAAAAAATTCGATCTCCTATGTTCCAATGGTGCTCACTTGCAAGCGATACATTTTTTCCTCACAGTGGGCGCCACTTGTTATAATAATGACAATGTTCAATTTTAATCAACACTTAGATATTGAGGCAAATAACAATAGCAACGAAATAAATGGCCTTCAGCAATAATAATCAATAAACATAAAATATAATTGAATAAGGGGAGAAAAGTGAAAGGTTTGTTTACCCAGTTCGATCAAAAGATCTACTCTGAGGGAGAGAGCTGCTATCCAATTCACTATATTCAGAAAGTTGTTACAAGAGATTACAAATGAGTTACAAGAAAATAGCATTCACCTTCAGAGTCCCAAGAACAACCCTAAAGGTACTCACCCCTATTTTCTACCCAAGTGTTTCCCAACATCTCCGACTCTCAATATATGAATCACTCAAACCCAAGATTTAGAAGTATTTTTCAATCCCCAAGATTTAGAAGTATTTTTCAATCCCCTTAGATAACTCCAAAAGTTTCCCAAATTTTTGTCTTTCTAAGTTTTCCCTTTAGAAGACTCTAAACCCTATAAACACTAAGATTGTCACACCATAAAACACTAAAGAGATACATATTTATAGTTACTAACACCCAACATATAAAGCCTAAAACACAACCCACTATTTATTAGAATAAAATATTATAAACATCTTATAATATATTTTATATTAATTTAAATTATTTATATTTTTTTTATAAACACTTGTATTAAAAGCATAGGGAGTGCAACCCAATATAAAGAGAATCAAAGAACCCACATGCCAATGCTAGTCCAGAAAAGAAAAACCAAAGAAAAAATTGATCAACACTACAAGCCAAGGTACAAAGAAGATTTAGAGAACCAAATTTTTCTAATAAACTATTTCTAAATTAATATATACCTAATATTCTAATGTTAAATAACAAATTTACAAATCCAAAATCCAGAAACCGTCCAAACCAAACATTCTTATTTTCTAATATTTTTGACAATTTTAAAATATCTTTTCTTTCTCACCAAAGTATACTTTTAACATTATCATTTATATTTCTTCAAATAGATGAAGGGGAAAGTTTTCCACTCCTAAGTCCTGCCTACTTTGATAGATTATGATGTATACACTTCAGTCTTTTCTAATACAATAATACGATTCCACCAACGATTTAGATATGATTATCCTCATGGAATATCTTGACTCAGACAAACAGCCATATGAATATTCCATTACATACTTTTTTAAGAAATATTTTATCATGACTTTTGTTTTATCAATTGAAACGAATTTATATTTTAATAAATAAAAAATTCTCAAATATAATTTCACAAATATCTATAAAATATAATTTTATCATATAAGATCCATACAAATTCTTGAGTGAGAGTTTAGTTTGGTTTGAAAAAATATGTTTTATTTTTAGTTTAAAAACATTATTGCTCTATTTATTTATTTGTTAAAAAGAAAATATTCTATCATGGGATGTGTTGGTGTGCATAAGGTATATTCTTATGCAAGGTGTATAAATACTCAAATATTATTTATATTGCTCAAAGTATTATATTTATTACTCAAAATAATATCTCAAAATATAGTATAAATATTACTCTGAACAATGAATATATTACTCAAAATAGTTAAAATTTGATATTACTCAAAATAGTGTAAATATTACTCAGAATAGTGTACTCATTATTCACAATTAATAATTACTCATAATTAATAGATGTATTAATAGATGTGTACAAATAATACATATATTATTCATGAATTATGATATTATTACTTATTTCTAACTAAAATATTACTCGGAACAATTTAAATATTACTCGTATGAGACTTATGTACCGTGCATAATGATATACCTTAAATATCATACCCTTCTTTCATAGAAAAAATGGATATAACATTTTTTCATTGCTTTATAGTTTTATATAATTTTAATTTAAATTAAAGAAGAAAAAGTTAATATTGATAATAATGAAGTTGATTGCACAGATTTTTTTCTTCCACACTGTATTCGAAAACGATCTAGTTTTTTTATTTTTATTTGCCTCGTGGATTATTTTTATTGTTTTCCAATAGCCTAACTGAAACGATGTAAAGTAAATAGAGAAGACCTTTGTTAAGCTTTTCAAGTCAATGATGAATTTTAAAATTATTGTTGGGATAAATAATTTGAAAACAAAATAAAACAGAATATTTTATTGTTAATTGATTCTATTTGAGTATTAAATTAATTCTTTTTAATAACTAAAAGTTGACGTGTGGTCATAGAAACCTTTTCTATGGAAATCTTAAAACAAAATAAAAATACTAGTAATGCTAGCCGTCTTTGAGGACCAACTACAACCACATGATATTTTGTGTGGAAAAATGGTTCATTTATTTTGATTCCTCCTGCAATATCTTCATTCTAAAAATTTTACATTTATTTTTGTTTTAATGTTTTTTTTCTTTAACATAATTTAATGTCTCACTTTAATCTTTTAATTAAAAAACTTACATTATGATATTTTAAAACTATTCCATCAATATAATTGAATTTTTTATTAAAATTAGATCAAAGAGGTACTTCAGACTCTTATGATCTCTAAACACTTCGAATCTCGAACCATACAAATAATGTCGCCATAATTTTAATACAAAGACCACCGCCGCCAACTCCAAATCATGAGTCGGATAATTCCTTTCATGCACTTTAAGTTGTCTCGACGTATAAGCTACTACTTTATAGTTTTGCATTAATACACCACCCAAACCCATCAATGACGCATCCAGGGGCGGTTCTATAGCCCAGCGAGCCCGGGCACGCGCCCGGGCTCAACCTCTAATTTCTTTGTATTTCTCCCAATTTAATAGTCTATTTTTAAACGAAATCAAGGGCAAAATTAATAAAAATAAAGGTGTGAAAATTAAAACAGATAAATACCCAATAGTCTAGGTAGGCCCAACCCAATTAATTATTTATTATTATATTATATATATTATATAGGTTAATTCATATAGTTAGTAGTAGACTAGTAGTACCTATTTGTAGTTCTATAGGCTGTAGTACTGTATCACAATTGAAATTTGCAATATAGATTCAATTTCATTTTCATATGGTTAAGTCATTGCCAATTTCTTGACATAGAACCGCCCTGGTACTATACTGCAATGTTAATATAAATTACTTGACATATTATATATTATAATAAAATAGTTTAATGTTTTTTTAAATCTAAAATAGTTTAATTTTTTTTCTTATTATATATTTGTTATTTTTTTTTTTAGAATTCTCTTTTAACTTTGTTGTTACAATTTATTTATTTTATTTTATTATCCAGTCTCGTCAATTTGTGTGTTACAAATTGTTTATTTATTTTCTTAGTATGGTATAGGAATTATACATGGATTGAATATAATGAGTCGAAGGATGCAATTTATTGTTTCTATTGCTTTCTCTTTAAGCCGCCCGGGAGGGCCGGACACTTTGGTTACGAAGTCTTCAACAAAGACGGATTTAAAGATTGGAAGCATGCATCTAAAGGCTTTAAAGATCATATTGGTAGTCATGATAGTAAGCACAACTCATGTATGAAGCACTATGACGATTATAATAATCAAAGACAAAGTGTGACAAGTATCTTTGCTAGAGCAACTAGGGAATCAGAAGAATTGTATAAGATCCGTTTAACTTGTTTTTTAGATTGTACTAGATATCTCATAACACAATGCATTGCTTTCCGTGGCCATGATGAAAGCTCTACTTCTCTAAACAAGGGAAATTTTAGAGAAATTGTGGATTGGGTAAAATCTAATGATGAAAAAGTGAGAGATGCTTTTGATCGTGGTCCAAAAAATTGCACAATGACTCCCGGTGACATTCAAAAGGAGTTTGCAACGTGTTGTGCACATGAAGTTACCAAGGTGATTATGGAAGAGCTTGGTGATAGACCCTTTATGACTATTTATATATTTTCACATGTAACGTGCAGTTAAATTTTTTTGCCCAGGCTGCATAAAATTTCTGGCTCCGCCACTGGACGCATCACAATATACCACAAACGGTTCTGCCGGATTCAGAAAATCGATATAGGAGCACTAGTCAACCTCTTCTTCAACTCTTGGAATCCTTCCTCACAAAAATCCATCGGCACTCAAATCATATTTATTACCGAACATCTCATCAACATGTTCATCAACAACATGTTCTACTCAACAAGTTTCAAGTTTCCTTAACCGACTTCAGAATCTCTCCTCATATGATCACTCTACTATATTTATAACTCTCCCATAAGGTAGAACATAATCTCTCCTCTATGAAGGTTCAAACGGCACATTAATCTGACACTCGGAACTCGAAATATGAATTTTCCAACGTCATCCGAAATGCAACGTCGACATCATGCAGCGACACTCTATATGATATCTCCAAAACTACTCAAATGGTACATTTAATTTCTAAAATTGCTTCTCAACAAACCTTTTAATTATTCTTTCAATTCGTTCAACTCTGACACTAACATCCCGTGAAGTACCAACAAACAAGTCTAGTTCTAAGAACAAGTGTAACTGCAACTTCACCTCTTTCCAACATCATCCTGTCACAATTAAATATGTTACAGCTTCTGCAACCATTTTTATAACAAAGTTTATCTTGTTAGCTTTCCGACACTTCAAACGGAACTCAAATTAGATGTCCAGAACTCCAGTTATGAATTTTCGAAGTTTCATAACGATTCAGCAATTTTCCTGCATTTTGCTTACGGAAATTCCGCTCCAAAACTCATCCTCTTAAAATCAATCACATTCTTAACATCCCTTTATCACATCTCTTTGCTTCCAAACTTTTTATAACTTGAACAAAACATTCCATCTCCGAAGTTCGATTTCTGATACATCACGACAACAATCCTCTTTGCAAACTTGCAACTGAATCTCTTCCGAGAAGCAAGGCTTCTCCCCCACTTCGCTCAAACCAACTCTTGCAACAAAACAAACAAGTACCAACAGTGATTCACTCACATGTCGCGTACCAAGGGATAATACACCGACAGTATTCAACTGTCGCGCAACTCAACTGACTCGACAATTGGCCGGACGGACCGACGTGCTCTGATACCACTATTGTAACACCCTTCTAAATACCCTGAAAAACATAGTGCATAATCAAAGTTGAACATGAACTCAAGGGCGTCACAATTTAAAACAATTATACATTCCATGTGTAATCATGCTCTACTGAGAAAACAACATATAATTAATTCAAACTCATGTTTTACCACAGCGGAAAATCAATAATATTTGGATACTCCATGAAACGTCATTCATAAGGATCTAAGCCTTTTATTTCAACAAAAGAGAATTATCCAAACCAAATAATAAAGAAATAAAAGAGTATGATAACTCTAAAAACATGCGTCCCCAGTGTTACAAGTATTCAGAGCATGACACCAACACCTAATTATTAGACTAAAAGCGATAACTCCTTAAAAGCCATCCTCACCAAACATCTAAGCCACTTCGCTTCAATTTGAAAAATAAGAGTAAGGGTGAGACTGCATCATAAATTAAATAGCATTATAAATCGTCAGATATAAAATTCATAAGCAGTTATCTACCCTACTTAGCATATTCAGATTAATCAATTCATACCAATCACAAGCACAAGCCAAGAGTATGCACCAATAACACAACACAATCATAACACCAGATTTCATCTGACATGTCACAATTTATACAAAGACTATGCAGACTCTTATGCATGTGGTACCAACGACAAGTGAACCATGTCACCAAAATTGATCCCTCAATTGGATACAGTCTCATCGATTCGTCCGCGTCACCAAAACAAAATCCAGTCTCACCTCCCATATCATGGGCTTGGCTATTGACAATACACACCCGATTCAACACAATGGGAACCAGTGTCACCAAGATGCATATGCATGCAAACCACCAAGCATGCAACATCATTCATCAAAACACATGATAACAACATTTACCATGAATAACATCCATTTGCATAACAAGCAGAAGCAATCACATTATAACAACACACATCATTGCATATATTCAACTATGCAAACAACAAACCATTGCACATCATCAATTATACAAAACAAGAATAAACCACATTTGGAGAAATCGATATTTTTCAAAATAAAATCAAGTTATTGTTATTTTCTTTATTTTATATGGTAGAGTATTTAATTTAAGAAACAACGTCCAAAAACGGCATCTAAAACAGACTTACGATTTGGAAATTAGAAGTTTTTGAAGTAAAATGGTTTTTGAAAAAAAAGAGCTGGAACCCGGTTCCTCCCCAGGTGGGAACCGGTTCCTGAAACCCGTAATTTCCTCGCATCGGATTTTTACTATGGGAACCCGGTTCCTCTCACCTGGGAACCGGTTCCTGATGCTGATGTAATAGAAAAACTCTAATTTTCAGCATTCATGGCTTCCCAACTCATCCCAATTGTTCCAAACACGAAAATACACACAATTGGCATCAACATATATCACAATACATGAACCCAGAGCCAAAACAATAAATCATTGCAACCTATAATCATTATACAACATTAGTTTCATAGAATTCATCAAATTTTAGGCATGTCAGTGTTCAATCTCATAAACCCTAAGATCCTAAATAGAGGTTCAAACTCTTAATCTATTCTACCATCATCCAAACTATAATACTAGTTAATAAAGAATAGTCACCCCTTACCTTAATGGAGATTCTTGAATTGATCCTTGAACTTTGGGGTTTTTCCTCCTTCCTTTGCTCTTCTCACTTCTACGATCAAAATATTTTCTCCCAACTCTTATCTTGTTCCTTTCTTTTCTATTTTCCCAATAATAAAATAATAATAGAATTAGGACTAAGTGTAGAGCTTTTTACTCCATACATCCCCTAATTAACCCTCACACCCTAAAAATCCAATATTCTCTTATTTCCTTGTTTTATGAAAACATAACATAATTTAGTAATGGGCTCAACAACTTAACACCCCCTCATTACTAAATACTACACTTGGCCCAAAGACCAATATTCCATAATTTCTCCAATTAGTTCAACGAAAATACTAAATAATTCTAAATAATAATTTAATTTACGATTAAATTAAAGTTAGAAAATATGAGGTGTTATATGATTAGCCCAATCTGAGTCACTGTAGGCCCTAATAGAGAGGTCCTGATTCAGATTGGCAGGAGATAAAAGTAAACCAAGAGTAGAAGTTCCACTGAGATACCTGAGGATTCTCTTGACCATGCTCCAATGACTTTCAAGAGCGTTGGCCATGAATTGACAAGCCTTGTTTACACAATAAGCAATACCAGGTCTGGTGAGTGTTATGTACTGCAGGGCACCAACAACTAACATGTGCTTCAAGGGTTCCTGCATAACATTTGTACCAAACTTGCTTGGCTTGCACTGACTAAGCATAGGGGCTGCCAAGCAATTAGCTTCCTCCATTTGAACTATATACTCTTTTAATGCTCTATCTCCAACCAATGTGGGGCTTTAGGATCTTCCTAATACACCCCTTCACGCCTAGCACTTTTTTTGGGCTTGGTGCGTGGATATTAACGGTGAGCGGCCCATGGTCCGATTGATAGGCTATGATACCATATTAGAGTTTGACCTAGTGTATCAGAGCCTATTGATCGGACCATGGGCCGCCCACCGTTAATATCCACGCACCAAGCCCAAAAAGAGTGCTGGGCGTGAGGGGGTGTATTAGGAAGATCCCAAAGTCCCACATTGGTTGGAGTTAGAGCATTAAAAGAGTATATATAGAGGGAAACTCCTCACCTTACCAACCGGTTTTGTAAGGATGAGTTAGGTCAAACTCTAATATTTTCTAACTAATTAATGTATCTACATGTTTAGCAGCTATTTTTGGGTATGTCTAATATTTGGGCTGCAGATTCTCTTGGACAGCCAACTATCGAGTATTCAAAAGCTTCTTGAGGAATCAAATCTATTGCTGGCGGGCCTTTATTCTAGGGAGAGATTCAATAGCATGAGCATATTACTTTTTTTAATAAGCAATTGATTATACAGCTCGCACTATGGGTGCAACCCTTACAAAACAACACTAAAAAGTGTTTGAAAAAGATAAAGAGGGTTTAAACCATTCATAATAACTAGATGTAAAGTTTTAATATCCATTAGACAACCATCTCCAAGAAAGGAAGATGATATTGGAACAAACCACATCATAGCAAAAAGAATCCCCCTAAAAAATTCTGGCATTCCTCATAAGCCAAATACTCAAAATTATAGCTATCCAAATAATATTGGTCTTCACCCTATGATTAACATTCTTCACTTTTTCTTGGATTAAGCCAAAATTCAAGAATTCTTCACCATTGAGCTCAGCCTTAATACCCAACCAACCATACTTGCTCTTCCAAATCTCTTTCACTACTTGACAATTAAAAAAGAGATAAGATAAGTTCTCCGGATGTTTCTACCTTTTATTCATAATATCTTCGATCTAATTTTTGTTCTAATCATCTTTCTGGTGATTCTGCAATTTTAATTCACTTTCTTTTATTACATAGGGATAAATAACTGTTCCCCCCTGCCATTAGGGAGAGTTTTGATTTTCCCCCTATTAATTTTTTTTAAAGTTTGCCCCCTTATAAAACTCAGATTACAAATCCAGTAACCCCTACACCCATGTTACGCTGAGTTGGCCAATTAAGATCCCTGCTGGCATTTTTTTATTTGATGACATAGAAATAATGTTTATAACACAGTTGCCAAGTCATACATAAATCAAATTTACCAATATACATTCACATTCCCCCCCCCCCCGGTGAAATTTAGGGTTACTATTTAGGGTTCTTGTTTTTGGGAAGAAGACGAATTGGGGCGACGGCGATTCTTGTTACGGTTAGCTGAATACGACGAGGAAGAGGATGCAGAAGAAGACAACAAAGACAATGTAGAAAAATACGAAGACGACGCAGAAGAAGAAAACGGAGTCGTCTCAGAAGACGGAAGTGAAGACGATGACTGAGAACGGCGGTGACGATGGGGAACACAGTCAGGTTAGTTTCAATTTCTTGTTTGCTGGATATTGATTATTTTCGCATGTTCAATATTTAGTAGTTTCGCATTTTATTTCAGAATTTGCCATTGTTTAACGTTGTATTCCACCATCGAGGAGAGGTTGTAAGAGTAGGGGATGGTGAAACCGTATACAGGGGTGGTTCCTCAACAACAGTTTATAGGCAAGACATAGAAACATGGAACATGAGTCAAATTCGTAATCTGGTCAATGGGTGGGGATACTTAGATGGGTCCTACAAGTTGTGGACTAGAATCACTGCTATTGATAAAGATTTTTTCAAATCAAGAGTGACGATGATGCCTATGATTTGTCTGTTTATGCTGTTGGTGAGAAATTGGATGGGGTTATGTTTGTTCAACATGATGTAAGTGAGGTAGCAACTAATGGGAGACCTATATGTGTGAATGAGTTTACTGAATTGAATGAAGATGTCAGTGATGAAGATGCAGTTGAAGGATTGAATGATAGTGAGGATGAAAGGACTACTGCTCTTGTAGATGGTTTTGGTTATGATGGGCCTGATGTTACTATACCACTTAGGGAAGGCCCAATAATAGCTGGGTTGTTACCTTGTCCCAACAAAAAGAAATTGGAAGATGAGGATTATGTAAGTGAGGAGTTAGATAGCTCAGATCCAGATAATTCTGAGGATGAAAAAGGGCCCAAGTTTGAGAAGTTTAGAAAAGAGCAATTTAATAAGGACTTTAAATTTAAGTGGGGTATGCAGTTTAATTCCCTAGATGACTTTAGGGAGGCAATTCGTGAGTGGACTATTTTAAATGGGAGGGAAATAAAATTTGTGAAGAATGAGGGGTACAGGGTTAGGGTAGAGTGCAAGGCTAATTGTGGGTTTTCCATGCTTTGCTCTAGAGTGGGCCAGAAAGAAACATTTGCCATAAAGACTATAAAAGACACCCATACATGTGCTAGGGTTTAGAAAATAGATCTGCAAATTCTAGGTGGGTGGTCAAGTATGTAGTGAAGAAAATGCAAACAACAAACACAGTTAGGATCTCTGATATAATCCAAGACATGAGGCAAAATTACTCAGTGGGCATAATAATTGGAAGGGCTTGCAAAGCAAAGTTGATTGCTAAGAAGATAATTGAGGGAGATGCAGACAACCAAAATGCTAACTTGTGGAGGTATGTTGCTGAGCTTCAAAGGATACATGCTGGGAACACAGTGAAGATTAACATTGATAGACCAATCCCAACTATTCAGCCTAGGTTTGGTTCATTTTATTTTCGTTTTGATGGGTGTAAAAAAGGATTCAAAAATGGTTGCAGACCATTTATTAGGGTGGATGGGTGCCATTTGAAGACCAAGTATGGAGGGCAGTTGCTGATAGCTGTTGGCAGAGACCCCAATGACCAATATTTTCCATTGGCTTTTGGTGTTGTGGAAACAGAAACAAAGGAGAGCTGGAAGAGGTGCAAGTGGTGATGTCCCAACTCAAACTGAAGCTGCTTCTGGTGTGAGTGCAGCTGAAACAGGTGCAAGTGGTAATGTCCCCATTCAAAGTGAACCTGTGCCAAGTCAAAGTGAACTTGTGCCAAGTCAAAATGAACCTGTGCCAAGTCAAAATCCTGCAACACAAACTGCCTCTTCTGCTGATGTATTTGGAGACATCACTGATGAGATGATTTCAAGTATACCAGACATCAGTCATACAAAATCTGCCAATAGTGTGCCATACCAGATCAAGAAGGGGAAAGCTAAGGTCAAGCATGATTCCATCCCAAAGAGAAGGAGGCAAAGTGAGAGGGTCAAACTTTTCTGGTTTAAAAAGCCTATCATTGGACCAGGTGCAGAGGATCAGCCTATCAGTTTAAGTGAAGAAGAGGATTGCAATGGAACTCAAGGTGCAAGGAAGGTTGCTAAGAAGGCTAAGAAGAAGTCTATTGAAGATCTTTACTGATTACTTGTAACTTTTGAATTATTTTGAATGCTGTTGCTTTGGTGCACATGTTTGGTGCATTATTTTGAATTGGTAAGTTTTTAATTGCACACTTTTGGTGCATTATTTTGTAATGACAATATCTAGCTTTTGCTGCAATATTTTGTAATGACAATTGCCCACTTTTGGTGCACTAATTAATGAATATCTATAAGATTCAGCTTAATAGCAGTCATCAAATGTTTCAACAACTTTGGTTATAACATAGTTCAACAATTTCATTCATCAAATTGTAACTAAACTCGTACATCAGCTACATCAAATTGTAACAATTTCATTAAATTGAAACTAAATAAACATAAACCTATATGAAATTGACAGTTACATCAACTTGTACATAAATGCAAAAAACAACCAAGAAAAGACAAGTGCCATCTTCAGCTTAACAACAGTCTTCCTCTCTACTTCAACCTTCAATTTTGCCTTTAATAATTTCTTCAAAACTGTATGTAACTCCTTTTCTATTTTGTCACAGATTTTACAAACCCCTTGAATATTAGCATTCCATTTTAGTGAGTCTCCATATTCATCATCCCATATGAACAAATCGCAGCTATTCTCACTATGCATAAACAAAAAACCCAACACCCAGTGTTTATCAACATTCGGGAGTAGAAATAAACAGGCTACAAAAATCTGGAAATCCAAACTCGAGCTTACCCCAACATTGCGACACTTCCAGAACTTCCGATTTAGGTTTTGAGTTGTCGACGAAACCCACATCTTCATAGCTAGGTCACATCCACATCCGGGTGGACCCGTAAATGTATTGCTTGTGCTGCTTCCAATCGATTTTCTACAAGACATTATGGTGATGGCTGCAGTTGGGACGATGGAGAAGAGCAAGATGTGAAGCAACCAAGAACGATGAAGAAGAGCAAGAATGGAAGCCTCAAGCACGATGAAGAAGAAAAGGATTGGGAAATCTGTAACCTAATTTGCCATTTAACATGTGTTATAAACATTATTTCCATGTCATCAAATAAAATGCCAGCAGGGATCTTAATTGGCCAACTCAGCGTAACATGGGTGTAGGGGTTACTGGGTTTGTAATCTGAGTTTATAAGGGGGCAAGCTTTAAAAAAAATTTAATAGGGGGGAAAATCAAAACTCGCCCTAATGGCAGGGGAACAGTTATTTAAGAAATGGTCTTAATGAAATAAATAATATACTTGAAATCCTTCATGAAATTAATAGAGATAAAGAAATTGATGAAGATATAAATATTCAAAAAATTAGAAAAATTCATTATCAATTAGAAACTTTGTTATAACATGAAGAAAGTAATAGAAGTATAACAATAAAAAATTTAGAAGAAATATTAGTTAGATCAAAAGAAGTAAACCAACTAAAAGTAATTAAACAAGAACCTATAACTACATTTATGTTAATAAACCCATCATCTTCATGGAGGGGATAAAAACTAAATACATAGAAGAATTAAGAAGATCTAATGATATTGAAGAAATTAGACAATTAATAGAACAACTACAAATAATAGAAGAAGAAAATAAACAAGTAGAAAAAATAGAAACTAAGGAAGAAAATGAAGAAGTAATATTAAATTATAATTCTTCAGAAATAAGATTAAAATTAGGATTTGAATAAGATATAGACGAAATATTTATGGAAAAAGAAGAAACAGATATTTCTAAACAAAAAAGAAAACGTGAAGAGTATTGGAATCCTCATAGTTCATGGGAAAACTATGAAAATGAAACTATGAATCAAAGAGGTTATACAAAGGCTGGTGGAATATGGACAAAAGTTTCGGAAGAATTTAAACCTTACTATAAAGAAACTAAATCTAAAAAATTATTAAACTTAAACTTTATAAGAAATCCATAAGATATACTACAAAGGTGGTTTAATGATATGATTATACTTATAGCAACTGATGATAAATTTTCTAAGATAAATCTAATGGAGGTCAAGAATTTAATAGCTTATAGAACAACAGGAATGTGATGAAATTCTTAACAAGTATTAATGATGAAACATGGCACCAATATATAGGGATGGTAGAAAATAATAAATAATTTGCTAAATTAATAATGGAATTAATATATAAAGAATTGATAGGCTACAACACTCTTGAACATAAACCATAAGTAAATAAACTTTTACGAGAAGAGACAGAGATTCATCTAATTAATATGTAGATATGTAATATGTGTGAAATAGATAGTTTCATTTGTGAATATAAAAAAATACTATTATGAATTAGATAATGAAATTAGGGCAATATATAGAGGAGTATTTATATCCAAGTTACCTTACTTGCTTAGTACAAGAATAAGATATGTATGGAAATCTCAACCAATTGAAATAAGTGATAGCTTAAGAGGAATTATTCAAATTCTATATAATGAATTAAGACGACAATGCATAAAGAGTACAAGAGCTAAACAATTAAATAGAGGGAGAATCTCACTTTGTTGTGATATACCAGAGATAGAGCAACCAAGAAATTATGGTTGTAATTAACGGAGTAGAGAAAGTTAAAGAAAACGTAAATTAAGAAAAACTTATCCAAGTAAAAAGGCCTATAAAAATACTAGAAAAAGTATTTTAGAAAGAGAAAACAAACACCTAAACAATATTGTCCAAAAGCAAAATGAAATGCGTATGTTGGATATGCAATGTAAAGGGCCATTATGTCAATGAATGACCGAATAAAAAGGAAAAAGATCTTAAAGAAAAATCAAAACTAATAAAGAAAGTATATAAAATATATAATTTAGAACCTCTAGAAGATGAGCTAAGTGATTCTGATTGTAGGATATATGAATACATAGAAGATGAATTATCTTCAAAAGAAACAGAATCTGAATAGTACATATATCAAAATTAAAATTGAAAAAGAAAACAAAGAAACTGAAGCATATATAGAAATAGGAGCAAGTATTTGTATAGCAACCAGAGAATTATATAGTGAATGAAAAAGATTGGAAAAACCATTAAAGATTCAAATAGCAGATGGTTCAATACATCCACTAAATTGGGTAGCTATAACAATTACTTAAAATATTCAAAGTAAAATATTTTTAGTACATACAATATACCAACAAGAAATAGAGTTAGATATGATAATTGGAAATAATTTCCTAAGATTATATGCACCATTTTGCCAATACTTAGAGTATATATCAATTAAAGCTCCATATATTAAAGGAAAATAATTGAAATAAATAATAGATATTCCTATTATTCATTCATCTTAAACAATTTATTCAAGAAAACAATCAGAGTTCTCCAGGCTAAAACGTGGTTAAATTATGGATTTAGTTTGTAGAAAAATGCGTTATGCATTAATTAATTTAGAACCAGGAAGAAAAATACCAACATATATTGAAGAGCTATTAGATAAAGTGTGTAGTGAAAACCCACTAGATCCTACAATTAATAATAAAAATATGGAATTAGTTGAATTGAAACTAAAAGATCCAACGAAAGAAATTAAATGTAAACCCATGATATACACAAAACAAGATAGAGATGAATTTGCTTATGATATTAAGCAAATGTGTTAAAAAAATGATTAATAAGACCATCAAAAAGTAAATATTCGGCACCAACATTTTATGTTGAAAATCATAATGAGATTAAAAGAGGAAAGAAAAGGATGGCAATAAATTTTAAACAAATAAATGATGCTATGGAAGGTGATGCTTATTTTCTTCCAAGAAAAGATCTAATTAATGAAAGAGTTAAAAATATGAATTAGTTTAGTACTTTTGATTGTAAATCTGGATTCTACCAAATAAGATTAACAGAAGAATCTAAAGCCATAACAACATTTAGTTACCGTCAAAGTCAATATGAGTGGAACGTACTTCCAATGGAAATGAAACAATCACCAATTATTTTCTAACGAAGAATGGACTCTATCCTTAAAGAATTCAAGGATTTTTATCTTATTTATATTGATGATGTATTAGTTTTTTAAATAAAGATTTAAATGACCACTTTAAAAAGGTATAATTAGTACTTAGTAAGTGTTAGAACATTTAGTATTATTAAGTAAGAAAAAAGCTATAGTAGCTCAAAATAAAATTAATTATTTAGGATTAGAAATTGAAAAGGAAAAAATAATAATGCAAAAACATGTATTAGAAAAACTTCAAAATTTTCCTACTAAATTAAAAGACAAAGAATTCTTGGATAACTAACATATATTTTAAATGAAGGTTTTATTAAAAATCTTGCAGCAGAAAGAAAATTACTTCAACTAAAACTTAAGAAGGATGTTATTTGGTCATGGGCCAAAGATGACGAATTAGTTATTACTAAATTGAAATGTTTATGTCGAGATCTTCCAGAATTATATCATCCATTAGATGATGATCTAATTATTATTGAAACTGTTGCATCTAACAAATGTAAGGGAGGTGTTATGAAGGCAAAACCCTCTGGCCAAAAGAAAGAATTACTATGTAGGTATATGTCTGGAACCTTTTCAGTCAGTGAAATTAATTATCCTACTCATAAAAAAGAAACATTAGCATTAATTCGGATGTTAGAAAAACACCGAATTTATGTTCTTGCTAAAGAATTTATTGTTAGAACTGATTCTACTTATGTTGTGGGATTTAAAAATATTAATCATAAATGAACTTACAAGCAAGGGAGACTTATAAGATGGAAAATGAAATTAGCCAAATATAATTACTCAATTTATCACATTAAAGGAGAGAAGATCGTGCTTGCAAATATACTTTCAAGATAATAGAACGAGGCGCAGAAGAAATATTAGAACAACAATCAGTGTTAAAAGAATCACTTGAAATTCACAAAATAAAAGAGCAAGAACTGATTGGAAAAGAAGTGGAATTGATTGAAAAAGAAATAGAAATTATAAAATCTCAACTTAGAGGAAAAAGTCCACTTGAAGAAATTAAAATAAAAGAACCCAATAAATGGTATGTGGTGTTTAATGGGCCATTTCCAAGAATTTATGAAGAATGGTATATAGCATCCCCTCATTGTACAAAAATCCCGGGATTTACTTATAAAGGGTATGCCACCAAAGAAGAACCTAAAAAGACAATGAATGATCACTAGGAATTAGAAAAATCAAGAAAAGAAATTTATCTTTGCCCAAGATCTTTTTTAGAGACAACAAAAAATAATGCACCTGAAAGAACATCGATGAAAATTGATGAAAATTTTAGGAAAAATTCCTTCTTCTTTAGATAATTTGTCAATTATGTCTCGCAAGGAGCATGAAAATCAAGTTAAATTCTCCAAAGAAAAATTCAAGGAGAATCTCAAAAGACTTAATCATTGGACCGAAAAAGAAAAAACCAATATTTTTTATATGGTGGATGGAAAATATTTTGGAGTAAAAGTTGTGATTACCCCAGGAGCACCTCAGTTACTAACATTCAATATGTTCCAATTTGGACTTATTGAAGGTCTTTATTTAAGTAAAAATCTTGAAGAAATTAACCTATTCTCATATAATTTTAAAGAAGCAGTCCAAAATTTCAAAAAGAATATTGCTGGAGAAATAAATATTTATATGAAGTTCTACTCAACTTATCCGAATTTCACAACAAATCAGCTGGCAAAACACTTTGTCTTCATTGGAGTAAGTAATAGTCAATTTCCTAAAAGGGATGAATCTAAAGAGGAAATGTACGATGATGATCAATTAAATAAAATTTTATCTAATCAAATTTCAATTATATTTTTCCAATGCCAAGCTATTGGAAAGAATTCACGTGTAAAAGTATTATACAAAGCATCCAACATCATACTCTTAAGCAAGACAAGTGAGAAGGTACTAAAGGATAGAGATGTTCATTTATTGACAACTTTTGAGTTTCCCTTTTATGCATTTAATATGGAGGTAATGAATTATAATCCAAGTGTCCTTAATTATCTATGTTCTAGTCTAAAGAAAAATGAAAATCATGCATGTGAAAGATGCTTCCAAGAAAAGAATGTTGTGGAAGTTGCTCAATGTTTAGAAAACTCGATGTGCCTTAATGAAGAAGATAAATATGAAGCAATAATGGAAGTCTAAATGCATAGGCTTTAATGGTCTTGTGGTACCATGGGACCAAGTATTTAGGCACACCTTTAATAAAAGGATAAGGATGGAAATATTTTCCATGTAGTCTTTAAGTACGATTATTTAGTGTAGTACTATAGATGAATAGTACTATAAATTATTATAATAAGAAAATAATATTATAATATGTCTTTAGGTCTATAAATAATGGCTTCTGCGATGTATGAAGCAAGTTGTACAAAACAACACTTTGTGTAAGTTTCTTTTAGAAACATATGTTAATCCTTTAGGATTTAGCTTGACATCATTTGTGTGCTCTCTTGTATCAAAACTACTATCAATAAAATTGTATTTCCACTTATTCAAGAAATCTTTCAATTACTCTCATATACATATATCTATTAATCAACTATCTCACATAAAGCTACGGAAGCAGCGGTGGACCAAAATTTCAAGAAATTATGATACGGTACAATTACTATGTTTACTTAATTTTTTTTAAGTGTTATAATAAATTTATATATCTAGCATAATAAAAATGGAAAAAGAAATGATAAATGATATTGAACATTTAAATATTATTGAAGAAGATGGTATGAAGGAAGTGTTATAATAGATCCAACCTTATTTCAAAAAAATACAAAGGGAAGATTTAGATTTAACAAAGGATGCAAATATGAAAGGTAAAGAAAAAACTAGAGGAATAGTGAATATATTTAAGCAAAAGGATACTATTATATATTATGTACGGCTGAATGGCTTCTTCCCTTTGTTGGAATAAGCGAGAAATTTCCTCTAATATTTCTTAGTCTTCTTCTTCTGCTTCGAATACAAGAAACTCAAAGTTAGGAGAAAGCATGTGATTGCACTTTTCAACAGGGTTTTTATTGATTAATTTGCATATGATTGATGATTTTATTTAGACAAGGAGGGAAAGACTGGTATATGAAGTTAATAGAAGTATTTTTAATGTTTTTGTGAGGGTGTTTTTTATGATTACCAATTTTCGAAAAAAGAAAAGGGAAAAACGATGATGGAACAAAATGACATTTTTATTTATCATCAGTCACTTCTTGAAACAAACACCCTATAAATAAAACTCTATTGCATCGGGCAAAGCAAAGAGGACACATTTTCCTAAAAAATAGAAAAATGCGAAGCCCTATGAAACATCTTTTCACCAAGGGCTATGGTGAGAGGACAAAATAACGGTGGAGTTTTTTACTTTGAAGTGTGAACAACAGGCAAAATTTTAACAGCGTCTAGTAGTGGCGAACTCCATAATGCACAATTTTATACCAGCATTTCTGTCTTGGGTTTGCCTTTGGTAGAGTTTGAGCTACCGACCCTTTCCTTTGTAACACTCAGACGATCTTCTTTTGCTTCAACAGTCTGAGGATTGTGCGCATACCCAATACAAAAATGCTCTTCATAGTACCCTTATTCGTATTTGACATAGGCTATTCTTTCTTTTCTATTATTCTTACTTGCTCTAGCCTTTTCTATTTTTAGACGCTTTATTTGTCGAACCCTATCAGCCAATTGGGCCGTGTCTCGCAGGTGTTAGGTGTCTAGTTTTTTTCCTATTGGAATAATCCAAACCACCTGCGGCCATTTCAACCAATTCGTGTTCTGAAACCTGATTAAAACATCTCGCTTTGAGTAAAAGAAACCTATTCAGATAATCATCTATTGGCTCGGTGAACTTTTGTTTCACACTTGCCAATTCCTTTAGGCTAATCTTGGTTTGTCCCATGTAAAATTGTTCATGGAACAATCTCTCCCATTGTGCCTAGCCATGAATAGAATTTGCTGACAACGTAGTGAACCAAGTGAAAGAATTATTTGTTAACGAACTTGGAAAGTACTTAATTCTAAGGTTCTCATTCCCAACGATTTCGCCAGCTTCTATTAAGTATCTAGCCACATGTTCGACAGTGGACTCGATAGTGTCCCCAGATAACTTCGTAAACTTGGGGACCTTCCACCTAAGGGGTATATCTGATTGAAGAATGTATTCATTCAGAGGAGAAGTGTAACTTGGCCTATGAAGGCCAACATTTACACCATTCCGAGCCATAATTCTTTCCACCATGGCTGCCAAATTGTTATCTGCTGCCATATTATCATGTCGAACTAGTTGCACAACTTCGTCAGGATTTTGGTTTCTATCCACCATCACTACCCCGGGCTCTCTCTCTCTCTCTCTAGGGATCTGTTGTTCTTGCCTAAGAGGTTCGACCCTTGGTGGTTTGACAATTCCCCCTTGGTTTACCAAGTTTGGAGACGGTGTATTTCTTTGATTTTGATTAATTATTTGGTCTTTGCTAAAGGCTACCCCTTAATTTTCTCTCATCCAATCTCTTTGGGGATGTGGAGGGGTTAAGGCACACTAAAGAACTCAGCGAGGCGCGTCATTTGCGCGACCATTTGTTGGTTCTTATGAGTAGTATTTTGGATCGAAGGGTTGAAGATTGTACCCATTATCTGTGCAAATATTTAGACCATGTCATGGTTACCTTCGTCCATTTTCTATCTAATTACTACTACGGAGTTATTTGTGAAATTTGGCATTTGAAACGAGAATCCTGCCCCAAAAGGTTGATTAATTCGACCCATGTTATTAATAGTAGACCCAGAACCTTGTAATGGGGAAGTTACGTTCATTCTAGGTTGTGAAAATGTCGAAGTGGAATTATGCAAACCTGCCATAAACAAAGTTGGCATACCATAGTGTTGTCCGCGACCATTCGAATGCATGGAAAAATCGGGAGGCTCTAAAGGCCTTTGAGAAACATTTCCAATTGGTGCGGGGGTTCCCGGTGGACCTTGTGGTCCTATTTAAGTTAAAATAGGAACGCTTTAAGCGTTCGACTACGCTGGCATTGAACTTGTTGAAGATGGTATAACGTCTGATACAGGTGTTGAGACTGTAGTTCCCCTTGTCGATGAGACTGGGGGTGGTACTTGATTATTGTTAGGGGGATTTTGATTAGTTGGTTGGCTTTGACTTTCCATTTTCCTAACACGTCTTCTCCTAGGTATTTGTTCGTTGTTTGTGGCTAATTTACCACTTCTACATCTCATGCACTAACGTAAAATACTAAAGGATAATGAAGAATTTTGTAAAAAAAATTACAAAAAAGGAGAATTTATAATTAAAGAATTGTCCCACTAGGCGTGCCAATTTTTTTACTGGGAAAACTGGTAAGCAAGCGCTAGTCTTCCAAAAGCAAAAAATCTTTGGTTACTCACATGATCAACTAGATTGATCCTAGGACATGTGCTTTTAATTTTAAACTCTATTCTTGAAAATAAATAACACTTCGACTACATTCATGTTCTTATTTAAATGTTTGTTTTGATCTACTCAACTCTTTAAAGTAACATTGAAACTTAACGAAAGTAAAGTAAAGGCAATTGAAAGTAAATTGCAAGAATGTAAATTCTGGAAATGATAAGTTATATTAAACTGTAAAAAAAAAAAAGATAAAAAGGTGTTTACACGTACAATTTCAGAATACTCTTTTCTCAATGCATAGATACTAAGAGTTTTTAGTGAGATTTTGTACACAAATGAACACACGAACCCTAAATGCTAAGATTCCTATATATACTGAATCGAAGATAACCGTTTCCAACTGTCATTTGATTTGAACATGTCATGTTTCGCTCGACATGCCTTGCTTTCGCCCTGAAGCTCCACGCGTCCTCTAATAATAACAGATAAGGACAAAAGGCAGTTACATCTTCGTTCAAACTCAACTGCCCTGTTGAATGCTCCTTTTCGTCGAACCAACTACAAAACTTAGAAAATATTTCAAAGTCCATGACCAACACTTCCCTATATAAATTGTGACTTCGACATGACTTCAGCAAATACGTTATTTCGTCGAAATCTCACAATATCCTTAAAAACATTTTCTTTCATTCATTAATAATCAAGGTGTCAAAAACTTTTGTTAACCATGGTCAAAACACATTGTCCGATATTCAATGAGAAATGTCACTTTATTTCTGTCTGTACTACGAAGAATCACTTTAATAATTGAAAATTTATTTCTATATGGCCTACCAAACTTATAGGTTATATAAAATTCCAAAAATTAGATTTTTTTTACAAGATTTATTATATGGCTTTTGTCATCGCTTTCGTCATTCCTATTGTTATTTAATGCATCACTTTAATAATCAAAACTCTCTTTCTATATTGCCTAACAAATTTATTTCACTTCTTAAAGGTGTACAATTAGACTTTTACAACTTCGAAAACGAGTTCCTGAAAATGAGATATTCTCATAGCCGACAACTTAATTGGTGAGAAATACTTTTATGAAAATTTATATCATTAAAAACATTTAATAAAAAAAGAAAAAACTTTAAATTTATTTTTTAATTGAATTTCATTCATTGTGATAGAGTAGAAAAAGAAATAATTATTTTTATTTTTACCTAATAAAATATTATAATTAATTAATTGTTTATATATATATATATATATATATATATATATATATATATATATATATATATATATATATATATATATATATATATATTTAGAGAGAGATATATCTAATTTAATCCCTCACACAAATTAGTCCTTCACATAGATATGGATCTGATTTAATACCTTATAAAATTTAACCAAACCATATTAATGTTAATATTTTTGCCAAACCAATATTTTCGTAATTTTAAACCGTGACTGAACTGTCACATTGGATTTTATTTATTTTTTAATTATTAAATTGATTTTTATTTTTAAACAATTATTCTAATTTATTCTCTTATAAAATTTAATCGGGCCATATTAGTGTTAATATTTTTGTCAAACCGATTTATCGTAGTTTTAAACCATGACAAGACTGCCACGTTGGATTTTATTTATTTTTAATTTTTTTAAATACTACATTGATTTTTCTTTTAATTTCATTTTTAAACAATTAAGAATTAATAATATAAAAAAGGCAAAATTGTTTTTTATAAGGAGTTGTACTCATGTCCTTTAAACTATATCTTACATTTTTACCACTAGACCATTGTACATTCATGAAAAGTAATTTCTATGATTTCTACTAATCTTATAGAATTCTAAATTTAAAACAAAAAATACAAAAATTATACCAATATGGTCTTGAACCCAAGTCCCTTCAAATTAAATTATATTCAATTTACTACAATAAAAATTAATTTGTCTATTTCTAAATGATAGACACTTTCCTAACAATAGAAATTAATTTGTCTAGTTGTTATTGATAATCGTTTTACTAACCGTAGAAATTGATTTGTCTAGTTCTAAATGATAATCACTTTATTAATAATAGAAATTGATTTGTCTAACCGTAAATGATAGTCACTTTACTAAAAATAGAAATTGATTTGTCTAGTTGTAAATGATAATCACTTTATTAACAAGTAAATGATAGTTACTTTACTAATGGTAGAAATTGTTTGTCTAGTTGTAAATGATAATAACTTTATTAACAAAAGAAATTGATTTGTCTAGTTGTAAATGATAGTCACTTTACTAATAATGGAAATTGATTTGTCTTGTTGTAAATGATAGTCACTTTATTAACAATAGAAATTGATTTGTCTTGTTGTAAATAATAGTCACTTTATTAACAAAAAATAATTTTTGTAGTTGTAAATCATAGTTACTTTATTAACAATAGAAAATGATTTTTTAATTGTAAAATGAATATCATTTAACCTGTTGGGACTTGGGTTTGAGACCTCATAGGTAAAAATTTATGTATAGAATTTGTTAATATTAGTAAAAATCATGAGAATTACTTGTCATGAAAAGGGTTGGAGGGATTTAGATATGCGGTTATCATAAGTGATGAGACCATGGTGTATTTTGTATTTAGGAAGCATGGTAGGTGTCATACCCCAAAATTTGCCCTCCTCTTTTCATCTTCAATAACTCAAGGTTCAAGGGTTTATTCAGACAACATTCTCTTAAACTAGGGTTTGCAATTTATCAAAAGATTTTGAATCTCGAAGGCCTCAAATGGATCTCAAGGTGTGACCGGTAAAATAGCAAGTGTACTATTTGTTTACCGATGTAGTAATAAGAGAGTAAATTCCCAAGTATCGAACTCGCGGACTGCGTAGGAATTATATGTTTCAGAACAGTGCAATTGAATAAAAAGTCATCGGGGTATTTGGTTTTTATGTTTAATTTAAATAACAACTTATGCAAAACGAAAGAGTTAAAATAGTTTGATTCAATGAAAATATGGGGACACAAGTCAGGACTGATGTATGAATCGCTCTGCAATGAAATAATCACCACTTAACAGATTAACTTTAGAAATTCTCAATACCGACACCAGACATTGATTTTCCCTAATTCCTTAGTGAAAACTTCTTAAGATTAAAACCCTCTTTCAATTCCTTAACAAGATAGTTTTACCTCAAGATTCTAAAAAGAACATAGCCCGGATAATTAGGTCGCTACACATTA
Organism: Vicia villosa; assembly: GCF_029867415.1. Classification (NCBI taxonomy): domain Eukaryota; kingdom Viridiplantae; phylum Streptophyta; class Magnoliopsida; order Fabales; family Fabaceae; genus Vicia; species Vicia villosa. The sequence continues at coordinate 189,623 of NW_026705077.1, forward strand.
ATCCTTATTCCTAAGTGATTCATAGTTATAACGTTATGATTAAAAAAGCGTTGAGGTAGTTTTCCAACAAAACCTTAACCGTATATCATCACATATATTTTCCAATATAAAGAAGCAATAAGCACTTATAATCATAAACTGAATTTCATAAAGATAATCCGCAAATTAACGGTAAATTATAGTCATTACATCACATGATTCAGGGACATCAATCCTAACAAGTTTAGAGTTTAGTTACTCATGGCAATTATCAAGATAACAAGGATTAAAGATGAAAGCATTACAATTGGTTGAGTCGGGGTTGATCCTCAATCGCGGATGCTCTTGAAGATTTCTTCGCTCCAAGCCCTAGTGCTCTCAATCTCTATTTTCCCGTTCTCCGACCGTCAAAAAGTCCTTTTCTTCTTTCCAAACAGTCACTAAATACCTCACAGCAAATATTCTCATACGAAAGGTCTATAATACCCTCACTTAAGTGGTAACTTTCATGATTTAAAAATCAGAATTTTTCTGCGCACATGTCTGACACGGCCGTGTCATGGGACACGGGTGGCCGTGTCAGACCCCTGTCTTCTTGAATCCAAGCTTTCAAAATCAATCTCCTTCAGCATGCCTGACACGGCCGTGTCATGGGACACGGGTGGCCGTGTCAGATCTCTGACTTAGTGCTTCCAAGATTTTGCAATGTTTTCCTTTAGCAAGTGTGACACGGCCGTGTCACACGACACGGGTGACCGTGTCACATCTCTGACTTGCCAAAAACCACCTTTCCTTGACTCAAATCATGCCCTGTTCCTGCAACACTTAAACACTACCAGTACAAGATCAAAAGCAAGGGAAAAACCAACAAAAACTAGCAAAGATAACACATCAAACTCAAATATGAAACTAAACTAAACTAACAAGAACAAGACTAAAATGACTTAAATTACCACCGGATGAAGTGTTTTTCCATTGATCAGAACACAGAAACAAGGTGAAATTGGTGGCCGATCACAACCCCAAACTTAGCTCATTACTTGTCCTCAAGTGATGGACGAGAAAACAAGAGGGCACCTATGAATCTTTCTTATTCTCCACAACACAACTGATGCTTCCACACTTGATAATTACTTCGTGTCAAAGTGTTCGATCCCCCTCCCCGAACTTTTCCGTTGTACTTCAATGCTGACACATTCTTTTACCTGCAAGCTCAATCACACTCTCACAACTTCTCTCAGGGTTAAGTGTTTCACTCGCTCATCAAAGCATACATATCAACTCTTTGTTTTGTAAACATTCTAACATAATTCCACAATATCAACAACACACACGTTTAGAGGGCTTAAGGGCTGTAACGGGGCTTAGGGAAGGTAGGATAAACAAGGAAAGAGGGTACTATGGTTTATGGATCGGTAATAACTAATTAGTCCGATATCATTTTGCACATTACATCGTGTTTGGGGTGTTTAGCGATTTTTCCGCTTTCCGGACTCTTAACTTCTTTACATGATGGCAAGTGTGTATTGAAATCATTTCTTTTTTTTCCTTTTTTTTTTTCTATAACACATCTCTTTTTATGTGTTCTTTTTCTTTTTTTTTTCTTTTCTTTTTCACACTTGCCTCATTCTTTTGTCACTGGACTTAGTTACCCCAAACTTAACTTTTACTATCGGACACGGACTTATAGTTAACACCGAAGATAAAGGAAACAAAAAGGGATTATGAATACGAAAAAGAAAAACATGGATGATGGTTTAAGATGGTTACAAAGGATGATAAACAACAAGGTTGGGTGCGAAAGGCTCAGGGTTAAAGAAAAATAAATGCCTCATCGTGTGTGATTGATGTGTGTACTATATGAAGAACAAATGCAAAATTAGAGCGATGATGTCATACCCGATGCTCTCTCATGATGAATTGAAGTGTTTGGCTTTATATATCCTCACAGGTTTGGCATTGCATACAGGTTCAAAAATGGTCTCCATCTTGTACAGCTTCTTGTCCGGTTCAGGTTGCTCTAGACTCCTTCACTCGGCACTATCAAGTTGTGTCTCGCATTTTTTTTCAGTTGTGCCAACTTCCATAGGTGCCCTGAAAGCTAAATTAAGGTGCGTCTTCCTCCTTTATCACCTATATTCTCACAATTCTTTTCTTTGGAATTACACTCATCCTGGTTAACAAAAACTCAAAACACACAAAAACAAGAAAATAGACTAGAAATAACAAAAAACAGAAATAAAATGAAAGAGAACTTTCCCCCCACACTTGGATATGACATTGTCCTCAATGGATACACAAGCATGAGGGAAAACTCACAGAGCTCACTGAGGCGGCGGTGGAGGATATGGAAATTGCAACATCATGCGTTGCATCATTTCCTGAATGTTATAAATGGCAGCCCCTTGTCGGGTCTGCTCCTCTCCTTGGCGAGTTTGCTCTAAGCCTTGCCTTAATAACTCCTCGCCCTGTCGGGTTTGTTCCGCCCTCAGGTATTCTATTTCAGAATGCATCCATCCCCAATTGTCCTGTGGCATTTGAGATGTTCCCTCATTAAATCCGCTAGGGGGTGGACCTGTTTGTTCAGGTTCCTCATGGTACTGCTGATCATCCTCTTCATCACCTGCATCCAAAAATTCCAATTCCATGTCACCTTCCCCCATAGGGGTGGTGCTAGTATACAACCAGTTAGTTCGATCATAAACAGATACACGGCTAGGATTTGGCAATTCTAAAATGTGAGCCCCATGAATCACTAAAGAGTAAGTCTGGGGCTGCACAGAGATCATACCTTGCTTAATTAAAGCCGCCATATCAATTTTTAAAGTACGTGGATTTACCTCTGGAAGGTTCCGCAGCTCAGCACCATAACCCAAACCGTCCGCTAAAGCGGTAATAATGCCACCAACAGAAATATCACCTGTTTTAGCCCTACTCACCTTCTTCAAATGATCTGCTATGAAGGCGGCCGCATTTGGCGGAGTTTGTTCAACCATACAGTATAAGAAATATAACTCCCGAATGGAAGCTACACCCGGGCTATCTCCTCTACCAAAGAGCGTGTATGCCAGAGCCTTCTGGGCATAGCGGAAGCACGGGTTTTGGATGCTCGTTGCTTTTGCCCCTTTAGGACAATACGACTCTCTACCTGTTATAGCTATCCAGAATGTTTCGGGGTTAAAAGAGTTCGATGCTCGCCCCGCACCTGAACTTGGTATTCTTAATGCCTGCCCAAAATCATCCAAGCTCAACTCGTGATCAATGTCAAACATACGAAATGTGAGCGTCCCGTAATGCTCGGGCTCTAACCTGTTTGTTCTCAATTTCATCTCAAATTTAAGAGTGCTTAGAAATTCATATGTTAGTCGTTCAAACGTAGGAGCCTCAAACTGAATCAATCTTAATAAACCTAAAGCATGGAACATACGATGAATCTCAGTTCTTATGCCTAAACTTTCAGTAGTTACGTCGCAAACATACCTTGTCGGCAAAATCTTCCTACGAAGAAGAGCATTATACTTCTCTCTTTGAGTGTCCAACTGGAAAGTGATTCCATGGTTGTTCCCCTCTCTTCGCGCTCTTTGTGCGGGTCTTGATGTCCCAGCAGTATCCCTTTTTGGTACAGCTTTCCTTGGAGGCATCCTTGCAACCTACAAAAAAAAATTCAAAAACGAAAACCTACGGTGAAAGCAAAAATAAATTAGAGATTAGTGATTTGGATGATGAGAGGATGAACTTTTGTGAAGACGGATTGCAAAAAGATGAAGATTTGAGGGAGAACTTGGAGGTTTTGTATTTGGGTTTTAATGGAGGCTAGGGTTTTAGATGAAGAAGATGAAAGAAAAGTGAGAGAGAAAGAGAATGAAAGTGGAGAAAGAGAGTAAAATCTGATGTGTAATTGGGTGGTTTGAAAGGTGGAATTTTAAAATAAATGGGGCCCACCAAGTGAAAAACGAATTTTGTTGAAAAAATCTGCGCATCCTCCTGACACGGCCGTGTCCCATGACACGGGTGCCCGTGTCAGGACTCTGGACCTCTTCCAATTTGTTTTTCCAAAAAAAATATTCCCAGGGTCTGTGACACGGCCGTGTCCCATGACACGGGTGCCCGTGTCACAACTCTGGTTCCTCAAATCCACAATTTTCCAACACTTCTTCCCAGGGTCTGTGACACGGCCGTGTCCCATGACACGGGTGCCCGTGTCACAACTCTGGTTTCTTCAAATTTTTCTTTTCTCCATCTTGATTTCGCCACATGAAACACATCGGTTGTACCTATATAATTACAGAAAGAAACACACAGAAACCAATTAAAAATAAATCTCGTGGGTTGCCTCCCACGAAGCGCTTCGTTTAACGTCGCATGGCTCGACGGCTATTCATTTCATCCTTCGAAACGAACAACTTCAATCCTTCCGCCTGGTTGACCTTGGTAATATGGTTTGAGCCGGTGCCCATTCACTTTGAAAATATCCCCATTTGCTTCATTTTTTATCTCTATAGCTCCATGAGGAAAAACTTTGTGAACCCTAAACGGCCCCGACCACTTTGATTTCAACTTTCCTGGGAAAATTCTGAGCCTTGAATTGTATAAGAGAACCAGTTGTCCTTCCCAGAACTCCTTATGCTGGATCTTCCCATCATGCCACCTTTTCGTTTTCTCTTTGTAGATCTTGGCATTCTCATAAGCTTGGTTGCGGAATTCTTCTAACTCATGAAGTTGAAGAAGCCTAGAACTTGCAGCTTTAGATAGATCCATATTGAGAAACTTTGATGCCCAGAAAGCCTTATGTTCTAACTCCAAAGGCAAATGACATGCTTTCCCATACACAAGTTGATATGGTGACATACCAATTGGTGTTTTGAAAGCGGTCCTGTATGCCCACAGTGCATCATCCAGCTTTATTGCACAATCCTTCCGAGAGGAATTCACCGTCTTTTCAAGAATTTGTTTTAGTTGTCGATTCGAAACTTCAACCTGCCCACTAGTTTGAGGATGATACGCTGTGGCTATCTTGTGTTTCACATTATATTTCTGGAGTAGTCGTTCCATAAGATGATTCAGGAAATGCGTTCCTTCATCACTTATTAGAGCTCTCGGTACTCCAAATCTAGCAAAAATGTTTTCTTTCAAGAACTTCACCACCACCTTAGCATCATTTGAAGGTAGAGCAACCGCTTCGACCCATTTGGATACATAATCCACCGCTACTAGAATATAATTCTTTCCAAATGAAGGTGGAAATGGTCCCATGAAGTCTATGCCCCAAACATCGAACAACTCTACTTCCAACATCGAGTTCTGAGGCATCTGGTTTCTTTTGGATATGTTTCCTGTCCTTTGGCACTTATCACAATGCCTCACAAACTCTTGAGCATTCTTAAACATAGTGGGCCAATATAGACCTGATTGTAGAATCTTCGCCGCTGTTCGATCACCACTGAAATGTCCCCCATAATCAGAAGCATGACATGCCTTCAACACTTCTTCCTGCTCAATTTCAGGTACACATCTTCTGATCAAACCATCGACTCCTCTTTTGTATAGGAACGGATCGTCCCATAGATAAAACCTGCAATCATGAACAAACTTTTTCCTTTGGTTAGAGTCAAAATCGTCAGGGATGATACCACCGACAATATAATTGGCATAATCTGCAAACCAAGGTACACCCGTCACTGCCAGGATGTGTTCGTCAGCGAACTCATCCTTGATCGGGCGTTTTTCTTCTGTCTCGTCTATTGGTGTCATTCGAGATAAGTGGTCAGCTACAGTGTTCTCACACCCCTTCTTATCTCGAATTTCAACATCAAACTCCTGAAGGAGTAAAATCCACCGCAAAAGTCTTGGCTTAGAGTCCTGTTTGGCAAAAAGATACTTCAAAGCAGAGTGGTCAGTATAAACAATGACTCTAGACCCCAACAGATATTGCCTGAATTTATCAAAGGCATAAACAACAGCTAACAACTCCTTCTCGGTAGTTGCATAATTTATCTGTGCAGGGTTCAAAACATGACTCGCATAATATATAACATGAAGTAGTTTCTCTCTTCGCTGTCCTAAAACCGCCCCTACAGCAATATCACTCGCGTCACACATGATCTCAAAAGGTAGAGACCAATCAGGGGCTACAACAATGGGTGCCGAGACTAATTTCTTCTTAATTGTCTCAAAAGCCACCGCACATTCAGCATCAAAAGTGAAATTTTTATTCTTAACCAAAAGAGTGGTTAAGGGTTTTGCAATTTTTGAAAAATCTCTTATGAACCTACGGTAAAATCCCGCATGTCCTAAGAAACTTCTGATACCTTTTTCATTCATCGGAGGTGGCAATTTTGAGATGACTTCAACTTTCGCTTGGTCCACTTCGATTCCTTTGTAGGAAATCTTGTGTCCAAGAACTATGCCTTCACGTACCATAAAATGGCATTTTTCCCAATTCAAGATCAAATTGGTCTGCTGACATCTTTCTAAAACAAGAGCAAGGTTAGTTAAGCAATTATCAAATGACTTACCAAAGACTGAGAAGTCATCCATGAAGACCTCCATGTGTTTTTCAAGCATATCATCAAAAATCGCTTGCATGCATCTTTGAAAAGTGGCCGGAGCGTTACATAACCCGAATGGCATCCTTCTGTAGGCAAAAACACCAAAGGGACATGTAAACGCCGTCTTTTCTTGGTCTTCTGGTGCAACTGCAATCTGGTTGTATCCAGAGTATCCGTCTAGGAAGAAATAGTAATCATGTCCCGCCAACCTTTCCAACATTTGATCAATAAAAGGTAGCGGGAAGTGATCTTTTCGGGTTGCTAGATTCAGTCTCCTGTAGTCAATGCATACTCTCCACCCTGTAACAGTCCTTGTAGGAATCAACTCATTCTTCTCATTTTTTATTACGGTTGTCCCTCCCTTCTTGGGCACAACATGAACCGGACTCACCCAAGCACTATCAGATATTGGGTAAATCATCCCAACATCTAAGAGTTTAACAACTTCTTTTCTCACAACCTCTTTCATGGCTGGATTCAGACGCCTCTGAGGTTGGACCACTGGTTTGTGATCATCTTCCATGAGGATTTTGTGCATGCACATTGTAGGACTGATCCCTTTTAAATCTTCAATAGACCACCCCATGGCACTTTTATGTTTCTTTAACACTTCTACCAGCTTACGTTCCTGCACCCGTTCAAGGTGTGAGTTTATGATGGCAGGACACCTACTTTCAGTATCAAGGAAAACATATTTTAAATTCTCTGGGAGTTGTTTCAATTTAGCACCCTTCTTAGGTTCCTCTTTTTTTTCTTCAACCAAAGGTTGTCTGAGATCCTCCCACCGGTTTTGTCTAGAATTTTTTACTATGGGACTTGTCTCCATCATAGCCACAACTCCCACTTCTTCTTCATCAACGGCTTCCTCTTTATTGCACACGGACGAGCTCAACACTCTTTCCAAAGGTAATTGTTGTAGCTGCAAAGAATTCTCATTAGTACAGATTTGATCAATTACCTCAATGTGTTGACTAGTTGCTATATCATCCTTGTACTTCATGGTGTTGCGTACATCAATTTTCAGCTCTTCATCATAAACTTTCAGAGTCATAGTGCCTTCTTCAATGTCTATCAAACATCGCCCTGTCTCTAAAAATGGCCTTCCTAGAATAATAGGGATCTCCTCATCTTCTGGCATCTCTAAAATTACAAAATCCACTGGGAACACAAATTTATCAATCTTCACCAGCACGTCTTCCACTATTCCATAAGGTCTTTTAACAGAATGGTCAGCAAACTGGAGTGTCATTCTTGTATCTTGTACATTACCTATCCCCAATCTCTTGTAGATAGATAAAGGCATAAGGCTCACACTTGCTCCCAAATCAATTAGAGCTTTCTTGAATGACCTATCCCCAATTGTACAAGGTATAGTTACGGAACCTCGATCTTTCTTCTTCACCGGAATCTTCATACCCTGCAAAATAGCACTACACGTTTCGGTTAGAATAATCGGGTCATGATCGATGGTTCTTTTCTTGGAGATGATGTCTTTCATAAATTTTGCATAAGTAGGCATTTGTTCTAATGCCTCCAAGAATGGGATATTGATCTCCAGCTTCTTGAACATCTCCAAGAATTTTTCAAAATTCTTCTCATGTTGTCCTTTTTTCTTGTTCCTTACTGGAAAAGGGAGTTTTACTGCCGGCTTCTGTTTTTGTTCAACCACCTTCTCTTTCGGAGTCGGTTCCATCACCACCACTTCCTCAGCTTCTGGCTCATTTTCTCTTATCTCTAAGTCTACCTCCAACAATGGGTCCTCTTCCTCTTCATTATTTTCAACTACACCTTTCCCTTTACCGCTCCTAGTAACAATAGCACTTACATTATTATAATCTTTAGGATTGGTAACTGTGGCACTTGGCAAAGCGCCCGGCTGTTGAGTGTTTGCTAGTTGCTGTGCTATTTGACTCATCTGAATTTCCAGATTTTTAATGGAAGAACCCGTATTCCGGAAATTACTCCTCGTTTCTTCCTGAAACTGAGAGCTTTGAGCTGCCATTTTTTCGATGGCAATCTCCCAATCTGCTTTCCTGGGAGCTTGTTGCTGAGGTTGTTGATAATGTTGTTGAGGAGGTCTATACTGCTGCTGCGACTGTTGACCTTGATATGGAAGCACCCCTTGTTTAGGAGCACTCCCTGATTGGTCCTTCCACGAAAAATTCGGATGATTTTTCCACCCCAGATTGTAGGTATTAGAGTAGGGGTTGTTTTGTTTCAAGAAGTTTATTTCCTCCACTTGTTGAGCTGTAGCAACACACTGAACAGTAAAATGAGGTCCTCCACAGATTTCACACCCTACCGGTTGACTTGCTTGAGCCGGTTGAACTTGTGCTACTGTTTGTTTTTCAAGCCCCATCTGTTTCAATCTCCGCTCAACTTCAGCAGCTACCTGATCTTCTATTTTCACAACTTGTGTTGACAGTTTCATATCCACAAATCCTTCAGGTTGACTAACACTACGGTCATATAACTCCAAGTGTTCATTGGCCGCAATAGCTTCTATGATTTTTTTAACACCAGTGGCTGTTGCAAAGTTGGATGAGCCACCAGCTGCTGTGTCAATCAACTGCTTAGTCTTCATTTTAAGACCATTCAGAAAATTCTGCATTTGTTCAGTGACATCCATGTTGTGAGTTGGGCATGCCACCAATAACCTTTTGAATCTCTTATACGCATCTCCGAGTGATTCTCCTTCTTTCTGCTTAAAGTTAACAATATCATATCTCTTACGAATATAAACAGCAGCCGGAAAACACTCATTCAAAAAGGTTGACTCCATTTGTTGCCATGTGGTAATACTCCCAGCAGGTAATGAGTAGAACCACTCTTCAGCGTCATCCGCTAACGTGAATGGAAACATAACCAACTTCTTGGCTTCTTCAGAGTGTCCTTCTATCTTCAGAGATGTTGTCATAGTAAGAAACCTTTGTAAATGCTTATTAGCATCTTCATTTATTCTTCCTGAAAATGGTTTCTTCTCCAGCTGTCGAATCGTTGCTGGGTGTAGCTGAAAGTGAGCAACATCGACCGGTTGATTTACAATTGTCATCCGGCCAGCTGGAGCATTCGCTCCACCATAATCACCTAACAACCTTTCTACGGGAGCCGCCATCGTTTCAGCCTCCGAATCTGAATACTCAGAATGAAAAGAGAGGATTTCCTCGTTATCAGATTCTGAAGCTGTCAGAATGTCTTCCAACGCTTCCAGTCGTTCTTGTTTCGCTTTTCGAAGCCTAGCTCGCAATGATCGTTCTGGTTCTGCGTCAAAAATAAATTCTGCTGAGGCTTTACCTCGCATACAAAGGTTAGACGATTATAAGTAATAAGCAAAAGAAATACCAGACAAATGAAAATAAAAATTTTAGTTGCAGAGCAACAAAAATTCAATTGAACTATTTTTTAACTTATAATTTGGCAGTCCCCGGCAACGGCGCCAAAAACTTGACCGGTAAAATAGCAAGTGTACTATTTGTTTACCGATGTAGTAATAAGAGAGTAAATTCCCAAGTATCGAACTCGCGGACTGCGTAGGAATTATATGTTTCAGAACAGTGCAATTGAATAAAAAGTCATCGGGGTATTTGGTTTTTATGTTTAATTTAAATAACAACTTATGCAAAACGAAAGAGTTAAAATAGTTTGATTCAATGAAAATATGGGGACACAAGTCAGGACTGATGTATGAATCGCTCTGCAATGAAATAATCACCACTTAACAGATTAACTTTAGAAATTCTCAATACCGACACCAGACATTGATTTTCCCTAATTCCTTAGTGAAAACTTCTTAAGATTAAAACCCTCTTTCAATTCCTTAACAAGATAGTTTTACCTCAAGATTCTAAAAAGAACATAGCCCGGATAATTAGGTCGCTACACATTAATCCTTATTCCTAAGTGATTCATAGTTATAACGTTATGATTAAAAAAGCGTTGAGGTAGTTTTCCAACAAAACCTTAATCGTATATCATCACATATATTTTCCAATATAAAGAAGCAATAAGCACTTATAATCATAAACTGAATTTCATAAAGATAATCCGCAAATTAACGGTAAATTATAGTCATTACATCACATGATTCAGGGACATCAATCCTAACAAGTTTAGAGTTTAGTTACTCATGGCAATTATCAAGATAACAAGGATTAAAGATGAAAGCATTACAATTGGTTGAGTCGGGGTTGATCCTCAATCGCGGATGCTCTTGAAGATTTCTTCGCTCCAAGCCCTAGTGCTCTCAATCTCTATTTTCCCGTTCTCCGACCGTCAAAAAGTCCTTTTCTTCTTTCCAAACAGTCACTAAATACCTCACAGCAAATATTCTCATACGAAAGGTCTATAATACCCTCACTTAAGTGGTAACTTTCATGATTTAAAAATCAAAATTTTTCTGCGCACATGTCTGACACGGCCGTGTCATGGGACACGGGTGGCCGTGTCAGACCCCTGTCTTCTTGAATCCAAGCTTTCAAAATCAATCTCCTTCAGCATGCCTGACACGGCCGTGTCATGGGACACGGGTGGCCGTGTCAGATCTCTGACTTAGTGCTTCCAAGATTTTGCAATGTTTTCCTTTAGCAAGTGTGACACGGCCGTGTCACACGACACGGGTGACCGTGTCACATCTCTGACTTGCCAAAAACCACCTTTCCTTGACTCAAATCATGCCCTGTTCCTGCAACACTTAAACACTACCAGTACAAGATCAAAAGCAAGGGAAAAACCAACAAAAACTAGCAAAGATAACACATCAAACTCAAATATGAAACTAAACTAAACTAACAAGAACAAGACTAAAATGACTTAAATTACCACCGGATGAAGTGTTTTTCCATTGATCAGAACACAGAAACAAGGTGAAATTGGTGGCCGATCAAGGTGTCTCATATGTCTAAAGGTATCTCTATGTCAATTATCAAGCTTCTATTCCAAGGATTGCGCACTCAATGGCTCAGATGATCGATAATCAACTATGTTGATCTAAAAGTCAAGCATAGTCAAAATACAGTCAAACCTCAAGACTTTTGGTCAACATCAAGTGTGGGAGGTTATATCCATCATTTGATCAAAGGTTGATCATGATCCATCAAGAAAAATCAGAAATGAACAAATGCAAAGGTTCAAAGTAGGGTTTTTTAGGAGAAAGTCAACTCAACTTTGACTGGTCATAACTTTCACATGGAGCATCAAAAATTTCCCAACCAAACCCATTTTTGAAGGAAATTTGATTCTCTACAACTTTGTCTCTCACAAGCCAAGGCTAGAAATGCTTAATTTGAGAGATATGGTGCAAAAGATTATAGGTCCTCCGAAAAAGTCAACGAAAACACCTTTTTGGGTCAAAGCTCATAACTTGAGCATGGAAGCCTCAATCGAGATGAAACCAAAGAGGTCATTTAGAGGACTCTTTGAGCTCTCTAAAAAGTCCAAGAACACCTTAAAGTGATAAAAATTGAGCAAGATACAAGGTGCAGAAGTTGAACATTTTTTAAGAAGTACATGAAGAGAAATGTTAGTCAAAATCAATTTTCTTCCAAATGGGCCTAAGTTATTTTGTTCTAAACTTATTCATAAGCCCATCCACGACCTCTACACTTAAGAGCACGCCCCCTTGCTATTTATTTTATTTTTTTCGGAATTATTTCCATTAAAATACAAATGAAATTAAATAAAATGTAGAAACAAGGAACAAGTGCATATGGGCTTTGCTTTCACTTGTCTTGAGGCCCAAGATAGTCCATAAAAGATGAAAATTTCGTGCACAAGCTAGGAGTACAAGAAAAGAAGCAATTTTAGAAAGATTGGATAAAAATTTGAATCAAATATGTTTCATCAAGACAATAGATTCTTTCCAATCCTATAACCCTAAATAGACTCATATATACTCTCAAAAAAATTCAGAAGGGGGGAGGATGAAGAGAGGGGAGTAAGGGTTAGGGTTTGATTTCCAAAAAGTGCAACAAACTAGGGCATCATCACAAGATCATTACAAGAGGTTTCTAGGGATCCCAAGAGGTTTACGATCATCCTGAGACTTCCAGGAACAGTTTCGAGTCCATCTCGAAGCCTGCAACATACATAAAGACTGCCCTTCGAGGTGCACCATTGAAGGTAAGGATTTCGATTTCGTTTTTTCTTTTCCATGCAGTGTTGACCAATTTCTCTTGCCCAGATCACCTCAGGTGCGTGTTTAGAACATGCTGGACGTTTTACATGGAGGTTTTATCGCCGAAGCTAGTCGCTACCATTGTTAGGGCAGTTCGTTTTATGTCCGTCGAAACACACTCCACAAGTAGTTTCAGGACAAACCAATAGCGTCGTTGGACTCGCAGGGTCCCAATTAGTAGACCTGGATCTTTTCCCTTTTCGTTTTGTGCAGGTTTCGCAGGTTGTAAGAAGGGAGTTCGCCGGAGAAGACGAAACAGTCGTTGCCGGCGGTGGGTGGACGTTTGCAGGGGGTGGTCGTAGCTGGCGTGGTCTGCTGGCACGTCGTGATTGGAGGGTCAACAAAACCCAATTTTCTCTCTGATCCTCATTCGTCCATTCGTACCATGTGGGCCCCAAGTTTAATTTTGTTTGACTTTGTCTGTTTGTTATTTATTTTTGTATAATAACTTTCCTTGGTAATGGTATAACAAGAAACCCATTGTAGCGCAGCTGGCAGAAAGAGATAGTGTTACTCTTAGGGGGCCTGGGTTCGAACCCAGGCATGTTGTTATTTTATTTTGGAGTTTCTTTGTTTCAGATCTGATGCATGCAGCTGCACACGCTCACGAGGTGCCTTCAGATCGTGGCCAATGGATCTATAACGAACGCTCATCCAAGGATCCATAATATGCAGGTCCATGGTGAATCCTCAAGAACATGATACATAGGATGACTGCCAGGTTTTTTAATATAATGTTTATATTATTTTTATTATTTAACTATTTGGATTAGGTTTAGTTAATTATGTTTAGGATTCAATTAATTTATTTAATTAGGATTAAACTATAAATTAGGATTAGGGTTATGATTAGGTTTTAGGATTAACTCTCGATTATTTCGATTATTCGATTTAGTCTATTTAATTAGTTTAAATATTAAAAATCACAAACGCCCTAGAAAGGTTATAATATTAGGGTTTGCCCCAATCCCATTTGGGCAAAAATTTCAATTGATTCTTGATTAATTTTAAATTTTCTCCTCGAACCGACTATACCTATTAGTCGCATTAGGCGAGAAATAATTTTGATCAATTCAATTTATTTGTTAATATAAATTTAATTAATTCTGATTTAATTCTCTTCTCGACCCGACTAAATCTATTAGTCGCATTAGACAAGAGATGAAAAAATATCAAATCTAAAATACATTCAATTTGCTGCCCGCGACGATCGAATATATCGATCAGAGTAACCAGCAATGCCCATTAATCCGTTAACTATAATGATCAAATCTATTGATCATCGCATCTAACGTTGACATATCAAACCAGGGTTGTACGCCCAAAACCTTCAAAACACACTAAACCACGACACTACAGATTTTCATCTCTTCAATACTGCGATGTTCAAACTACGATAAGGTAATTCAAAATACCTTGCGAACATTTACATTTCAAAACTACGATAGGCCATTCAAAAAAGCCTTCAAACAACCTCATACTAATTCAAAGGCGTACAACCCTGTGCCCGAACTACGTAGACTCTGATCCTCCCTAAGGAGGTACGTAGGCACTTGGATAACCAAGGCGAGTCCCCCTCCCTAAAATCTCAATCCACTTAAAATCTCGATTTTGCCCTTTTCACTTCTTTAGCTATTATCCTAAATATTTTAGCCATAAGCCTTAACCTTAGATACAAACCTTAGGAAAGGGTTGAGGGTGCCTAACACCTTCCCTCGACCCGAATATAATAATCTTACCCCCGATCTCTTAACTGCGTAGGGTTTCCTATTCACCCTTCAGAATAGGTGGCGACTCTAAAAGCCTATTTTTAGGGCAGGTTGCTACAGCTGGCGACTCTGCCGGGGATACACTTAATGGTGAACTATTATACTCCTATAGGTTTTGGCAGGGTTTAGGTTTGGAAAATTATTTAGGTTTGTGGTTAGCTATTAGGGTTTGGATAATTTGCCTAAATTAGGGTATGGTTTAGGATTTAGGTTTTCCTTTTTTTATTAAATATTTAAATTTTTATTTATTTATTTATTCATCTGCAAGCTATTTATTCATTTACCGCAACTTCATTCATTTACGTTCGATTTAATTAAATATTTTTATATTTGTTATTTTATTGTATTCTGTTGGGATATTATAAATTGCGTTAAACCTAAGCGTGGGAATTATATTTAAGACCAGAGGGGAATTACATCGCCTACGAGTCTTATTATAATTCCACTCAGAGTGGGTTGAATATCCGGAAAGGTCTGATACGAGGCTTGACCTTGTTGAGGGCTGGACTTGGTATTTAGCTGATCTCTCTGGGAACCTACCCCTAAAACTCGAACCTCATGGATAAACGAGTTGTTCTAAAATCCAAAGAGACAAAAAGTCTCGGCGGCTACGAACGACCCCATGAGACCTTCTAGAACATACCAATGGGAAGGGTAGGCACCCTAAGCCGTTACGTCGAACCTATGAACCTAGGGCTTATGAGCTTACATGCTTATTATATATGTGCAATTTATATACTGCGAATGCCTTGCATTCTAATTTTTGCAGGTATTCCTACGCGTTCCCTGGCCTACAGGAACTCTATTCCTAAAATCGTATCCTTCGCACGAAGGACATCTACATTTATGCACGTTGATTGGCCTCTTGATGGCCATGAGACCTAGTGACTATCATGAACGGTCACTCCGCGCTTACATCTACGCACTCCCTAGCCTGTAGGGATTCCATTTCTAGAATCGCGTCCTTCCCACGAAGGACACCTTTATTAGTGCACATTGATTGGCCTCTCGATGGCCATGAGATCTAGTGACTGTCTTGAACGGTCACCCCGTGCTTACATCTTTCATCCATATCCTATAGGGATTCTACTTCTAAAATCGCATCCTTCGTTCGAAGGACATCTTCGTTAGCATACGTTCGATTAGCCTCTCGATGGCTATGAGATCTAGTGACTGTCCTGAACGGTCACTCTGTGCTTGTTTCCGCGCACCCCCGTAACTTGTAGGGTTTTTGGATTTCCATCTATACACCTTTCATCCTTAGCTTGTAGGGATTTCACTCCATCAGATCTCGTCCTTAGATAAGTTGTCTTCCACATAGAGAACCTTCCCACCAAGGACAACTTCATTGGTACACGTCGAACGGCCTCTCGATGGCCATGAGATTTGATGACTGTCTTGAACGGTCACCAGTTGCTACCTTCTGCATACTCCCTAATCTAAGGGATTTCCATTGGCGTATCATAACATCAAGCTGGCATATATTCCACGAGGGTCTAATGTCGCCTCTAAGGCTATCCTTAGGATCATATGTCACACGTCTGCATTGCATACACGGAGTTATAATATAAGGAGTCTCTCGCATACGCATGCATTTGCATTTTCATGCATTCATACATTTACATTTGCATTTCTATCTTCGCCCGCATCCACGCTTTCTGCGCTAGCCGATTTCCCGAGACTAATGGAGAAAAATCAAAGGATCATAAACTACGGAGAAAGGAGGATAAAACATCAAGAATGATCTTGGTCGTACTAAGAAAAAAAGGGATGTCTTTCATCATGCCAGCCGCATGTCCATGCCTCGTCGTAACAGGATTGTAAATGCAACCAAGGTTATCGTCAAGCAAGGATTAGTTCAAAAAAAGAGTTCCCTCATAGATACACACAAGGGGTATCTAGTCATAAGGGGGTTCATCTATGAACATAGCAAAACTTACATGGACGCTCTACGATAACTTGGGGGCAAGGGGCAGTCCAACTGGGGCAATACCCTGAACAAAGATGCCTATTTACAATGGAGGAAAGACGTGTGTTAACTCCACACCAAGGGGCAAAAGAGTCATAGTTTCTCTCTATCAATCTACAAACCCTGGAGATTGCAAATGGTGTGATACTATCCTCGGGAAAAGTAAAAGAGGTTCAGTCTAAGGAAACTCATGAAGTTCCGAAACGACAAAAAACCAACGCTAACAATTTATTCCCGACAACTTTGATGTGCCCAAGGAGAATTCGAGATTACCCTTTTACTTCTACAAGTCTAGGAACTACGGAGTAAAACAAGGTCGACGAATTTACCAAGGAGATTGTCCCTAGGATCAGTAGGTTTTGTCATGCTCAGAATTTCAACCCCTACGAGCGCTAAGTGTCACTCAGGATAAAAGTTGTACCTTCAGATTAGAAATTCTAATGGGATGACCACGCAGGTTTTGGAATCAATTCATTTCATTCGCTCACTACTATGACTTTCCACTCGCACACTTCTGTGCTATTTTCAAATTCAAATTTAGGATTATTAACAAACTTAAGGGAGAATGACGAATACAAATAACTAAGTCCAGCTAAACATGTGCTTTCAAGGTAAGACCGAGCCAAGGATGTACAAGCATTGTTTCAATTCCCAAACAGTGGAGATATAAGGATGTTAATCCCTCGTCACCCCCTCGAGCCAGGAGCTGAAGTTTATTTCTACTTCTTCAAATAAACCATGATTTCAACCAGGGGCAGGGTAGATTTCGATTAATTCAATGGTGTATTTTGGTTGTCAAGAGAATCAATCGATGAAGCAAAGGTTCAAGCATAAGGTTCAAGCATATCTTCTTCCTCGCGTTCATCCAAGATTAAGGAAGCAATGGAGATAACATTCAAAACATCTCCTTCCTCAATACATCATTCAAGAAAGAAGAAGTATCAAAGTCGAAGCTTACAAATCAAAGTCGATATAGCAGTCACAACAGTCAATATCCAAAGGAGCATTCACAACAAAAAAAGAGGAGAAAAGCGCCCGCTAAGTCGAAATGGAAAATTCCATGAAAGAAAACAAAAACGACTTAGGCAAAAATTAGGGCATCCCGATGGATCAAACTCAAAGGAGTTGGTTCATGCAAAAATAAGGGATAAAAACAAAGGCGAAATACAAAGGATAATCTTGTGACTGCTAAACCATCAAAGCTCCACATCAATGCTTGGATCTTTACAACATTTTCCATCGGTGCTTGGATCTTCACTAATGCTTCTGCTCAACATCAAAACTGAAGCGATTCTCTTACAAATAAAGCACAACTATTGGATTAGGCAAATTTCTAGGATTTGGAGAACATCAAGGAGAAAGGGGTGGGTTAAATAAATTTTGAGCCTTATATCCATTGTTTCTTATAACCGTGAACCAAGGCCAAGTTACAACATTCAAAAGTCCTAATTGAGGCAAGGTTAACTACGAAAGCATATTAAGCAGGATTTTGTTATACTGACTCCTAGGTTTGTTAAAACTATTTCTAATCACTACGCTTCTTCAAGCATTCATTTCCAATCATCCAGTCCTAATTCATAACGGACCTCGATTTCAAAACTTGCATACGCATTGCATTGGACTTACTCCTCAAAGGGTATAACGTCATCTACAAATATACACTTAGCATCGAGGAGATCTCGTAATTGGTTAATCAAAGGCGATCACTTCTAATAAAGACTCTAGAATGGGGGAACCACATCTAGGGGGTTCTCCTAAACAGGGGCAAAAATTCCAAGGATCACAGGGGCATGCAATCAAACATCCTATTAACTAGGGGCATTCATCCTAAGGTTCAATCGACTTGGATCACATCTCGAAGCAATAACAAACATGGGAGAAATTTTAAAAGGATAGAACACCATGGATAACCTTCCATATCCTGGAGATCAAGGGCATACCCTACAACCTAAACGTCGAAGCATATGACAAGGTTATTTCTCGGGGCACTTCCTTCATGGCATGGAAATCATAGGCACCTTTTTCCACTAAAACATTGGGGCATTGGATATCAAATCCATAAGGTAAACAATTCCAGAGGTTAAAAGGTGGAGAACCTCGAAAAGGTTAAAGGTGCAAATTGCAAAGGTTAAAGGCGTGGAGTATTTCAAAAGGTCAAACCCGGGGCAAGGCGCAGCAAAAGGAAAAGGCGTTCTCACACTTTACAGCCTCGAACAAATCTTCCTCCTAACTACGATATTCAAAATTCAAAAACAGGGATTGGGAAGTCGCGCTAACAACATTAGCAAGCTATATACGCTTTAGTTATCAACAACCTATCATTGGAGCATCATGCAAATACAGATAAATCATGCATTACATACATTGGTTGATACATTACACCATACCTTTTCAGGTAGTCTTCTTTAAGACAAATCCCACGATCCTTTATAGGAACCTTTTCAGGTAGTCTTCTTTAAGACAAATCCCACGATCCTTTCTAGGAACCTTTTTTAGGTAGTCTTCTTTAAGACGAATTATCGCCATTTCCAAGAACCACTTTAGGTAGTCTTTTTCAAGACATTCTTTTCTAAATACCTTTCTAGGTAGTCTTATCTAAGACAATCATCGTCATTTCCAAAAACCTTTTTAGGTAGTCTTCTTCAGGACATTCTTTTTCTAAGTACCTTTTTAGGTAGCCTTCTTTAAGACAATTTGTCATCCTTTTCAGGAACCTCTTCAGGTGGTCTTCTTTAAGACATTCTACGAACCTTTCTGGGTGGTCTTTTCTAAGACATTAATCGTCCTTTCTAAGAACCTTTTTTAAGTAGCCTTTTTAAGACATCTTTCAGCCTTTTCAGGTAATAGTCTTTAAAGACATTCCTCATTCCTTGCTAAGAACCTTTTTAGGTAGTGCTTCTTAAAGACACCTTTCACCCTTTTCAGGTAGTGGTCTTTAAAGACATTCCTCATTCTTTGCTAAAAACCTTTTTAGGTAGTCCTTCTTAAAGACACCTTTCAGCCTTTTCAGGTAGTAGTCTTTAAAGACATTCCTCATTCCTTGCTAAGAACCTTTTTAGGTAGTCCTTCTTAAAGACACCTTTCAGCCTTTTCAGGTAGTAGTCTTTAAAGACATTCCTCATTCCTTGCTAAGAACCTTTTTAGGTAGTCCTTCTAAGACATCTTTCAGCCTTCTCAGGTAGTCGTCTTTAAAGATATTCCTCGTTGTTTGCTAAGAACCTTTTCAGGTAGCCTTCTTCAAGACAAATGTTCATATCCATTCCGGAAATCTTTTCAGGTAGTCTTATAGAAGACATTATTTCATTATACTCGTTACATCAATCAACATATACATAAGCATAAACATTACCCGCATACATAAACATTACCAAGCCGGCATAAGCATAGCCATGGTGTAGGTGCAAATATGGTTTAAACAGGTTCAATAAGGAGATAAAATCTCGGGATTACATCAGCATACATACATACGCATTAGCATATGCATATCATCTAATGCATTCACAAGAACCTATTTTCCAACCCCCGTGTTGTGATAGGTGTGTTTTCCGACCCTCGAGTCGTGAGTTTCTAACCCTCGTGTTGTGATTGAGGTGTTTTCTGACCCTCGAGTCGTGAAGGTCCGACCCTCGAGTCGTGAGTTTCTAAACATATCGTTTCCTTTCCGACCCTCGAGTCGTGGATATTTGACATGCTATTTTCTTCGACCCTCGAGTCGTGAGTCTCCAAATAGGTGAATCTTTTTCATGCAGGTACGCTTGTCAGAACCATGGCAGGTAATTCCTACGGTGCAGGTAAACTTGTCCGAACAAGGGCAAATGACTCCTAATGGTGTAGGTGAAATTTGTCCGAACCAGGGCAAATGACTCCTAATGGTGTAGGTGAAATTTGTCCGAACCAGGGCAAATGATCCAAATGGTGTAGGTGAAATTTGTCCGAAGCAGGGCAAATAATCCAAATGGTGTAGATGAAATTTTTCCGAACCAGGGCAAATGACTCCTAATGGTGTAGGTGAAATTTGTCCGAACCAGGGCAAATGATCCAAATGGTGCAGGTGAAATTTGTCCAAACCAGGGCAAATGATCCAAATGGTGTAGGTGAAATTTGTCTGAACCAGGGCAAATAATCCAAATGGTGTAGGTGAAATTTGTCCGAGCCAGAGAAAATGATCCAAATGGTGTAGGTGAAATTTGTCCAAACCAGGGCAAATGATCCAAATGGTGTAGGTGAAATTTGTCCGAGCCAGGGCAAATGATCCAAATGGTGTAGGTGAAATTTGTCCGAACCAGGGCAAATGATCCAAATGGTGTAGGTGAAATTTATCCGAACCAGGACAAATGATCCAAATGGTGCAGGTGAAATTTGTCCGAACCAGGGCAAATGATCCAAATGGTGTAGGTGAAATTTGTCCGAACCAGGGCAAATGATCCAAATGGTGCAGGTGAGCTTGTCAGAACTATGACGAGTAATCCTATTGGTGCAGGAGAACTTGCTAGAGCTATAACAAGTGATCTTTTTGGGGTTCACAAACTACAGAAACTTACTAGAACTATAGTAAGTGGGGTTCACAAACTACGGAAACTTACTAGAACTATAGTAAGTGGGGTTCACAAACTACGGAAACTTACTAGAACTATAGTAAGTGGGGTTCACAAACTGCGAGTCGTCGCTATTGATAGTTACGTTTACCCATCATGTTAGTCCCTCGGCAGTGATCAAAGGGTTTACGAAGGGGTTCTTCAATGGGGTTTATCACGTGAGTCCCTCGGCAGTGATCTACTTCGGAAAAAAACAAAGGGGTTTACAAAGGGTATCTTCAATGGGGTTTATCACGTTAGTCCCTCAGCAGTGATCCACTTCAAAAAAACAAAGGAGTTTTACAAGGGGGTTTACAAAAGGTTGCTTCAATGGGGTTTATCACGTTAGTCCCTCGGCAGTGATCTACTTCGAAAAAACAAAGGGGTGTCACAAAGGGTTTTACAATAGGATTTTCAAAGGGTTCCTCAATTGGGTTTATCACGTTAGTCCCTCGGCAGTGATCTTCTCCAAAACATCATCAATAATACACAAAGGTTTTATTTTTCTTTTCCAAAGCTACTAACATACTTCAACTGACAATCATGCATCATTCAACTAACATACCTCATTCATACATAATGCATATACATACATGGCTCACATTTATTTTGAGAAGCTCGCTGCATCATACATAGCATACATCATAACATTGCATAAAATTCAGGTTGCCTTTTTAGGCTATGCTACAATCAAAGCACCCGGTTCCTCCCGAAAAGCATTGGCTGCACATTCTGAAAAATGGTATCTACCTTGGGTGGCATCTTCAAGCTTATCTCCCACAGAACTTCTTCCCAACAAATGCAAATTTCAAGGCATTCTCAGTGTTCAATCATCTTCTACCTTTAGATCACGATAGGCAGACGTGCCTATCTGACTCTTCAGGTTTAATAAGATTGAACAGGGGCAGCTGTCATACCCCAAAATTTGCCCTCCTCTTCTCATCTTCAATAACTCAAGGTTCAAGGGTTTATTCAGACAACATTCTCCTAAACTAGGGTTTGCAATTTATCAAAAGATTTTGAATCTCGAAGGCCTCAAATGGATCTCAAGGTGTCTCATATGTCTAAAGGTATCTCTATGTCAATTATCAAGCTTCTATTCCAAGGATTGCACACTCAATGGCTCAGATGATCGATAATCGACTATGCTGATCTAAAAGTCAACCATAGTCAAAATACAGTCAAACCTCAAGACTTTTGGTCAACATCAAGTGTGTGAGATTATATCCATCATTTGATCAAAGGTTGATCATGATCCATCAAGAAAAAACAGAAATGAACAAATGCAAAGGTTCAAAGTAGGGTTTTTTAGGAGAAAGTCAACTCAACTTTGACTGGTCATAACTTTCACATGGAGCATCAAAAATTTCCCAACCAAAGCCTATTTTGAAGGAAATTTGATTCTCTACAACTTTGTCTCTCACAAGCCAAGGCTAGAAACGCTTAATTTGAGAGATATGGTGCAAAAGATTATAGGTCCTCCGAAAAAGTCAACGAAAACACCTTTTTGGGTCAAAGCTCATAACTTGAGCATGAAAGCCTCAATTGAGATGAAACGAAAGAGGTCATTTAGAGGACTCTTTGAGCTCTCTAAAAAGTCCAAGAACACCTTAAAGTGACAAAAATTGAGCAAGATACAAGGCGCAGAAGTTGAACATTTTTTAAGAAGTACATGAAGAGAAATGTTAGTCAAAATCAATTTTCTTCCAAATGGGCCTAAGTTATTTTGTTCTAAACTTATTCATAAGCCCATCCACGACCTTTACACTTAAGAGCACGCCCCCTTGCTATTTATTTTATTTTTTTCGGAATTATTTCCATTAAAATACAAATGAAATAAAATAAAATGTAGAAACAAGGAACAAGTGCATATGGGCTTTGCTTTCACTTGTCTTGAGGCCCAAGATAGTCTATAAAAGATGAAAATTTCGTGCACAAGCTAGGAGTACATGAAAAGAAGCAATTTTAGAAAGATTGGATAAAAATTTGAATCAAATATGTTTCATCAAAACAATAGATTCTTTCCAATCCTATAACCCTAAATAGACTCATATATATTCTCAAAAGAATTCAGAAGGGGGGAGGACAAAGAGAGGGGAGTAAGGGTTAGGGTTTGATTTCCAAAAAGTGCACCAAACTAGGGCATCATCACAAGATCATTACAAGAGGTTTCAAGGGATCCCAAGAGGTTTACGATCATCCTGAGACTTCCAGGAACAGTTTAGAGTCCATCTCGAAGCCTGCAACATACATAAAGGCTGCCCTTCGAGGTGCACCATTAAAGGTAAGGATTTCGATTTCGTTTTTTCTTTTCCATGCAGTGTTGACCAATTTCTCTTGCCCAGATCACCTCAGGTGCGTGTTTAGAACATGCTGGACGATTTACATGGAGGTTTTATCGCTGGAGCCAGCCGCTGCCATTGTTAGGGCATTTCGGTTTATGTCCCTCGAAACACACTCCACGGGTAGTTTCAGGACAAACCAGTAGCGCCGTTGGACTCGCAGGGTCCCAATTAGTGGACCTGGATCTTTTCCCTTTTCGTTTTGTGCAGGTTTCGCAGGTTGTAAGAAGGGAGTTCGTCGGAGAAGACGAAACAGTCGTTGCCGGCGGTGGGTGGACATTTGCAGGGGGTGGTCGTAGCTGGCGTGGTCTGCTGGCGCGTCGTGATTGGAGGGTCAACAAAACCCAATTTTCTCTCTGATCCTCATTCGTCCATTCGTACCATGTGGGCCCCAAGTTTAATTTTGTTTGACTTTGTCTGTTTGGTATTTATTTTTGTATAATAACTTTCCTTGGTAATGGTATAACAAGAAACCCATCGTAGCGCAGCTGGCAGAAAGAGTTAGTGTTACTCTTAGGGGGCCTGGGTTTGAACCCAGGCATGTTGTTATTTTATTTTGGAGTTTCTTTGTTTCAGATCTGATGCATGCAGCTGCACACGCTCACGAGGTGCCTTCAGATCGTGGCCAATGGATCTATAACGAACGCTCATCCAAGGATCCATAATATGCAGGTCCATGGTGAATCCTCAAGAACATGATACATAGGATGACTGCCAGGTTTTTTAATATAATGTTTATATTATTTTTATTATTTAACTATTTGGATTAGGTTTAGTTAATTATGTTTAGGATTCAATTAATTTATTTAATTAGGATTAAAATATAAATTAGGATTAGGGTTATGATTAGGTTTTAGGATTAACTCTCGATTATTTCGATTATTCGATTTAGTCTATTTAATTAGTTTAAATATTAAAAATCACAAACGCCCTAGAAAGGTTATAATATTAGGGTTTGCCCCAATCCCATTTGGGCAAAAATTTCAATTGATTCTTGATTAATTTTAAATTTTCTCCTCGAACCGACTATACCTATTAGTCGCATTAGGCGAGAAATAATTTTGATCAATTCAATTTATTTGTTAATATAAATTTAATTAATTCTGATTTAATTCTCTTCTCGACCCGACTAAATCTATTAGTCGCATTAGACAAGAGATGAAAAAATATCAAATCTAAAATACATTCAATTTGCTGCCCGCGACGATCGAATCTATCGATCAGAGTAACCAGCAATGCCCATTAATCTGTTAACTATAATGATCAAATCTATTGATCATCGCATCTAACGGTGACATATCAAACCAGGGTTGTACGCCCAAAACCTTCAAAACACACTAAACCACGACACTACGGATTTTCATCTCTTCAATACTGTGATGTTCAAACTACGATAAGGTCATTCAAAATACCTTGCGAACATTTACATTTCAAAACTACGATAGGCCATTCAAAAAAGCCTTCAAACAACCTCATACTAATTTAAAGGCATACAACCCTGTGCCCGAACTATGTAGACTCTGATCTTCCTTAAGGAGGTACGTAGGCACTTGGATAACCAAGGCGAGTCCCTCTCCCTAAAATCTCAATCCACTTAAAATCTCGATTTTGCCCTTTTCACTTCTTTAGCTATTATCCTAAATATTTTAGCCATAAGCCTTAACCTTAGATACAAACCTTAGGAAAGGGTTGAGGGTGCCTAACACCTTCCCTCGACCCGAATATAATAATCTTACCCAGATCTCTTAACTGCGTCGGGTTTCTTATTCGCCCTTCAGAATAGGTGGCGACTCTAAAAGCTAATTTTTAGAGCAGGTTGCTACAGTAGGTTGTTGGGATATTTGGTTGTAGAATATGGTGAATTGGTTGCTAGTAGCTAATGATAATTTGAGTTGCTCTAAGAAAGTAAAATGAGGCATAGAGAGAGAGATTGATGTGTACCGGAGATTGTGTCAGAAATAAGATAGAGACAGTCAGCAACTACGTTGGTTTTGCTAGATTTATATTGGATTGTGTAATCGTACCCCATAAGTTTGGCAAGGTAAATTTGTTGCTCAGGTGTTTGAATTACTTGTGTGAGTAATTCTTTGAGGCTTTGATGGTTAGTGAAGATTGTAAATTTGTGTTCCTAGAAGGTATTGCTACCATTTTGATTGTTTTAGGAAGTATTCCTCTTGCAATAGAGTGGTGAAGACACTCTCAAGGTGTTGGACATGATCCTCAAGTGAACCTTTGAAGGTTTAGGGTTAACTCCAGAGGCGGATACCACGTGTCGAAGATATTCTAAACGATGTTAAGCTAATATGCATTTTGATTGTTTCAGGAAGTATTCCTTTTGCAATAGAGTGGCGAAGACACTTTCAAGGTGTTGGACATGATCCTCGAGTGAAGCGTTGTAGACGAGAATGTCCTCAATGAAAACTATCGAATTTGTGTAGAAATGGTTGAAGTAAGTTGTTCATTGCATGTTAAAAATTAGAAGGTGTGTCGTAGAGGCCGAACGACATGACTTATAACTCATAGTGTCCTTGGTGGCTACGGAACTCCTTTGTGGGGATATCATCAGGATGCATACGAATTTGGTGAAATCGAGGCCTAAGGTCAAGTTTAGAAAACCAGGTTGCGTAATCTAGTTCATCAAGTAGTTCGTCTATGGTTGGCATATGAAATCGATCTCGTATGATGATGTTATCCAGAGCTCTGTAATCAAAACAGAAACACCATCCTCCATTTTTTCTTTTTTGACAAGTAATACCGGTGAAGAGAAAAGGATTTGACTGTGTTGGATAGATATGTTGTCAAGCATGTTTTGGATTTGGAGTTCAATTTCGTTTTTATGAAAAATAAGGATATCAATAAGTTAGGGTATTTACTGGTTTTGTATTGGGAAATATGTTTACGTGGTGGTCAATTTGTATAGGGGGTTGTGAAGGCGAAGCAAAGATGGTGGGAAAATGGAGAAAGAGAGAATGAATTTCAGGGACAAGGTGTTGTGGTGTTCATTCAGGTTGGGTGTGATTATTTGGATTTGGAATAATTTGGTTGTTGAGTGGGTTTGGATCACTATTTTCACTTTATAGGTTGAAGCTGAAGAGAGTTGAGCTTTAGTGTTAGCTATGAGGGTAATGTTTTGGTTTTGGTGTGTAAAGGAAATGGTGAGGTTTGTGTAATCCACTAGAACCAACCCAATAGATTGAAGCCACGGAGGTTCGAAAAAGACATCAGCTCCACAAAAAGGGAGAACATAAAAGTCAACCATAAACTTCTCATATTGGAGTGATAAAGAAACGATGGTGCAAAAATGATTATAATCTAGGTTGGCACCATTACTAATCATACATTTAGGGTTGGTGGGAAGGACTAAAGGAAGCTCTAAGAATCGTGTTATGCAATCTCGGAAGAAATTATGTGTGTTAGCCCTATCAATCAACATGGTGACTCGGTGGTTTGAAATGTGTCCACTAAGGAATATTATGGAAGCGGAGGCACATCTAGAAAAAACATGGAAGCTAATTTGATCATCAGTTGGATTTCTACTTAGGGTGATAGGTGTTTCGAAATCAAAGGAGTCAGGTTTGAGGTCAAGAATGTTTGGGTTGGAATCAGGGGAGTCTTCTCTAATAAGAAGGAAGAAATGCCCTTTACACTTGTATTGAGGGATGAAGGTTTCTGTAATAAGAAGGAAGAAATGCCCTTTACACTTGTATTGAGGGATGAAGGTTTCATTGTAGTTGTAACTTAAATCTTTTTCCCGACGTGAAGCCATCTTCTCCGGTGAAAGTTTACTGTAGTTTGGTCGATTTTTTGTAGATTTGGGTAGTAGAGGTAGTGGATTTGGTATGGTTTGAACTGGTGTGGGGTTCAAGGATGAAGTATTTGTAGATTGGATACTGGGTTTGAAGAAATGACTATTATTCAATTTTATCTTCTTGGAGTTTGACCAATACAATGGCTTGAGTCAATGAAAATGGTCGAATGGCTTGAACCTCCCGATGAATCTCAGGTGCGAGTCCGAAGATGAAGCAGCAGAGAAGGAAAGGTTGAGGAAGTTGGATGAGGCGGTTGGCTAATTGTAACACCCGTATTTTTAAATTATTAGATAAATTGAATTTTGGTTAATTATTTAATTAAAATTTAGTTTATGAATATTTTTGAAAATAATGAAGTAAATGAATAAGAAGAGAATATTGGACTTTTGGGGGTGTGAGGTGTAATTAGTGGGTGTATGGAGTAAAAAGCTCTATACCTAGTCCTATTTATATTATTGTTTTATTATTGAGGAAAATAGAAAAGAAAGGAGCAAGAGAAGATTTGGGAGAAAGGTTTTATCGTTGAAGTGAGAAGAGCAAAGGAAGAGGGAAAAATCCCAAAGTTCAAGGATCAATTCAAGAACATCCATCGAGCTAAGGGGACGCTTTTCCTTTTAGTATCTCTTATGTGATCTTAAGTGATAGGTAGATTGATGTATGGTTTGGTTCAATTAGAAATTGGGATTGTTAGGTTAGGGTGTTATAGTTTCGATTGAATTGATGCAAATTGCATGATCTATTGGTTAATAATGAGTTTAAATGATGTTTGGTGATGTATGATTGAATTTATGATGATTGTATGTCTGTATATGAGGTTTAGACTCGATTTTGGACTGAGAATAGGTGGAATCACAGGGTCTGTCGCAGACCTGAGAATTTGTAAAATCGCAGGTCCGCTTAGCGGAGGGGAGTCCGCTAAGCGGAGGACCCGACCTAGTTAGCTTCTGTTGAAGGTCGCTAGTGGTCTGCTGAGTGGAGGTCTAAAGGAAGTTCGCTTCTGTCTCACGTTGCTAGTGGTCCGCTGAGCGAACCTTGCTGTGCGGAAATTTTCTAGACTTTGAAATAGCGTATCTTTTGATCCGTGTATCCTTTCTTAGTGCCGTTTTGGGCATTGTGAAAGTAATCAAATGTTTTATATGATGAACGATGAATATGGGCAATGGCCGACTTTAGTTGTTTTTAAAACTCGATTTAATTACTTGATGAGAATTGAACATTGTGTGCATATGAAATGTGTGTGACAATGTAATTGATGTGGTGATGAATTGGCTGTGATTATTATTATGATTGTGATGAATGCATGGCTATTCGAATGGTATTGGAAACATGTACATACTTATTTGGTGATGTGGTGTTGAGATAAGTTATTCATCGTGATTGGTGATGTTTTTAAGTATGATATGTGTGTCCATTCATTCATATGCATTCGGTGATGGATTCCGATGATATTTGGATCGATGGTGGACATAATTCCCATTGTGCTGAATTTGTGTTGGTGGGCCGTATCTCGATGAGGCGTAGATTGGTTAGGTGGATTAATTCCACGATTTATTGGTACCACATACATAGTGTCAGTTGTGTCATATGCCTTCTGTTATATCACGATTGAATGGATTTGTGTTATGTGGTGTAATCTATTATTGTACGAATTGATGAATAATAGTCGTGAATCTGAATATGTATGATTGGGTGAACGATATATTATGATGCTTGTTGCTAATGAATTGCATAATATTTACTAATTGAAAATGAGACTCACCCTTACATGTTGTCATTTTCATATTGAGGAGTAGCGGCATTAGTGCTTGTTGAGGATGACTCGTAGAGTTTATTCGTTTATGTTGGGTCGTGTCGGTCATGCTCTGATCTTGTAACACTGGGGAACGATAGTTTTAGAGTTTTATGATATTACTCTATTTTATTTCGTGTTGAATTACATTTCCATTGGTTGTATTGACGATGTTTCGTATTCCGCTGTGATAAACATGATTATGTTTTGGTAAATCGTTTCCTAATGAAGCATGACTTTGACCATAGTTGGTTTATTTGTTTTAAGTAATTGTGGCACCCTTGTGTTTATGTTTTTACTCTGATTATTTATTTAAATTGCCGCGGGGTTTAGAAGGGTGTTACAATAGTGGTATCAGAGCATAGTCGGTCGTTGTGACTAGAGTCTTAGTGTCAGTCTTTTTCCCTTATATGCGACTAGTGCGAGCTATCACTGTCGATACTTTTGGTTCTAATGGAATTGTTTTGTGATTAGCAGAACAATGGCTGGAAGAGGTGGAAGAAACGAAGATGCTATCGCTAAGGCTTTGGGCATGATTGCTGGTGTGCTGGGAGGGAATGCAATTGGAGCTGGGATTGATGCTGACAGACAATTGGGGAATTTTCAGAGGAACAATCCTCCGTTGTTCAAGGGAACGCGTGACCCTGAAGGTGCTCAGAAGTGGCTTAAGGAGATCGAGAGGATTTTCATAGTCATCGATTGTGCTGAGAATCTGAAGGTGAGGTATGGTACTCATATGTTGTGCGAAGAGGCTGATGACTGGTGGATGGCTACTAGGGCTGAACTAGATACTGATGGTGTAGCTATTTCTTGGGCTGTGTTCAAAAGAGAGTTTCTGAGGAGGTATTTTCCTGAGGACGTTCGAGGCAGGAAAGAAATTGAATTTTTGGAGCTGACTCAAGGTAATATGACGGTACCAGAGTATGCTTCGAAATTTGTTGAGTTGGTGAAGTATTACGTTCACTACAACAATGATGAAGCTAGTGAATTCTCAAAGTGTATCAAATTTGAGAATGGTCTTCGTGACGAGATCAAGCAAGGTATCAGGTACCAGAGAATTCGGAGTTTTGTCTATTTGGTGGACTGTTGCAGGATCTTTGAAGAGGATAACATTAAGCAGAAGTCATCTCACTCTCGCGAGTTCGTTGACAAGAAAGGTAAGAAGCCTGTGGATAGAGGTAAGCCATATGATAGAGGAAATCATAAAGCTGGTGATTGGAAGAGGCCTAGTGGGGGAGATTCTGGTGCTCCCGTTAGGTGCTACAACTGTGGCGAGACTGGACATTGAAGGAATGAGTGTAAGAGTGGGGAAAAGAAATGCTTCAAGTATGGTAAGGCGGGTCATATTGCTTCTGATTATAGGATGAAGATCGTGACTTGCTATAATTGCGGCGAAAAGGGTCACATCAGTCCACACTACACTAAATCAAAGAAGAATCAGGCCGGTGGGAAGGTTTTTGCTTTGTCTGGGTTAGAGACTACTCCGGAAGATCACCTGATTAAAGGTACGTGTTTCATCCATGACACACCTTTAATTGCAATTATTGATACTGGAGCGACTCATTCTTCCATTTCATTGGATTGTGCTCAACGATTGGGATTAGAAATATCTGTTATTCATGGAAGTATGGTTATTGACACTCCTGCGTTGGGTTCAGTAACTACTTCTTCTGCTTGTTTGAACTGTCCTATTGACATATTTGGTATAAAGTTTGGAATGGACTTAGTGTGCCTTCCGCTTGAACAACTTGACATCATTTTGGGGATGAACTGGTTACAATTTAATCGAGTTCATATCAGTTGTTTTATGAAGACGGTTATCTTTCCTGAAGAGGTTAGTGTTGAGGATCTGACTATGTCGGTCAAACAGATGAATTTGGCTGTCAATGATGGAGAGGTAGTATTTATGTTGTGCTCTTCAATGGAAGTGAAGGGGGAAGCTAAAACTGATGAGCTACGAGTAGTGAATGGGTATCCGGAAGTATTTCCAGAAGATGTTAGTGAGTTGCCACCTGAAAGAGAAGTGGAATTCGCTATAGAATTGATTCCTGGAACTAGTCCTGTGTCGATGGCACCGTATCCCATGTTGGCATCGAAATTGGCTGAAATGAAGAAACAGTTAGAGGAATTGTTGGAAAAGAAGTTTATTCGTCCTAGTGTGTCACCGTGGGGTGCACAGGTACTGTTGGTTAAGAAGAAAGAAGGTTCAATGAGGCTATGTGTTGATTATAAACAGCTGAACAAGGTGACGATCAAGAACCGATACCCTTTACCAAGGATTGATGATTTGATGGATCAGCTGGTTGGATCTTGTGTGTTTAGCAAGATTGATCTGAGGTCTGGATATCACCAAATCCGTGTGAAGGCGGAAGATATTCAGAAAATAGCATTCCGCACGAGGTATGGACATTATGAATATTCTGTTGTGCCATTTGGTGTTACTAATGCACCTGGTGTTTTCATGGAGTATATGAGCAGGATATTTCAGATGTATCTCAACAAGTTCGTGGTAGTGTCCATTGATGACATTCTAATTTACTCGAAGAGTGATGAAGAACATGCAGAGCATTTAAGAGTGGTATTGGAGCTACTGAAGGAGAAGAAGTTGTATGCGAAATTGTCTAAATGTGAATTCTGGTTGAAGGAAGTAAGTTTTCCTGGCCATGTAATTTCGAAGAATGGTATCGCAGTGGATCCTACAAAGGTAGAAGCAGTATCTCAGTGGGAGACGCCGAAGAATGTTTCGGAGATCCGTAGTTTTCTTGGTCTGGCAGGTTACTATAGGAAGTTTATTGAGGGATTTTCGAAGTTGTCGTTGCCAATGACTAAGTTAACAAGGAAAGGACAAGTATTTGTATGGGATTCAGAATGTGAAAAGGGTTTTCAAGAATTGAAGAAGAGATTGACAAGTGCTCCGATCTTAATTTTTCCTAATCCAGCGAAGTCTTTCAATGTGTACTGTGATGCTTCACTGATGGGTTTAGGTGGTGTTTTGATGTAAGATAAGCAGGTAGTGGCTTATGCTTCAAGACAGTTAAAAATTCATGAAAGGAATTTTCCGACTCATGATATGGAATTGGCGGTTGTGGTATTTGTGTTGAAGCTGTGGAGACATTATCTTTATGGTTCTCGATTTGAGGTATTCAGCGATCATAAGAGTATGAAGTATCTCTTCGATTAGAAGGAGCTTAATATGAGGCAGAGAAGATGGTTAGAATCTCCGAAGGACTACGATTTCGGTTTGAATTACCATCCTGGAAAAGAAAATGTTGTTGTTGATGCATTGACTAGGAAGTCCTTACATATGTCTATTCTAATGGTGTGAGAATTGGATTTAATTGGGCAATTCCGAGACTTGAGTTTAGTATGTGAAAGTACTTCGAATAGTGTTAAGTTGGGAATGATGAGGTTGACTAATAGTATCCTTGAGGAAATTAGAAACGGACAAAAATCTAACGTTGGCTTGGTAGATAAGTTGACATTGATTAACCAAGGTCAAGGAGGTGAATTCCGAATTGACGAGAATGGCGTTATGAGGTTTGGAGACCGAGTATGTGTACCCGATGTTGCTGAGATCAGAAAGAGTATTCTAGAAGAAGGACACCGAAGTGGATTGAGTATTCATCCCGGTGCTACCAAGATGTATCATGATTTGAAGAAGTTGTTTTGGTGGCCTGGAATGAAGAAGGAAATTGCCGAGTTTGTTTATGCTTGCTTAATTTGTCAAAAGTCGAAAATTGAGCATCAGAAACTGTATGGATTGATGGAACCGTTGTTTGTTCCAGATTGGAAGTGGGATAGATTTTCTATGGACTTTGTATCTGGTTTACCTAAGACGGTCAAGAATTGTGATTCCATCTGGGTTATTGTAGGTCGGTTGACAAAATCTGCTCACTTTATACCAATAAGGATGGATTATCCGATGGAGAAGTTGGCTCAGTTGTATGTGTCATACCCCAAAATTTGCCCTCATATATTTGAAAATGTCATTCTTATTTCAATGGAGTGACATAGCACATTTGGTAAGAGTGTAAGGCTTGCAGGTATAAGGTTACGGGTTCGAATCTCACTTCTAACAATTTTCCCTTTTATTTGTTTTCTAATTTTAGTTCTAAATTTATTTTCGTTTATTCAAAAAATTGTATTTTTTTATTATTTAAATTTAATTTTCGTATTTTTTAAATTAGGCATTTTAAAAAATTGACTTTTTCATTTTATGCACTTTTTAGGCTAAGTCTAAGGTGGACCATCAATTAAGTGGTTCACGGTGGACCATGATTAATAACCTTTGGATTAAGTTATTCTATAGAATCTTATCATAAATCTATCACACCATATAATTGTTTTTTCTCTACAACCGCGTGGTCTTTGAAAATAACATCTTTTTTAATCAAATATCTTCAGGATCCACTATCCAAGTTATATGTTATTTCTTGTTTCCCAGAAATTTGTATTTCGGATAAGCTCCAATATTGTATCATCCATACATGTTTGTCTAAGAACATAATGTAGCAAAGTCTGAATCGCTCACCAAGGTTGGATGCTTTCGGAATCCACAAGGAGCGCCGGAGGAGATGCCATACGCGTGGTCTCCATTGATCTTGAGACACTCGAATCCGGAAAAGATAGTTGTGTGAGATATATTTGTTTTGAGATTTTGTAAGTGTGGAGCAGTTTTTTCGGCAAAATGGGTGTGATTCGAAAATGGCGGAGATGACAATTCTGCTATGATTGAACAATTATGACGGTGTGACGG
Source organism: Vicia villosa (assembly GCF_029867415.1). Lineage (NCBI taxonomy): Eukaryota > Viridiplantae > Streptophyta > Magnoliopsida > Fabales > Fabaceae > Vicia > Vicia villosa. Next base: position 223,330 of record NW_026705077.1, read on the forward strand.
CTCAGTGGTGTGTGAGGGAACATTGACAAATGAAAGGCGTTATTTTTATGAACACGCGCAATTTGTACAAATTTAAAGAGAAAACCAATGTCAATGCAAAAAAGCATCATAAGGATTAAGAGATTGATAGGTGGGCGAGAGAGTTTTTTGGTTCATGGTGAACCATGATTGGTAATCATTGGATTAAAGGAATCTACTAATCTCCATTATCAGTAACGTCCATTACCAACGTGTACATGCTCCCCTATGAACAGAAACGGGCAACATCTGAATTCCTTCACTAAAGCTTTGATAGTTATCGAATCCTCAAGAATCCGGATATGCTGTACATGTGATATATGTCTCTGTGAATCTTTTGACAATCGAATGCGACAAGGAAGTGTTGGCATGTAGGCCAACATTTCGTTTCCAGAAACTTTAGGTGTAGAAAGGAACGATTTTTCTGACGAAATGGGTACGAACAAAAATGACGGAGATGGTGATGGTTGAAAGAGTACGGCGGCGGAATGCGATGAAGATTTCACAGATGAAAAGTCATGATTTCTGTAAACATCAGAACACAATCAAAAAGATTTTAGAAATTAAGAGCTTGATATTAATTGATATTAAAGACCAAAATTCATTACTTCTGAATCACAGTAAATTCACTAAAAATAAAATTAATCAGAGAAGATTCATTGCCCTTTAAAAATGATGTTCTTTCTAAATTGTGTGACTTGCAATTTCTTCCATCACTTGCATTCCTGCATTGTATGGAGGTAGGTAAAAGAGAAGAAAATGTTAAAGAAATAATCTAGTACGGAGAGTTCACTTTAAGATATAATAGATCTTATTAATCCAAAGACTCTTAATAGTAGTTCACGGTGAGGGATTTGATAGGACCCTCACCTTAGAAGTCACCGCACTTTTTAACCCAAAAATAACTAAAAATCATAAAATATTTTTAAAAATCCAAAAAAAGAAGGTTTTAATTTTTCTTTTAAGATGATTTACAACTTGGGGAACAAGTAAATTATTTTTTAGAAAGAATCAATTTATTTGATTATTTTCTGATTAATTACTTGGATTCTAATTAACTTTTCTTATTTTGTTAACCTAGTTTTTTTAATTTAAATATTAAAAAAATTCTAAACCCTTGGGGGGGAATTCCATCACGAATCCTTATTTCTTTTACACAATATTCACCGAAAACTCTGCCGTTTGCACTGTCAACGATTTTCTAACCTACTGTACAAATCCAATTCACACCTACATATTTTTCTGACAAACTCCTTTCATGTAGATAGACTCCAATTTTCATTCACGGCACGCTAAGAATTCCCAGCGGAACAATTTTGTTTCAATTTCTCCCTTTCTATTCATTTAAATGATAAATACCATGATCCTATGAATGTTTTTTAGAAGAGGTGGGAATGAAGCCCAATCTTAGCAACAGATCTTTGCAGCCCAGCGCATTCGACACCGATGGAACAGCAACCAACAGCAAACCATCAGCGACGAGATCCGGATCACGCCGACCCAGCCACCGTCGACCGTCTGCGATACCACCACTCCCCGCGTACACACCGTCAAACACCGCAACAAAAACCGCGAAGCAACGCACAGCCGGCAACCGCAGTAGTCTCATAACATCATCGACGACAACACATCAATCTCACGATACCATCATCGCTCCACCTCTAGATCTCCACCGCCCCTCAAACTGCTGTATCGCCGTCAATTACACGGTACCTTTCCGTTTGCTTATTCATTGAAATATTGGGCTGTGAAAAGTGTTGTTGTTAATTTTGTTTTTTATGAGTGAGTTTTACTGCTTTTGTGTGAAAGAATGAAAAGCGATGAAGGAGGTGTGATATTGAGCAAAACCTAAGCATGAGAAATTGGGGCCGTGATATTTGCATCTGTTGTTTATATCAATTGCTTTACTTCTTTTTTATTTTATTATTATCTGCCAGCTGATTAATTTAGTTTTGAAAAGTCAACCAATAGATTTTCCTTAATCCTTGAAATTTTCTATAGTTTTATTAAGTATTCAAAGATTTTTTTGTATAGTTATTCAATTGGTGGAACTTATTATATGCTGGTACGATACACTAGCTGTTTCTTTTAGCTCTCATATTTTTTCTATCATTGTTAGTATATTATACTATTATAGGAATTATATTAAAAATTAAAAGAAAAACATCAAAGTGTGTTATTTAGCTTGAAACTCCGTTGGTTGTATCTATTTTGTTATTAACTTAGCTAATTTTAAGTTAATTAACTTTATCATCATTGAAAATTATGGACTAATAAAAATAACAATAACAATTATTCATTAGTATAGATTTAAACAATATTTATCTTGCTAAAAGGTTTTAACCATCTTATTGGTTACGATGATTAGCATTTCTCCTTCTCAACTCGTTATTATTTGTAACTGAATCTATCGATTATGAGGGGTAACGATAAATTAATAATTATTTAAAATACATTTATGTTGCTAAATGGTTTTAACCAAATCTATTGGTTACGATGATTGGCATATTTCTCTTTATCAATTTGTTACTATTTTTAATCGAATCTATTGATTATGAGGAGTAACGATAAAATTTATAATTTTTAAAATACATTTATTTGCTATTAGTGATAATCGAATCTATCGATTAGAATTGTTAGCAATTCTTTACTAATCTGTTAATTATGGTGATCAAACCTATTGATCATTGCGATTAATAGTACATATTTAAAACCAGGGTTGTACGCCCAAATTCTAAAACACTCAAAACACTTCAAATCAAAATACGGATTTTCATCCTTATTCAAATCTACGGTAGGTCATTCAAAAAGCCTCTAAAACCATCTCAAATCAAATTTCAACTCTAAGGGCGTACAACCCTTCCCGAACTACGTTGATTCTGATTCTCCATAAGGAGATACGTAGGCACTTGGCAACAAGGCGAGTCCCCTTCCTCTAATTTCTAATCATGTCTATATAATTACTTTGTCTGTTACCTTTCTTTATAAACCTTGCCATAAAACCCTCATCTTTGCCATGTTAACCTTTAGGAAAGGGTTGAGGGTGCCTAACACCTTCCCTCGACCTGAATATAGTATCTTACCCTGATCTCTTAACTGCGTAGGGTTTCCTATTCGCCCTTCAGAATAGGTGGCGACTCTAAAAGTCTAAATTTTTAGGGCAGGTTGCTACAGTTGGCGACTCTGCTGGGGACAACTATAATGGTGAATACTATGCTCCTATAGGTTTTGGCAGGGTTTAGGTTTGACAAGTTTTTTTAGGGTTTGGCAAACTTGCCATTTTTAGGGTTTGGGGAAGGTTCATCTTTTAATAAATATTAAATTTTTTTTATTTATTTGTTTGTTTTTTGGTTTTTCTTAAAATGTTTATTTATCTGCCTTAAAATGTTTACCTATATTATTATATGTATTGCTGTTTTTTATGTTGTGTTAAACCCTAAGTGTGGGAGTTAACTTTGAGATCAATAGGGGACATGAATCGCCTACGAGTCTCATTGATAACTCCACTCGGAGTGGGTTGAGTATTCGGAAATGTCCAAAACGAGGCTTGACTTTGTTGAGGGAAGGACTGGATGCTTGGCTGATTTCTCCGAGAACCTACCCCAAAAATTCGAACCTCATGGATAAAATGAGTTGTTCAAAAATCCAAAGAGACAAAAAGTCTCGGAGGCTACGAACGACCCCATGAGACCTTCTAGAACCCCCCTACAAAAAGGTTGGCTCCCAAGAGCCGCTACGTCGAACCTATGAACCTAGGACTTTTGTGCTCTTTATATGTTTGCAATTTATATACTTCGAATATCTATGCGTTTCAATTTTGCAGGTATCCCTACGTGGTCCCTAGCCTGTAGGGACTCTAATTTCTAAGACCACGTCTTTCCCATGAAGGATATCATCGCCTATGCATTCCCTAGCATGTAGGGATTTTACTTTTATTTCTGTAACTACGTGTCCTTCCCACGAAGGACATTTCTATTAACGCACGTCAATTGGTCTCTCGATGGCCATGAGATAAAGTGATTGTCTCGAACGGTCACTCTATGCTTGCTCCCACAAACTCCCTAGCCTGTAGGGATTTTCTTTTACGTTCATGTGTTTCTACAACAATGTGTCTTTCTCCTGAAGGACATCCTCATTAACGCACGTCGATTGGCTTTATGATGGCCATGAGAGCTGGTAACTGTCTAGAACGGTCAACCCGTGTTTATTCCCGCGCACCCTCTAACTTGTAGGGTTCGGATTTCCATTTGCGCGTCTTCAATCCCTAGCCTGTAGGGATTTCACTTCGTCTTATATCGTCCTTAGATAGGTTGTGTTCCGCATAGAGAACCTTCCCACGAGGGACATCTTCGTAAGTACACATTGAACGACCTCTCGAAGGTCATGAGACTTGGTGATTGTCCAGAACGGTCATCAGCTGCTACTTTCCGCGTACTTCCTAATCTTTTCCCAATGGCGTGTCATTATATCTAACTTACAATAATTTCATTAGGGTCTAATGTCACCCCTAAATCCGCATAGGTTATCCTTAGGATTATATTTGTCGCACGTCCGAATTGCATTACATACAAGAAGTAATAACAAAAAAAAGAGAGCCTCTCTCATACGCATGCACTTGCATTTTCATGCCTTCATTCATTTGCATTTCTATCTTCGCCCGCATCCACACTTACCGTGCTAGCCGATTTCCCGAGACTCGTGAAGAAAAATTAAAGAGGAGAAAGAAGGAGGATAAACAATTAAGAATGATCTTAAGGAAAAGAGGACGCCTTTCACCATGCCAGCCACATGCCCACGCCTTGTCGTAACAGGATTGTGAATGCAACAAAGGTTATTATCGAGCAAGGATTAGTTCAAACAACGAAGTTCCCTCATAGATACACTCAAGGGGTATCTAGTCATAAGGGGGTTCATCTACGAACATAGCAAACTTACAAGGACGCTCTACGATAACCTGGGGGCAAGGATTAATCCAACTAGGGCAATACCCTGAACAAAAATGCGTAACTATGATGGAGGGAATGCGACATATGCCAACTCCATACCAGGGGGCAAAAAGGCCATAGGTTTTTCTATCAATCTACAAACTTTGAAGGCTGCAAATGGTGTTGTGTTATCCTTAGAAAAAAAGGAAAAAGAGGTTCAGTCAAAGGAAACTCATGAAGTTCCGATACGGCAAAAACCCACCGCTTACAATCATTTCCGACAGGTTTGACGTGCCCAAGGAGAATTCGAGATTACCCTCTTACTTCTACAAGTCTAGGAACTAAGGAGTAAAGCAAGGTCAACGGACTCACAAAGGAGATTGTCCTTAGGATTAATAGGTTTATCTTTCTAGTTGTAATTCCTACGATCACAAAATGCTATTTGATGTAAAACGTTGTACCTTTCGAATAGTAATTCAATAAAATAATCATGCATGTTTTGAAATCAATTCTTTCGCTCCGCTCTTGCATTGCTACAACTTTCCATTTCAAATTATCTTTCAAATTATCACTCCCAATCATTAACAAACTTGAGGGAGAATGACAAATACAAATAACTAAGTCCAGCTAAATATATGCTTTCAAGGTAAGACCGGACCGACGATGTACATGCATTGTTTCAAATCCCTAAACAGTGGAGGTATAAGGATGTTAATCCCTCGTCACCCCCTCGAGCCAGGAGATGGAGTTTGCTTCTACTTTTCAAATAAACCTTGATTTTAACCAGGGGTAGGGTAGATTTCAATTAATTCAATGGTGTATTTCGGTTATCAGGAGAATCAGTTAATCCAAGCAAGGATTCAAGCAAAGGTTCAAGCATATCTTATTCCTCGCGTTCATCCAAGATTGAGGAAGCAATGGAGATAACATTTGCAACAATCTTCTTCCTCAATACATCACCCAAGATCCAGGAAATTATCAAAGTCGAAGCTTGCAAATCAAAGTCGACATGGCAGTCACAACATTCAATATCCAAGGATCAAAATCCAAGGAGCATTCAAAAGAAAAAGGAGAAAAGCGCCCGCTAAGTCAAAATGGAAAATTTCATAAAAGAAAACAAAAATGACTTAGGCAAAATTAGGGCATCCCGATGGGTCAAATTCAAAAGAATTGGCTCATGCAAAAATAAGGGATAAAAACAAAGGTGAAATACAAAGGATAATCTTGTTACTGCTAAACCATCAAAGCTTCACATCATGCTTGGATCTTCACTAAAGGTTTCTGCTCAACTGAAACGATTCTCTTACAAACAAAGTACATTCATTAGATTAAGCGAATTCTTAGGATTTGGAGAACATCAAGGAGAAAGGGGCGGGTTAAATAAATTTTGAGCCTTATATCCGTTGTTTCCTAAACCTTGAACCAAGCCAAGTTACAACATTTAAAAGTCCTAATTGAGGCAAGGTCAACTACGAAAGCATATTAAGCAGGATTTTTGTTATACTGACTCCTAGGTTTGTTAAAACTATTTCTAACAACTGCGCTCCTTCAAGCATTCATTTCTAATCATCCACTCCTTCGATTTCAAAACTTGCACATTAAAGTTACTTCCCAAAGGGTACAACGCCATCTACGAATATACACTTAGCACAAAGGCGATCATTTCTGATAAAGACTCTTGAATGGGGAAACCACGTCCAGAGGGTTTTCCTAAACAGGGACATACAACCAAACATCCTATTAACTAGGGACATTCTTTCTAAGGTCCAATCGACCTGGGTCACATCTCGAAGCAATCTCAATCAGGGGCACGTCAAACATGGGATAAATTCAACCCCCCATATCTGGGAAGTCAGGGGCACACCTTTCAATCTAAACGTCAAAGCATATGACAAGGTTATTTCCTGGGGCACTTCCCTCATAAGCATCTTTTTCCACGAAAATACGGGGGCAATGGATATCAAATCCGTAAGACGTACAACAAAAAATGTGTCTTCATACTTTGCAACCTCGAATCAATCTCTCTCCTAACTACGATCTTCAAAAAAAACAGGTATTGGGAAATCGTGCTAGCATCCAACAACCTTACAACATTAGCAAACTATATCCGCTTGGTCATCAACAACCTATCATTGGGGCATCATGCAAATACATAAATCATGCATTACATACACCCTCTTAGGCAGTCTTCTTTAAGACAAATCCTACGATCCTTTCCAGGAACCTTTTCAAGTAGTCTTTTCTAAGGCGTTCATCATCCTTCTAGGAACCTCTTCAGGCAGTCTTATTTAAGATAAATCATCGTCATTCCCACGCCTTTTCAGGTAGTCTTCTGTAAAACATTTTCATTCTAAATAGTCTTCTCTAAGACAATCATCGTCATTTCCAAAAACCTTTTTAGGTAATCTTCTTCAAGACATTCCTTTTCTAAGTACCTTTTGAGGTAGTCTTCTTCAAGACATTCTTATTCTAAGTACCTTTTCAGGTAGTCTTCTTCAAGACATTCCTTCTCTAAGTACCTTTTGAGGTAGTCTTCTTCAAGACATTCTTATTCTAAGTACCTTTTCAGGTAGTCTTCTTCAAGACATGCTTTTTCTAAGTACCTTTTCAGGTAGTCTTCTTCAAGACATTCTTTTTCTAATTACATCTTCAGGTAGTCTTCTTCGAGACATTCTTGTTCAAAGTACCTTTTCAGGTAGTCTTCTTTAAAACAAATTGGCATCCTTTTCAGGAATCTCTTCAGGTACTCTACTTTAAGACATTCTACGAACCTTCCTAAGTAGTCTTCTCTAAGACATCCATTATAATTTCCAAGAACCTTTTGGGTAGTCTTTTAAGACATTTTTTTATAGCCTTCTCAATTAGTCTGCTTTAAGACATTCCTCATCCTTTGTTGAAAACCTTTCTAGGTAGTCTTTTGTTCACATCCATTCTAGAAACCTTTCTTAGGTAGTCTTATAAAAGACATTGTTTCATTCCACTCATTACATCAATCAACATATGCATGAGCATAAGCCTTATCCCATATATCAAAACATCCAAGTCATCATAAATCATTAATCATGTCGCTTCACTCCAACATCAAACCATGCATATCGTCTGGTACATTCATATACTATAAAAGCCCAATTTTCATTTGCAAATCTAAATCCTTACAAAGTCCAGTTCTCGTCCTGGAAAATCCTTACAAAGTCCAGTTCTCGTCCTAGAAAATCCTTGCAAAGTCCAGTTCTCGTCTTGGAAAACCATCGAATCCAATTGGTAGTCAGTTCCCGTCTGGCTGTTACATCATAACCCAGTTCCCACCTGGTAGCCAGTTCCCGATTGCCCGTTACCTCAAAATCCAAATCCTATTTCAAATCCCATTCCAATTCCAAACTAATTTCCCAACTCCTATTTTCCAAATCCTATTTCAAATCCTATTCCAATCCTATCTCAATCCTATTCCAAACCCTTTTAGATCCCGTTTCCATTTCAATTCCAATTTCAAACCAAATCGTAACCATCGCGTTACGTCTTATCACGGCAGTGATAATGGCACCTTCAATTTCAATCCAAATGGTAAACTTCGCGTTACGTCTTATCACGGCAGTGATAATGGCACCTTCAATTTCAAACCAAATCGTAACCTTCATGTTACGTCTTATCACGGCAGTGATAATGGCACCTTCAATTTCAAACCAAATTGTAACCTTCGCGTTACGTCTCATCACGGCAGTGATAATGGCACCTTCAATTTCAAACCAAATCGTAACCTTCGCGTTACGTCTTATCACGGCAGTGATAATGGCACCTTCAATTTCAAACCAAATCGTAACCTTCGCGTTACGTCTTATCACGGCAGTGATAATGGCACTTTCTATTTCAATCCAAATCGTAACCTTCGCGTTACGTCTTATCACGGCAGTGGTAATGGCACCTTCAATTTCAATCCAAATCGTAACCATCACGTTACGTCTTATCACGGTAGTGATATGGCACCGAGCTCTTTGGAAATAGCCAAAACTCATTCCAATTTCAATTCCAACCCAAATCGTAACCTTCGCGTTACGTCTTATCACATTAGTTTTTAGGGATGATATGGCACCGAGTTCTTTGGTACGTCAGTACCAAAGCTCATTTCTATTTCAACTTCAATTTCAATCCCAATCATCACTTATTGCGGTAGTCCTCGAGCAACAATAAGTTATGGTTTATCACGTTAGTCCCTCGGCAGTGATCTTCTTCAAAAGTTCATCGATAACAAACAAGGTTCTGTTTTTCTTTTCCAAAGTTACTAACTTCAACTAACATAACTAACAATCATGCATCATTCAATTAACATACCTCATTCATACATAATGCATATACATACATCGCTCTCATTTATTTTGAGAAGCTCACTGCATCATACATTACATGCATCATAACATTACATAAAATTCAGGTTGCCTTTTTAGGCCGTGCTGCAATCAAAGCACAGTGTTTCCTTCCAAAAAGCGTCTGCTTCACATTCAAAAAAAGAAGGGTATTTACCTTGGATGCATCCTTGACCCCATCTCCCACGAAATTTCTTCTCAACAAATTTCAGGGCATTTCAGTGTTCAATCATCTTCTACCTTTAGATCACGATAGGCAGACGTGCCTATCTAACTCTTCAGGTTTAAGAAGATTGAACAGGGGCAGCTGTCATACCCCAAAATTTGCCCTCATATATTTGAAAATGTCATTCTTATTTCAATGGAGTGACATAGCACATTTGGTAAGAGTGTAAGGCTTGCAGGTATAAGGTTACGGGTTCGAATCTCACTTCTAACAATTTTCTCTTTTATTCGTTTTCTAATTTTAGTTCTAAATTTATTTTCGTTTATTCAAAAAATTGTATTTTTTTATTATTTAAATTTAATTTTCATATTTTTTTAATTAGGCATTTTAAAAAATTGACTTTTTCATTTTATGCACTTTTTAACCCAAAAATAACTAAAAATCATAAAATATTTAAAAAATCCAAAAAGAATCAATTATTTGATTATTTTCTGATTAATTACTTGGATTCTAATTAACTTTTCTTATTTTGTTAACCTAGTTTTTTTAATTTAAATATTAAAAAAATTCTAAACCCTTGGGGGGGGGGGGGGGGAATTCCATCACGAATCCTTATTTCTTTTACACAATATTCACCGAAAACTCTGCCGTTTGCACTATCAACGATTTTCTAACCTACTGTACAAATCCAATTCACACCTACATATTTTTCTGACAAACTCCTTTCATGTAGATAGACTCCAATTTTCATTCACGGCACGCTAAGAATTCCCAGCGGAACAATTTTGTTTCAATTTCTCCCTTTCTATTCATTTAAATGATAAATACCATGATCCTATGAATGTTTTTTAGAAGAGGTGGGAATGAAGCCCAATCTTAGCAACAGATCTTTGCAGCCCAGCGCATTCGACACCGATGGAACAGCAACCAACAGCAAACCATCAGCGACGAGATCCGGATCACGCCGACCCAGCCACCGTCGACCGTCTGCGATACCACCACTCCCCGCGTACACACCGTCAAACACCGCAACAAAAACCGCGAAGCAACGCACAGCCGGCAACCGCAGTAGTCTCATAACATCATCGACGACAACACATCAATCTCATGATACCATCATCGCTCCACCTCTAGATCTCCACCGCCCCTCAAACTGCTATATCGCCGTCAATTACACGGTACCTTTCCGTTTGCTTATTCATTGAAATATTGGGCTGTGAAAAGTGTTGTTGTTAATTTTGTTTTTTATGAGTGAGTTTTACTGCTTTTGTGTGAAAGAATGAAAAGCGATGAAGGAGGTGTGATATTGAGCAAAACCTAAGCATGAGAAATTGGGGCCGTGATATTTGCATCTGTTGTTTATATCAATTGCTTTACTTCTTTTTTATTTTATTATTATCTGCCAGCTGATTAATTTAGTTTTGAAAAGTCAACCAATAGATTTTCCTTAATCCTTGAAATTTTCTATAGTTTTATTAAGTATTCAAAGATTGTTTTGTATAGTTATTCAATTGGTGGAACTTATTATATGCTGGTACGATACACTAGCTGTTTCTTTTAGCTCTCATATTTTTTCTATCATTGTTAGTATATTATACTATTATAGGAATTATATTAAAAATTAAAAGAAAAACATCAAAGTGTGTTATTTAGCTTGAAACTCCGTTGGTTGTATCTATTTTGTTATTAACTTAGCTAATTTTAAGTTAATTAACTTTATCATCATTGAAAATTATGGACTAATAAAAATAACAATAACAATTATTCATTAGTATAGATTTAAACAATATTTACCTTGCTAAAAGGTTTTAACCATCTTATTGGTTACGATGATTAGCATTTCTCCTTCTCAACTCGTTATTATTTGTAACCGAATCTATCGATTATGAGGGGTAACGATAAATTAATAATTATTTAAAATACATTTATGTTGCTAAATGGTTTTAACCAAATCTATTGGTTACGATGATTGGCATCTTTCTCTTTATCAATTTGTTACTATTTTTAATCGAATCTATTGATTATGAGGAGTAACGATAAAATTTATAATTTTTAAAATACATTTATTTGCTATTAGTGATAATCGAATCTATAGATTAGAATTGTTAGCAATTCTTTACTAATCTGTTAATTATGGTGATCAAACCTATTGATCATTGCGATTAATAGTACATATTTAAAACCAGGGTTGTACGCCCAAATTCTAAACCACTCAAAACACTTCAAATCAAAATACGGATTTTCATCCTTATTCAAATCTACGGTAGGTCATTCAAAAAGCCTCTAAAACCATCTCAAATCAAATTTCAACTCTAAGGGCGTACAACCCTTCCCGAACTACGTTGACTCTAATTCTCCATAAGGAGATACGTAGGCACTTGGCAACAAGGCGAGTCCCCTTCCTCTAGTTTCTAATCATGTCTATATAATTACTCTGTCTGTTACCTTTCTTTATAAACCTTGCCATAAAACCCTCATCTTGCCATGTTAACCTTTAGGAAAGGGTTGAGGGTGCCTAACACCTTCCCTCGACCTGAATATAGTATCTTACCCTGATCTCTTAACTGCGTAGGGTTTCCTATTCTCCCTTCAGAATAGGTGGCGACTCTAAAAGTCTAAATTTTTAGGGAAGGTTGCTACAGTATGTTGAGAAGATAGTGAGTTTGCATGGTGTTTCGGCTAGTATTTTGTCGGATAGAGACCCAAGGTTTACTTCTAAGTTAGGTACTAAGTTGAGGTTGAGTTCTGCTTATCATCCGCAGACAGATGGTCAGACGGAGAGAATGATTCAATCGTTAGAGGATTTTTTGTGAGCTTGTGTATTGGAAAAAGGTGGTGCTTGGGATAGTTATTTTCCTTTGGTTGAGTTTACCTACAACAATAGTTATCATTCGAGTATTGGTATGGCTCCGTTTGAAGCATTGTATGGTATGAGATGTAGAACGCTGTTGTGTTTGTACGAATCCGGAGAAAGTGCGGTGGTTGGACCGGAGATTGTGCAACAAACTACGGAAAAGATCAAGATGATTCAGGAGAAGAAAAAAGTGTTTCTAAAGCTTGTAAGAAGTTGATCCAGGAGGTGATTAAATCATTGTGGTACATCCATTGATACTCGCTAAGGGCTTTTCCCTCCATGTAAAAGGTGGCGGCAGTGGAGGCTTTCCACTTCTTGTTTTAATGGTAATCGAAGAACTAGGAGATTTTGAAAATCCATCCTAGAGCATTTGAGCGGTCAAATTTAGGTACGTCTAGTTTCATACAAGATGTGGTAAGTGTTTGTGGTTTAATGAGTGGTGGTTGAGGTGAAGGTGGTGGAGTTGCAATAGTGAGAGCTATAAGTTGTTTGATGATGCCATCAACTTTAGTGGATAATTCATCAAAACCCCTCTACACAATGCCACTCCTAGATGGCATCCATACGCCGATACTCCTACCGGACCAAATAACACGCCCACTCCTCAAATATAGCAGTGTTCTCCACTCGGGTAACTGTGTCGGGAGCGGCCTCAAAAAGTGACCTCGGTTTCATTTGCACGCGTCCAAGCTGCCTCATGCACCGCTCCGGAAGATACCTCACTATGGTGTTGGCCTCGCATGCAAACCATCCTGAGTATAAAGCGATGTAATAGAATGGGACAACAGTAGTGTAGTCGGTGAATGGCGTCCAACGGATATCATTGTGAGCATTACGGTCCAGTTACCCGCCATATGGTCCCACTGTGTTTTTCCCCTCTAGAGAACGTATTAGGCGGCCCTAGGCATTGGGTCATCGTACTCAGGATCATTGGCGAAGCCGTGGATACGGGGGAAGTAGGAGATGATCCAGCGCTGAAACACACATACGATAATATGTTAAAAATAAATACGAACCATAAATAAATGTGAAATAATTAAAAGGAAACGTACTGTCAGAAGTGTGCAAGATCCAGTCAACTGCCTGGTCCTACAGTTGGAGGCTTCATTCAGCTTCTGATATAGGTATACTAGAATAGCTGCCCCCTAGTTCTAGTGGTTAATGGTACTCAGGTCGATAAAGTAGCGGAGATATGTCATGTCAACGTAGGTTGCACTCTTGTCCACAAAAGAGTGCAGTTCCTACCAAGAATATGAACCAGCACCTCAGAGCGCAGGCACGGTGATACTTTGTAAACAGCTCGTCACCCTCCTGCTCGGACTCTGCTGCCACCACCAGGTGGTTCTCATACAAATGTCTCAAGCTGGAGAACCGGATATGGGCCTCATTCGTCGCTCGACACTCAAAATCAGCCATGTGGGGGTCCATACCCAGATAGTTGACCATTCACTCAATCGCCTCGACCATCTGTATCCGGGAATGGTGCAGCAGCCTCCCTCTGATCGACAGGTGGAGTAGACACTGAACATCGTGCAAGGTGATAGTCATCTCCCCAACAGGAAAGTGGAAAGAAGACGTCTCATTGTGCCATCTCTCCACGAAAGCCCCCTACATGCAGTGGCTAATAGTGGTATACCCGGTCATGCATAACCCGCCGAGCCCGGAACCCGCTACCACATCATTAAACCACTGGTCATCTGGTTTAAACAGATCAAAAATCTTCCGCGCGTGGTTCACGAATTTTGGCGTCGGCCTATCCTGTTACCACAAAAACAGAAAACAAAAAAGATTGTTAGTTAAAAAACGGTTAAATTATAAAGTGTAAACTATGTCGCCCGCTCGCGTCCAGCCAACACTGTCTGAGTCTCCCTACCCTGTCTAAGTCGTGCGGGATTGCTTGCCATTTTCCTGAAAAAATTAAAATCCATTAGAATGCGATACAATCAAAAAATTTAAAAAAAACACATCTTGGTTAAATTCGGAAGTACATTTCCGAAACTGGTCAAGGAGGTGTTTTCAGAAATGTACTTCCGAAACCCCCTTGCGAACACCATTGTTGCAGAACCTCCACACCTTGTCCTAAGTGGTTCAAAATTCAATTTTTCCTATCTAACTATAGTCAATGACATATAATAACTTAAATATACTACGTTGTACTAATTTCTAACACCCCTAAATCAATTTCAATCCTAAATTTGAAGTTTTAAAAACTTACAGATTTGAGGTGTTGTTGGAGGTGCTTTAGAAGTGGTCTTTGAATGTTGGAGAGCAATAGAATGTTGTCTTGAACTAGCTTTTGTAGTGTGCTTCTGCAAATGCTTGAGAAATCCAGAAAATTTGAAATTTAGGGTAAAATGGAAATGGGGGGAGGTTGTTTTGTTTAAACAATCAAACGCGCATTTTTTCGGAAATACATCGCCAAAGTTAAAAAAAAGAGTGATTTCAGAAATATATTTCCGAAATCAATGTTTTTAGGTAAAAAAATGTGTTTTCAGGGATGCATTTCTAAAATCACTCTTTTTTTTTAACTTCGGAGATGCATTTCCGAAATAAAGAGACATTTTAGAGATTTCACCGCATGTGACTAAGAAAGCTGGAAGGTCTATAAAAAAATTCTTTTTTTTATTGAGTGATAGCAATTTGTACTTAAACGTAATCTTCCGACCTTTTGGGCCTGCTGATATTCCTTTTGGGTCGGTGCATAGGCATTGTGGAAAATTCTTATATGAACACAACCATAACACATGGATTTACACACAACTAATTATATTTTTTTATTAATTAAAAAATAAAAATAAAAATTGTCTCTCTCGTCCATAAAATTAACCACCTCCATGATAACAATTAAAAACGAAATTAAATTTTTAACAAATATCAATTTTCTCACTTTTTATTAGTTGTGCCTAAAAATATGGATTTAGGTTCATTTCCATACAAGTATTTCTCCGGCATCGTGGTTGGTTCTTCACTTGTGCTAACAATTGAATACATGTTTAATTAAATTAAACATGTTAACTTAAGAATTTTCTCGATTACAAGAATCTCAAGTAAAACGTACGAATCATGTTACTCATTTTGGTAACATAATTTTAAAACAAACTATTTGGATCCTAAACTATTTAAGACATATTACGTTTATCCTTTTTTTTTTTTTTGTCTAATCTATTAGTCGAATACAATGAGTTAATCTATGTAGCACTAATGTGAAAGCCGACCTATATGTCAAGTGAAATAACATTTTTAATTAATCAATTTTATTGGTCTCTAAATCTTTTACAAAACCAAACTTTTTTTTGCCATTTAATCAAACACCTTTCTTGCAGCAATATATTTCTCACAGTTGTTATTATTTCTTCTCTCATCATTTTATTATAAATAGACCAAGTGGATTAAACCATATACATCTCTTTAAAGTGCTTGTTGAACAATTTCAGATTCTCCTTTAATAACTATTCTATGATATTATATCTGTGTGTGACATGATTATTGTTTTAAAACATCTGAAACAAGGAGTCATAGAGGAAGAAGTTAAATATTTAAATACACAATCACAAAGTAGTGGAAGGAAGGGAAATAAAATCTTAATAATTTTGATAGAATTATATTATTTAATTTAAGTTAATTTAGAACTTACACTATTAATTTTTATGGATTATTATTCAATGAATTTTTATTAGTATTTGAGTCTTTTAGTTTATTATCTATTAAAAAATTATATAAAATAATCTCACTGAAATATTTGTTATCAATCAAATAAAAAATATTATCCTTTATTTTAATTTTTTTAAAATAGTTCTTAGTGTTCTTTTCATATTTATTATTGAAATCCTAGTTTCAAGTTTTGATTGAAAAATTTCTATGAATTTTCGAGGATGGCTCACTTTTTGAAGACACTTTAATAAACTAAATAATATGAAAAAAGGAGTCGCCATGAATGGTGACTTGCTTCATCAACGAACTTGCACTAGTATAGTTGCGGCCAATAAGAATAATCAAAGCGGAATTATGATTCTATTTGGAAAAATTAACTGATAGCTAGCTATCAGCGCAGCGCTGATAGCTGGTAGTCAATGACTGATAGTTGATAGTTGATAGCTAACACTACTACAAAATGCACATACAACAACGCTCAAGTCATCACGGTTCCTCCAAACACCGTGGTGACATCTCTAAACTTAGACGCTAATATTTTTTATTTTTTAATTAAAAATTGTTAGGATATAATAACGGTTGATGATCTCACTGTGGTGATACAATCAAGGTTTTATAGGTTCGAACCTCAGAGCCCTAAAAAATTTTATTCCTTCAACGTAAATGCGCGACTTTTCTTTTTTATCTTAACCTTTCGCTACAGTTGTTTCTTGCAACCGTTGTGAAATACTTTTCACTTAATAAAAACATAACATACAATTTTTTTCGTTCATAACACGAAAGGACTTCCTAGCAAACGAGACGACGACAATAAAATATTTATCCTCTTCGACTTATTGTACGTTACCATTATGTGTTTGTTGTTTATTTCTTGTTCTCTCTCGCTGTGGTAATGGTACTGCTTTTTGAAAATTCTTCGTTAGGGTTTCTTTTTTAACATAATGACATTGTGATGTGTATTGGGTTGTTCTTATTCAGATTTTGTGACAATAACTGTGTGTAGTTACAAACTCATTATTAAGTTATTTGATTTTGGTGTTGTTAAAGGAAGTAAATGGCAACAGACACCAAGAGACAACTGTTAAAGGAACCTTAATGACAACTATTAAATTGTAACTGTGTTTTGATTTTATTCAGGTTTAGTAGCATAGGATGAAAGCTCATAGATTAATCATAAAAGAAACCTTAATTATATAAGAAAGTCCTAGATTAGATGTAACCTTAAGCTAAGAAATAAGAAACCATAGAATAAAATTTTCATTAAATAAATTTACAAAAAGGTCATTTTTTTATTAATCATATATAATTCCTTTGGATGGGAGAAAGTTTGACCAAGTATAATCTACTTCATCATTATCATCATCATCATCATCAGAATCGATGATGACTCACCTTTTAACCCTTCTTCTTCTTCTTGATCTCCTCTTCTTGAGAGTCCACCTAGGTGTCAAAGGTTCGGTAGCATGGCCTCTTTCAATGACTTGGACCTCTACAACCACAACAACTTTTGTTCTCTCAACATTGAATGAAATACTCATTTTGTATTTTGGTTCCTCATTTTCTCTGATTTCTTTGGATGAAGTTTCAGCAGAAGTACTCATTATGATTATTCCTCTTCTCTGATTTCTTTAGATGAAATTCTTTTTATGTTTTGTTTAAAAAAGGTTTTCAACTTTTATATTGGTTATGCTAATTCTTCCTCTTCTATGATATTTCAAAGTCTAAAAGCCAAACGATTTCACGCATGTCAAGTTTCCTTCCAATTATTCTTTCTTTAATTATTCACGTTTTCTTCTCTTGGAAGTTGGAAAAATCTTCTGGATGACTAGGTACCATGAGCTGTTGAATAATTACATCTCTTTGTCTTTTCAAATTTCATTTTCCATTCTTTGATATTCTTTCCAGCCCTTCTTATGCATAATTTGATGTAATGATGTGTACATTGTAGGTTTTTTTGTTTCTGATGGAATTGTGTCATTGATGCAATACAAGTTTTGATATCCAGTTCACAAATGAGTGTAATACATATTGCTTTTAATTCTATGATATGGTTAAAATAAATACATGCTTAAAGATGGGAAATTTTTTAAAAGCAGCGGTTATAAAAACTTACAGTGGTTGTATATTAAACGCCATAATAATATAAACTGCAAAATATCGTTGTTGAGAATTAAATCGGGGACCTTTAGGTCTATTACAACGGATGCGAGAGTTGATGAACAAATAGGTAAATAATTCCATCACATATTTATTTATTTTATTGAAAATCATAAATTATAAATTGAGGAATTATCAAATAGTGTTGTTTTAATCATCATCATTGACATTTGTCATCATCATTCACTTTCTAGGATCAAAGACTTAAGATGTATACTTTAGCTTTCTTCTTTAAATGATCTTTATTTAGGGTTCTAGACTGTATTGCCTACAAAAAATAAATAAATATGTTATTCTGATTTTTATTTCTATCTCATATCTTTCTTGTAGGGTGCCTTTGAGCATTAGTTATCTTCTTCGTTGGAATATGATTCTTTATATTTCTCCTCGAGGTTGAAAATATTTTCTCCTTTGTTCAACTTACTGAAGAACTTCTTTATCTTTTTATTGTTGTTTGAATATGAGGTCGTGTTCAAGTGACTGAAGAACTTCTTGTAACACCCCTTCTCTAACCCCAGATATAACATACAATCTCAGAGTATTAACATGCATAAAGGAAAAAGAGCGTCACATGTTATTTTCATAAAAATGAAAACCTAGAACAAACATACAACATTCATAATATGCACTAATCATCTTCTAACACAATTCAAAATTCTCATGCTTTCATAAAAATATGCATAACGCTCGCGAAATAATAAAATTGCTATCAACAAGTTGATTGAATATATTCATACTATATTCATCTACCAATTCAAATAACATCACCAAACATACTATTTGAAATTCAAGATCTAGGCTACATAGGCTTTAAACAACATATCCAAGATATCCACAAATACATATAAAATAGCAATATCCAAACATAAGCATACGTCAAAAGAAACCCCCCAAGTGTTACATGATCAGAGCATATGACTCGCTACCTAATCAAACAACAAACTCAGAAGCTCTTCGGCTAAACCACGAACAAGCTATTACGCGTCTGAACCTGCACATTCCCAACAAAGGGTAACATTCAAACAGAAGGGTGAGAATTCAAATTATTATAGAAAACATAATAATGGGAAATGCAAAACATAAACAAGCATACATTTCACAATTCATCACTCTTCTTGAAACATGCTTTCATATCTATATATCAAGGTTAACATGTTTAGAATCAACCAACCAAATTCCATCATACAAGTAATCATATCCAATTACCCACTCAACAATTGTAATCCAATAATGAAATATCATCAAGTATAAAATTATTAATTCACAAATTCCATATATATGCATCACTCATCAAATATTCAATCCGCACAAATCATACCACATAATCACTCAAAACACAATTCACACCGACATGTGGGACTCAAGTGTGACTCTATGCAACGTGCATGTGGATCCCTCCGTTATCATTTTTGGCAAGCCGGTTGTCATTCTCTACAGACTAGATAACCACCTCAAAGCTCCATTCGGCGTTAAGCTTTCAAAAACCATTCTCGATAGGTTTGGGACAAGCAAATAATCTCCGCGAGATTACCCGACATTGCCACTTTCAAAGATTCATGCTTGTGTAAGTGTGCAACAAAACAAGACTCATGCATTTAAGACAATCTCTATCTCTTAAACTACACAATCACGTCTTTCTAACATTGGACAATATACACAACATGATTTCACTTCCAAACAATGCATTACTTAACATACATCAATCAATCACATGTATTCAAGCCTAGCATTATCATTATCCAATCCACATCTCGATACATACACATTTAAATGATCATTATAAACAAGACACATTCAAATAGTATATATATATATATATATATTCATTCCAACATATCATGGATATCACATCACTTAACACATCTATGAATATTAGCCACAAGTCATTAATTCATAATGCACACATAAATAATCACATATTATCCATATATTAAAATCAAAATTAAACCATTCAACATCAACCAAATCTATCATATCATATAGATAATCTCATTAGCTTCCTAACGCTTCGAACGGCGCACAAAACGGAGTTACGGATCAAAAGTTATGGTCTTTACAAAATCTGCCAAAATTTGAATTCTGTGAGCCGACACAAGCTTTCTTCAGGTCAACGCATGGCTGAGTTTGTCCCCTTCGTATTTGCTCAGGTTGACCATGAGTCGACTCATGCTGGGTTTTTTGGGTTTCTTTAGGTCGACGCATGCTGTTAAAAACTGAATTTTTGCCTTTGCGGGTTAGCTCAGGTCGACCCAGGCTTCTGTATAGGTCGACTCATGCTGCGTAAAACCCCAAAAATCACCATTTTCCTTCCCTATTCACCTCATACAACAATCACTAACCCTCATACAATTTATACATCAATTGACAGTAATTTAGCACACATAAGGTTCCTAAACATGTTTCTAACCATGGGTTCACATACAAACATCATCAAACATGCTTTGATTCACAAAATCTTATGAAATCTACCAAACCCTAACATTTTCCATATCCATGAAATTGAAAGATGAAGAGATTACACAAACAACACATTACCCAATCATGTAACATATATTAACTTGGATTCTAACCCTTGCCTCAAGTCAATCTCATCCAATCTTCAAGAATCTCACAATCCTCTTTTCTTTCTCTTCTTTTTCCACTCTTCTCTAGCCTCTTTTCTCTTCTTTCTATATTTCTCTCTTTTTCTTCTTCTTGTAATTAAGTTTTCTCTCACAATTCTCTACTAACTCTATTTTGTGATATTGGGCTTGACCCACCCAACTACTCTTTCTAATTAATTAGGCCCATTATTAGATATCTACTAGTATTCACATAATCACTTACTTAATTAAATATCACCCACATTCAATTAATCACCAAAATACAACAAATAAATAATTACCACATAAATAATAATTAAATAAATAAAACACCTAATAATTAAATATGAAAATAAAATCGGCCTGTTACACTTCTTATTTATTGTTCTTTCTATTATATGTCGTGTTCAACTGATTAAATCCATTATCCAGGATATATTAGTTTATTATTTCCATGTCTATCGCTGGCGTATTAAGCTTTTGAAGACCTTAGATCGTTCGATAAAAAATTAAAGGTGAGAAAAACACAAGAAGGGGTTGAATTGTGTTAACTTATCTTTTTTTTCTCTTAAAAATCTCTTATCACATTCTGAATACAAGGGTAAATAAGTGAGAAAAAAAGACACAAGCAATTATCATGGTTCCTCCCACAAATCAGTACTAGTCCAGTCTCCTTGTACTATAAGAGATTTTCACTATAATCACAACTAGTTACAATTTTCTCAAGTACACAAGCAATAGACTTTCTTTTCTCAAACACACAAGTAAGATACTTTCAATGCTCAATCACACATTCAAGAGACTTCAGATGCTCAAGCATTCAAGCAAGAGACTTCAACTTCTCAAGCACACAAGCAAGAGACTTCTACAATCTAACGTAAAAAATAAAGACTATTTGAGTATTACACTTGATATATAATCATAGGTGTAAAAAAAATACAACACATAAAGACTCTAAGACTTAAGAATTTATATAATATGCAAGAGTTAATAATTCTTATGTTAAACTTGTGCAATTGTTTTGACAAATTAACATCTCGTTTAGTTGTCAATACGCAGTGTTGTTATTTTCTTCAAATCTCCACCTCCTTAAATAGAGGAACACAAGAGATTCGTTAAAGAGGAATTCATGCACAAGTGAGGCTTTGAGAGAAGAACCATTAGAGATGTTGGAAAGCTTTTTGATATAGTTAGTGTCGTTGAGAGGCCATTTGAAACTTCTTTGCTACAAGAGGAATTATCAGTTGCATTTCTTTTGTATTATGCATATTTTTGCTAAGTCTTCACGAGATCAGAAGAGGACAATCAGACTAAGACAAAATGTATTTAGAGTCTGATAATAACTTGATTGAGAATCCGAGTCTTCGGAAGACGAGTCTTCACAAGTAGACCCCATTCAGAATATAGGAGAATAAACAATATTGTGACAATTATTTGGCAGCCTCCTATGACCCTTTAGGTTAAGGCTAATACAATTGGTTATGAAGTGGGTTTACATGCAACTTGTGGTCAACTATTTAGAGTCTATAGTGGGGCTTTCCTTGGTGGGTTTTCTTCCAACCTCCGACCACTTTCTATTTTTGATTGTGGGCTATAAGGCCTTATTGTAGATGTTTTCATGTTGGTTGTGTTTGTGGTAAAACATACCTGGGTGTTTAATGTCTTGACTAATGTCATGACATGATTTATATTGTGTTATGGAGGTTGAATTTGTGTTTAGCTAATACAGGTTCTGTAAGTGAATGTCATGACCGATGTCATGACATCCTTGTCTGACAGTAGAGGTTGTTATATTTTATTAATGTGTTTCCTGATTTCTCTCAATCTACAATTTAGGAAACCTTTTATTGTGTGCTGAATATTTCGTCGAGAAGATTTCGCTGACAGCACATTCCGTAACAACCTGATGGCGTATAAATTAGGTTAACTTGGTTAACCCTAATTTGATTCATGAAAAGCTCAAGGCCCAAGAGCTGCATATAAGAAGACTGCAATCCTAATTTGGGACGCAGAGAGAGCATTTGTTAATTGTGATGAACCGTAGTTCTGTAGCTGTCTCTTGTACTCCAAGCAATTGTCTTTTGATGATTGTATTGGAATAGGTTGTGTTTGTTAATTGTCACTCTAAGTTTTTAAACACGAGTATGTGTCTCTTGATTGAAGCTTTTAACCGGATCAAAGTGTGTTTTTGAAGTGTGTCTTCTCTCTGAATTTGTTTAATGTTTGCTTGTAATCACTGTTGTGTTTGAGGGGGAGTGAGTGGAGATACTCATGTCTAGGAATAGATTGGAATTTTATTGGGTAGATTTTAAGTGAGGAGTTGTAAATGGGGGAGTTAAACTCCGAATTAATTCTGCTTATATTGGATTCCCTCCCAGGCTTGGTAGCCCCTAGAGTATGTTGTTTGAACTGAACTGGGTAAACAATTATGTGTGTTCTTTATTGTTTTTATGTGTTTCTGTTTTAACATATTGTGTTATTTAATTGTGGATGTCATAACATACAGTACGACATCAAGCGTGAGTTACTAGAATTTTCAATTGGCATCAGAGCAGACACCATGTTTGTTTACATCTGGGTGAGATCTAGGGACAACAAAATTCTAGTACTATGGAGAAAGAATTGTTAGTGTTTGGGAATAGACCACCCATCCTGGATGGCTCTAACTATGACTACTGGAAACCTTGTATGGTAGCTGTCATAAAATATGTGGACAGCAAGGCTTGGAGAGCTGTGGAAAGTGGATGGAAACATCCTGAGAAGGTTAGGGAAGATGGAACCACTGTTCTAATTCTTGAAGCACAATGGAACAAAACTGAAGAAGAGCTAGTGT
Source organism: Vicia villosa (assembly GCF_029867415.1). NCBI lineage: Eukaryota > Viridiplantae > Streptophyta > Magnoliopsida > Fabales > Fabaceae > Vicia > Vicia villosa. The sequence continues at coordinate 246,874 of NW_026705077.1, forward strand.
TGGGCAATTCCAAGGCCCCAAATGCCATGTTCAATGGAATTGACAAGAACATATTCAGGCTTGTAAAACACTGTGAACTAGCTAAAGAGGTTTGAGATATTCTCAAAACATCTCATGAAGGCACATCCAAGGTAAAGATGTCTAAACTTCAAATGCTTACCACTAAGTTTGAAAATCTCAAGATGAAAGAGGATGAAATCATTTATGAATTCTACATGAATGTCCCTGAGATTGCAAATAACTCAGGAGCCTTAGGAGAAAAAAATGTATGAATAAAAACTGGTAAGAAAGATTCTCAGATCACTGCCTAAGAGATTTGATATGATGGTGACTGCCATAGAAGAAGCCCAAGACATCAGCAACATGAAGCTGGACGAACTCATTGGTTCTCTACAAACCTTTGAGTTAAGAATTTGTGTTTGTTGAAAAGAAGAACAAAAGCATAGTTTTTTGTTTCCAACACAGAAGATAATTCAAAAGGAAGCAATGGTGGAAGTGATGAAAATCTATCATAAGCCATAGCCATGCTTGGAAAACAATTCAACAGGTTGATTAAAAGGGTTGATCAGAAGTACAAACCCAATGTTAAGAACACTTCCAATGACATCAACAAGACCTATGATCCTAGCAGAAGATTCAAAGCTGAAGAGAAGCCCAATCAAGGAAGAGTAATGTGATGCACTAACGAGTGTGTGTACACTTGAATACAAATTCGACAAAGAGGATCCTACCTTTGAAGAACTTGCTGCCTCATACAATGATCTATGTGTCAAGAGTACTGAAGTGTGTAATATAAGGGAGAAGCAAAAGAAAATTATATAAGATTTGGAAATCGAGAAGAAAGAACTTCTAGCAACCATAGCAAATCTCAATGGTGAAGTCAGCACACTCAACTTTAAACTAGATCAGATGTCAAGATCAATCAGAATGCTAAACAATGGGACTAACTCCCTGGAAAAGATTCTAGAACTTGGACAGGAAGTAGGGAATATGTCTGGATTAGGTTTTATGAATAAACCTGAACCCAATCTAGGATACAAAAGGTCAGAACCTGAAGTTCACCATGCCAACCAAATGTCAGCATCGATGTCACGACATCAGGAAAAGAGAAACTGAAACCAAACAAAAAAGAAATTTCAAAGATGGAGATGCCACTACTGTGGAAGGTTTGGCCACCTAAAACCGTTCTGCTACAAACTGTTTGGTTACCCCTATCAAACATCTCAGGACGATCTCAAGCAGCATAACCCTATCAAGAAACAAGAATTGGTTGCCAAAGTTTCTGCCTTGATTGCTCACACTTCCTTGAGGGTGTCAACCAAAGGAGACTGGTATTTTGATAGTGGATGTTCAAAACACATGACAGGAATGAAGAACTTGTTGGAAGAGATCAAGCCGCATTCCACTAGATATGTAACTTTTGGTGATGGAGCCAGAGGAGAGACCAAAGGGGTAGGAAAACTAGAACATCCAGGAGCCCTTCAACTAGACAGTGTGATCAAGGACTAAGAGTCAAATTTACCAAAGATGAATGTGTAGTCACAAATGAAGAAAATGTAGAGGTCATGAAAGGAGTTAGATCCAAAGATAACTGTTACTTGTGGGAACCCAAAACCGCAAGTCATTCATCTATATGCTCCATGGCAAAAGAAGAAAAAGAAGTGAGACTGTGGCATCAAAAATTGGGCCATCTACATCTGAGAGGAATGAAAAAGATCATAAACAAGGAAGTTGTGAGAGGAATTCCAAAACTACAGATCGATGAAGGCAAAGTGTGCGGAGAATGTCAGGCTGGCAAGCAAACTAGGACTTCTCATCCAAAGATGAATCAACTCACTACTTCCAAAACTTTGGAACTATTGCATATGGATCTAATGGGACCAATGCAAGTGGAAAGTCTTGGTAGGAAAAGGTATGCATATGTGGTGGTTGATGTTTACTCCAGATACACATGGATAAGCTTTATTAGAGAAAAGTCAGATGTGTTTGAAGTGTTTTAGGATCTCTGCACCAGACTGCAAAGAGAAAAGGAAAGTGGTGTCATCAGAATTAGGAGGGATCATGGAAAGGAATTTGAGAATGCCAAATTTGTTGAATTCTGCTCAACTGAAGGAATCAGTCATGAATTTTTTTCTCCTATTACACCTCAACAAAATGGAGTAGTAGAAAGGAAAAAAGGACTATACAAGAATCAGCCAGAGCAATGATTCACGCAAAGAAGCTACCTATGTACTTTTGGGCTGAAGCTATGAACATAGCCTGCTATGTCCACAACAGAGTAACATTGAGAAAAGGAACCTCCTCTACTCTCTATGAACTTTGGAGAGGTAAGAAACCAACTGTCAAGTACTTTCATGTGTTTGGTAGCAAGTGCTATATCTTGACAGATCGTGACCAAAGAAGGAAAATGGACTCCAAAAGTGATGAAGGTATATTCTTGGGATACTCCACAAACAACAAAGCTTATAGAGTATTCAACACCAGAACACAAGTGTTGATGGAATCCATCAATGTTATTGTTGATGATCAACATGGAGAATTCGATGTCACGGAGAATATCGAAACATTTCTTGAAATTCATGCTGAACACACAGACCAACCTGAAGTGAGTAATGATACCACTTCAGAACCCGAACCTGAAGCAGCCAACAAAGACCCATCTATCATAATTCAGAAAGATCACCCAAAGGAACTTATCATAGGAGATCTAAACAGTGGAATAATGACCAGATCAAGAGGAACCATAGCCAACTCCTGCTTTGTGTCCAAAATTGAACCGAAAAATGTGAAGGAAGCTCTGACAGATGAATTTTGGATCAATGTTATGCAAGATGAACTTGCACAGTTCAAAAGAAATGAAGTATGGGAACTGGTACCTAGACCAGAAGGAACAAATATTATTGGTACCAAGTGGATATACAAGAATAAGTCTGATGAACAAGGGGTCATTACCAGAAACAAAGCCAGACTTGTAGCACAAGGATATACTCAAGTAGAGGGAGTAGACTTTGATGAGACCTTTTCACCTGTAGCAAGACTTGAGTCAATCAGACTACTACTAGGAGTAGCCTGCATCTTGAAGTTCAAGCTATATCAGATGGATGTAAAAAGTGCCTTTCTCAATGGATATTTGAATGAAGAAGTGTATGTGGAACAACCTAAAGGTTTTGCTTATCCAAATCTACATGATCATGTCTACAAACTAAGAAAATCTCTCTATGGTTTGAAACAAGCTCCCAGAGCTTGGTATGAGAGGTTAACTGAATTTCTAACCACTAATGGATATAAGAAAGGCGGAATATATAAAACCCTATTTGTAAAGAATGAAGATGGAAGAATTATGATTGCACAAATATATGTGGATGACATAGTGTTTGGAGGAATGTCTGATACAATGGTAAAACACTTTGTCAGTCAAATGCAGACTGTGTTTGAAATGAGTATGGTTGGAGAATTGACTTACTTCCTTGGTCTTCAAATCAAGCAAATGGAAGATTTCACCTTTTTATTTTTACTCTAGGAGGGTTATATTTAAATATATAAGTTATTATAACTTACTCCAGGAGGGTTATATTTACTCCAGGAGTAAGTTATTACAACTTACTCCAAATCTAGACTATTGATTCGTATATATTTGTTATTATTTTTAACCATTAGATTGAAAATAATTAATGGTCAAGATGTGGAGTAAGTTATAATAACTTACTTTTGGAGTAAATATAACCCTCCTATATATATATATATATATATATATATATATATATATATATATATATATATAATGTGGAAAATTGTAGAAAAAATTGACACCGAACCCAAACCCAAAGGTTGTTCGGGTGCGGGTTTGGGTAGTGCAAAGCCCGCACCCGAACCGACCCATTGACATCCCTATACTTCCGGAAGTGTATCTCCAAAAACAGAAGGAAGTGTATCTACGAAAACAAAAGGCAAAAATGAAACTTCCGGCGTTGTATTAGAGATCTATGAGCTGCATTGCCATATTGTCTTAAATTAAATAAATATAAATACGTCTAATTAAATAATATTGTATGTAACTCATCTCATTAAGTCCCTTTGCAAAAAATTTCGTTTAACCAACACGCCGCCACTGTAATTCAAGAACGCCGCCACTGTAATTCAAGAACGCCGCTGGTTCGTTTTGTAATTCAGGTTTTCTATCAATATTTTTATTTTACTTTTCACAAAAACTTTATTGTAACCGCGCGAAACTCCGCGGCTACGGCGGCTTCATGCGCCGTGTTGCCAGCCGCGATATTGATGCTCGACGCACCTAGCATCACTGTAACTGCCAGCGGCCGCTCCTCTCAGCACTGCCGCGAACACAAGTCAATTCATCTTAGTTGCACAATTGAACTGGTTATCCGAGTCATAGAACTGGTTCGGGTAGGTTTATATTTGATGTAACCGGTGAGATTCAGTTTACTAGGGTTTTTCTTGATGAACCATCCATGACCAAAAGAAAACGGTTTATTTTTTAGGAAAAAGGGTTTTAATATTTAGGATGCCTGAGAGTCATAATGAGAATTAGGAAGTTTGATATAATAAATCGCGTAATATCTGTTTTCTATTGTTGCAGAAGGAAGCAGAGATATGGAATGTGTGGTTCAGGGAATTATTGAGACTCAGGTGAGTTTATATTTTCTTTCACATTTCAATTTGTTATTATTACTATTATTTAGGAATGTGGAAGATGTTTTGGAATAATTTGATCTGGCTTAGCCATTTTGATTGAAAAATCTAAAATTACCCTTAAAACATTGTAAATTTAAGGGGTAATTTCGGTTTTTAGAGGCCGCTATAGTGTTCTGCACCGCTAAGGCTTTTCCCATACCAGTTGGCCTCCGCTCCGCTTCATTATGGCGGGATAGCGCCGCCATTGACTAATTTTGAATGGCCTATAATTTTTCTTAATTTCCCTTTACCTCTAGTTAACAGACTATCCTCCATCGTGCTTCATATGGCAACTGAAATCTCTGTTTTAGTGTCCTTTATTAGCCAACACTGACTGACCGAGTATTTGAACTCTATCCCATGAAATGTAATTTAATGGCTGATGTCCAAACTTGTAATGTGCTTCTTCAAAGTTTGATTTACGTGTCAATGAAGTGGATCCGTTACATTTTATAAAGGATATTAAGAGAAGTGTTAGAAACAGTTTGTAAAGAAAGAACCAGTAAAACATATATTAAATATCACATACATATTCTCTTTGTTTATGGTTGTTCTACTACATTAGGAAAATTTATCAATGCAAGTTTCTGCTCATATCCTTATCGTTGCACAATTGATTTTTTTAATAATAAAGATCTGCCACAATTCTCACATTTTTAGTATCCTGTGTCCAATGTCCATCACGGGTAGATCAAGGAAAATATCAGCCATATAATCCAAGTATATGGTTAATGAAATGGAGGAATACTTCAAAGGTGTATGAAGTTTTTTGTTTGGTTTCTCTTTAAAAACATTATCTTCTAAAGGGGTTCATGTCATATTTCACTTTGATGTTCAAAATATATTTTCCCATGTGCTCCAATGCTGTCAATTGTGTATTGTGGAAAATAGTGGTTTATCCAAATTCTGTTATGTTACTGTTCTATAGCTGCTATTTAACGATACTTACTAAGTCCAGTATCGTGCAATAATAATGGTCTGTCAAAATTCCGCTCCACTAAAGTGCTGCTATATCTGCTATGAAGCTCTTGTTTTGTTTTTGCCTTTTTCATAAGTTGAAGAAGCTATTTAATATTTTATAAGATTATAACAGTTGTCTAGTATTTTTTTTCTAGTAGCTTTGTTATACGTGAAGATGATGGTATGATATCATACTATTTGGTTTGGATTTGGAATCGCCACATGACATCTCATGGCCACCATTGCTCGTATTTGCATGTCCCTAATTTATTCTGTGCTCATTAGAATTAGAGATTGTTTGATGGAAGACTCTAAATTACAATAGTCTTTGAACATGAAGAAGTAATTCATCTTTCTTTTGCTTTAGATCCATAAGCCGTGCTTTAAGATTATCAAGATGTGGTGTTAAAAGATTCTTTCTTTTGCAGCATGTCGAGGCCCTTGAGATTCTTCTCCAGGGGCTATGTGGTGTTAAAAGAGAACGATTGAGGATCCATGAAATTTGTCTTAAGAACAGTCCAAATCTCGGTGAGTGCTTACTTCCGATACTAAGATGCAGTCGCCAATAACATTTCCTCTATTTGTTTTATATGAATGTAATTTGACTTTAAATGAAGACTGAAAAAGAACCATTCTCCTAAAAAAAATAAACATGTAATTCACATTTTGAGAAACAAAAGTCATCAAAATAAGGGCTTCAAATATTCTACTTGCATTTCTACTAGGAAAGCAAGCCCCTTAGAGTGCTCGTGAGAGGAACAATATCGAAAAGAGAGATAAACAAGTATGTTCCATCACTGTTTCAAACACAACTCCACCAAAACAGTAATTGAGCACAAAGCACTTCTCCCCAGAACCTTGCTAAATGTACTCTTTTCCAAGTGTCCAAATGTAATCTTTGAAATTTCTTGAATTATGAGGAAATAACCAGGATTCTTTGGAATCCCTGGAAAGTGAGTTCCGGATAACCAGACTTAGTTGGCAGCAGGCCACTAAGATATAGTGACTAACACTTTTCTGAATGTTTTATGCGCACATATTATATAATTGTATACAGTGCCTGCCTCCGAGTGCACAGTAATATTTTCATTTAAGCATTTACATTGGTCAGTAATATTTTCCAATTTTCTTGAGCAAAACTTAGATGTCAAGTTTTCATATTCTGGTGTTTTGTCATATTGATCATAATTTTATTATTTTACTTTCTAGGCACAGTTGCCTCAGAGGTTCGACTTTTATGTGATCTGGAGCAAACTGAACCCTCATGGTAAAAATGCAACTTCAAGTGGATCATTTGTTGGAAGTTTTTCCATATCCATATAACGTGTGCCTGACGACTTTTTCAGGAGTGTTAGACATGTAGGTGGTGCAATGAGGGGTGCTGGTGCTGATCAAATTTCAGTTCTAGTTAGGACAGTAGTGGAAAGCAAAGTAAGCAAGAACGTGCTTCGAATGTTCTATACACTGGGGTACAAGTTAGACAATGAGCTGCTGAGGGTGGGGTTCTCCTTCCAGTTCAATTATAAGGTGGCAAATGTCATCGTAGCACGAATCACTGTAACGGTTTCGTCAGTCAATAAAATGATGAAGCTGCATGCGACTGACGAGGCCGTGCCAATAACACCTGGCATACAGATTGTCCAAGTAACAGCACCTGCTACTGCTGAAAACTATACCGAAGTTGCTTCTGGTATGCAATCCTTTTGCGAATACCTTGCCCCGTAAGTATCTTCTACTCTTCTCAACTTGACACTTAATCTTTTTGGTTTGTTCCTTCATAATGAATTTGATCATTTACACATGCAACTCTTTGGTGTCAATTTCTCAGCCTTCTTCATCTATCTAAACCGGGCGTTTCAACTGGTGTTGTTCCTACTGCTGCTGCCGCCGCTGCATCTCTAATGTCTGATGGTGGGGGTACACCTTTGCAGTAGGCTGATAATGTTGTACGAACATATATACAATTATAATTCACTTGATGCATGTCAAAGTTCCATGGTCATACCAATTTTTTCTTCATGAAAAGATGAAATTTTCAGTGAAATTTTCACTTGATGATCAATCAGTTGGTAGGTAGAGGAAGAGTTACTTTTGGCATGTGATTGTATTTCAGAATATGAGAAACGACCCTTTCTTATACACTTGTTAAAATGTAATTTTCAAAATATATTTCTTTCTAATGCACTTGTTAAAATCTTATTTTCAAAATGCATTTCACCAAATGGAGAAAGAGATTCACCTAACGTAAGTGTTGAAAAGGAAGTCAGATTGAGATGTTATTCGTTAGATATTAGGGTCTATGCGCATGATAAAGACACGGTAAGAAAGCGGCCCTCCCTAATTTGCTAGTTTCTTTTGTAGGCAAACTAGTAACAAACCCGCGCGTACGCACGGGTTCTAGTCTTGTACGCACATTTGTCTACATATTATTTTTATTTTAAATAAAATATTAAAAAAAACTTAGATCAATAATAGATATTTTTTGTATATAAAAATATTTAAATCAATAATAAATTTTTTCCCGTATACAAGTATTATTTTTGTTTAAGTAACAGTTACAAAAATTTAGATCAATAGTAAATTTTTGTATATAAAAATATTTAAATCAATAATAAAGTTCCCGTATATCAGTTTTAAATAAACAATATTAAGATCATACATGAGAATTTCTTTATTGACCCCCTAGTCTTTTTGGTCACCCGCGCTGAAAACCCCAAAATGCGCCTTTATTTCGGAAATGCATATCCGAAATCACTTTTTTTTAGAGAGAGGGGTGTCTTCGAAGATACATATCCGAAATATTCTAATTTTTGGTCTTGAAATTGTTAGACGCTTGACTTACGTATCTAGAGGGGGGTGAATAGATACTTTAGAATTTATTTCGGTTTTCTTAAAAAATCTGGCGAAAGCGTTTAGGAATCAACTTGCGTCTACTCCGAACCGCTACGGGAAGGATAAGATATGTTTTTAAACCACAAACTGATTATGATGTGAAGATGGAAATACGATCAGAGAATCAACAAGTTATGCTACGATAAATCGTTTAAGTGTTTAACTTGGATAAGCTTGTTTCCAATGACTTTGATTTATGAAAGTAAGCAATATATCAAACACGTGGTGTATAATAACCAAATTGAGTTGTGAATCAATGTGTGGTGACTTGTGATGTGTTTGCCGAATTTTATCACACAAGTTTAACACTTTGATTCGTTAATCAATTTGCGATTATAACCAGAAATAAGCACAACGTAATCGAAAAGATAAAAGCGATAAAGAACAAGATATTTGTTCAGGCAGTTCGTCGACCATCCTCGCTACGACTACATCTGCCCCCAATTCCAAACGGGAATTGGGATGTCTTTCATTATGATTGAAAAGAGTTTATACAAGAAGATAACAAAGCAATAACGATAAACCGAATATGTTGATTCTTTGTATCTCCTTCCCCTTGATCTTGAGCCAGATCAAGTATCTTCCAAGAGCTTGTCGTTGATTCTCTTTCTGCAGTGTTGTGAATTGATCGAACCCTTGTTCTTCAACTTCTACACTCAGCTGAATCGTTGATTAAGCCTCTTGACAAAACCCCCCAAAATTCACCAATCTTGGAGGACAAAATCCGCAGATTTTATTCACCAATAACCCCACAAATCTTCACCCACTGGGAACCTTCAATTCCTTTCCACGGACGTTATCAATCTTGATCATAAACCCTCACCAGAAGAATTGTTATGTGTAATTGTGTTGGAGTTGAGAAGAAGATAGAAGATGAGAAAACTTTGTGTATCTTTCAGTTGTTGGTGTATTTTTCAATAATTAGTAGAAAATAATATATATATATATATATATATATATATATATATATATATATATATATATATATATATATATATATAGGTTCTAGCAGAGTTGGCTGAAGGCAGACACTGAATTTTGTAAATTTTGGTGAGATAGGTCGACCTACTCGATGCTTGGGTCAACCTAAATGGAACATATTCAACAGTTTGCTAATTGTCTTCAGTTATGTCGACCTGAAGGGACTCTGGGTCGACCTAAAATCAGCTGACCTTTGTTCCTTTGATTTTCATTAGTTTTAGGTCGACCTAGGGAGTTGGTTGAGTCGACCTAAATGGAGCAGAAGTGAAACCTTTTTGCTTCCTTTAGTTTACGTCGACCTATGCTCATGGTTGATAACACGAAAACGTATCGTATATTTAGCTTAATTTACATGCATTATTATTGTATTTTATTTCGATTTTATTATTTTATTTTGTATTATGCTGGTATTTCTATTTGTTTTCAGGAATTTATTTAATCGGAGCTCGCAAAAGGAATAGTCGGAAAAAGGATTTAAAATGGAGAAGAATTGCTTAAAATGCCAATTGCAAGAGGAGGTGCAAATAGAAGAGGAAGCAGGCCCAGAAGAAAGAGGCCCAACGCGCCAAGACTAAGTCCAGCACGTGACGGATGGCATGCTGGGGCACCTTCCGTTCGGCGCACCTCCCTCCCTGCCGTACGACACCCACTTAATATTAGTGTGTGACGTAAGTCACACACTCAAGCCCAGAAGACGTTCGTCCAGATTTTTCTCCTCCATTTTCTCCTCTGAAAGAACTGCAACAGCTACAGAACGTGATCAAACCCAAGAATCTGCAACTCTATAAATACCCTTCAACATTTATTGAGAGGGTTACGAAGTTTTACCATACTGCCGTCAAGTAGTTCATCTGTTTCTTTTTCTAGTTCTGTTCTTATTTCCTACCCGCTTCCAATAATAGATTTCCACACCGGAAACTCTATTGCGATTTAGTTTTCATTGTTACCCTCAGATTTAGTTTTAGTTTTAGCATCATAATTAATTTTCAGCATTTATTTTTGTCCCGGATTCAAGATTTGGTACAGCAAGATTACACTTTCAGTCTGCAATTTAATTCAGGTTTATTTATTAGCATTTAATTATTATTGTCAATTTATGTTAGTTTATAGAATTATGCCTGGATCATTATTTACATGCTATATCTATCATGTTCCGTTTTTTAAAACAATGTCCGGCTAAATACCTTTTATCGGTATGTAAGGTCACATAACCGAGGGAATCGAGTAACTCTTCGATGTAGTTTATTAATTGAATTTATTTGTTTGGTTGATATTTCTAAACGCTTAATTAAACTGTTTTGTAACGAGAGTTAAAAACAATAGAAGTTAGGATCAATAAAAACGAGAGTTTGAGATTTTAACTGGACCTTAGAAATTAGACATTAACCTTAAATACAGCGAGAGCGCTTTAAGGGTAATTAGTTTACATTGGTTTTCAAAAATCACTTTGAACTTTAATTGATACAGCGAGAACGCTCACTTAGATTTGATAGTGAAATCATAATCAATAAACACGAGAATGTGAGAGGAGGGTTTTTAAACTAATGATTTCTACAGAAAAGTGATTTTAAATTACGATCCGCATCGATGGCTTACTAGATCCCCGAAGTCCGACCATTGCATACCGATATTATTATCCTAGATTTAATTTAATAATATTTCTTTTTAATTCCCTGTCTGATCATAATCAATCAAATATTAGCCTTAGATTTAAGTAGTAGCGATTAACTACATTAGGTCGATTCTTAGTCCCTGTGGGTTCGATATCTTTTAAAACTACGCGATAGACTGTGTACTTGCAGTCATAATCACAGACATACACCATTGTCGCGATCAATGGTGGGTCGACCTAAATGGTTCAAATTCCTCCACAAGGTAGCTGTAGTAGTTTAGGTCGACCTAGGCTTATGTTGAGTCGACCTAAGATGTCCAAATGTGCAAAAAGCTTGCTTTTCCTTATATCATTCACTTGTTGCTAGATATTTGTTCAATGAAGATGTTTGCCATGAATAAAAAACTATTGATGAGAGTGTATGCTTGCACTTACATACTCCCCTTTTTTGATGATGGCAAATATTGTTTGAATGATGTAAGTTGATGTAAGCTCCCCCGTACTTTAATGCGTAAGCTCCTCCGTACTCTCATACTCTCATAGTACTCCCCCTTTGACAATATCAAAAATGAAACATAGAGGGTAATAGGAGAAAGCACACAGAATTATAATAATCAAGATAAAAACATACTAGATTATAGTGGGCAAAGTTAAAGTAGGTCACAATTTCTGAACACTGATATAGTTAAGATAAAACAAACATAAGAGAATGATATGATATGCAATGCTATGGACTAATGGAATGAAATGATCTCTGTCATACCCCAAATTTGTCCTACCGCTAACTTATTTTATCTGGCTTAGACTTTTGCATTCATCTGCATACTCCATTAGGGCATTAACATGACATCGCATTCATTCATAAACATCTAAAAGCATGGGATCATAAATCCTCTAGTGAATCGGGTTCTTACTGGTTTAAGGTTCCTACTACAGACAAGTTAGGGCTATTTCAAGGGAGAAAGGTGATTGCTTTTGAGAGGTTAAAAGTGCAAGCATGGATTAATTCTCAATCGGGTGCACTCATTCAATGAAGGTTGTATTTATCCTCTACTTACGGTACAATTCACCCGGATGGAAGTTTGAATCTAAATGTTGGAACACCTTAGTTTCAATCACAAAGGGGAAACAAGGAAAATCAAAGCTACATGGAAATCGATATTCATATGGGGAAATCGACACTTGCATTCAAAAGTCAAACTACATAAATACCATCATCAAATTTCATTAAATTTTCAAGACCTAATTCGATTGCATCACATAGTGAAAGCCATCAAATGCCGTTTCAATTCTAATCACAAAGCCAACTGCATTGTACTTCCATACATGTGACATTACAATCCAAATACAAACTTCCCTCATTATCCAAATCATGTTCATTACAAAAGACCAATTGTTCATACATTTCAGTCCATACATTGCATTATAAACTCATTACAAAAGTCAAAACAAAGAAAAAAGGGGATCCCATTCATTTGCAAGCATGATCAGCATGTTCACTATGTCTTAATTTTGCTTTGTTCCATGCTTATCATACTGGTCCAATAGCCTGCATCATGACTTAAGAGTCAACCTTGCAACATCCATGCCAATGCAAGTCAGCCCCGTACAACCGTTACGATCCCACGAAAGAACTCTGTCAAAAAAACAAAACATGTTCAGACCGGCGTCGTACGGAACACAAACCATATCAATCCAAACAACATAAAAGGGCTTTATTCCAAAGGCATTCAAACAGTGGATATTTGAGACAAGATACATGACAACAAATTCAAGCATATCTACAAACCAAATTCAAAACATAGAAATCAGCAACAGAAGGAAATATGTCAGCATAACAGTTATAACAAAAATCAGAAAAGTTTGAAGAGGAAATGGAAGGGAGAAGATCGCATAGCAAGTTTAGAATGGAATTGAAGAAAAAGAGTAGTAGAGAAATCCCTTATCAGAAAAGAAGAATTCAACTAACAACTACTAACAGAGTTTCAAAACCAATGCTAACCTATTGTTTCTAGAAGAATTTACCTTGCCTCCACATTCTATTGAACTTTAACAAAACAGTTACAACCAAAAATCCAGCTCAGCTAACTACCTGTAACCACCTTCTAACTGATCTAACTAACTACCAAAAACAGAAATAACTAACCCTAACCACAGATAGCAAACTAACTGAGTTACTAACAGAAAACAGTTACACTAACAGCTATCAAAACAAAATGGGAAGTTGAAAACTAACCTTCAGAAAACCGATCTTCTTCATCTCTATATAACAGGCTCTCCTTCACTCTTCATGGCTCTGGATCTTCACTCTTCACATCTCACTTCCATCTCCAATCTTCACATTCAGAATCTTCACCACTTTCTCCATCATTCTTCATTCCACCATTTTCTGTTTCCACACCAATTCACCTTCAATTCTCTCTAAGAACTCCTTCACAATCTTCAACCTAAATCTTCTTCATCTCTTTATCTCCATCATCATCACAACCTGCTTCGACTCTCTACCACCTTCAATCTTCATCACCTCCATAACCACCATAGCTTTAATCTCCTTCACAACTTCAACAAAAATCAAAGAAACCAGAAAATCAATCTATGAAATCCTCCGGTCAATTCACCACTAGGGAAGAGAAGAAACTGAAAAATTCACATAACAAAAAGTAAAAGAGTTGGAACTCACCGAATCTTCAACAATTTGTAACTCAACAGAAAAATCACTGTCATCTCCTCCATCGATCTCTCTTCAACTTCAACCTTCAACAATCTATTCCAATAATCATCGATCTTCACCATCTCTGCTTCAAACATCATCACGAAATCTTCAACGCTACTCACTCTCAACTGTAACGAACGACAATCTTCCAACACCAAACACAAAAATCCTTCATCAGACCTTCAACGTGTGTCAGTACCATTCTTCATCGTCCATTCAAGAGCGTACAGAGAATTAGAGTAGAAGAAGAAGAGACCGAGATAGTTTGAGTCGATAGAGACCAAGGAAGACAAATCGCAGCAAGAATTGATTGAATCGGGGAGAGGAAGCTCGAGAGGAAGCGTACGAAGGCGGAAAGAGGCGGAGTATGTTCACCTGAGAAAACGAATCGAAGACGGAATAGATAAGAGGTAACGGTGGAAGAGCAAGCTTGTATCGATTGATTCACAATGGCGGAGGAGGAGTTTTCGCCGGTGAAAGGAAGGTCCGGCCGCCGTTTCATTTGCTCATGAAGAGATGAAGAGGAACGTGAGAAGCTCAGGGGTCACAAGTAATAAAACCCTAATCCCCTTTTCATTCCTATTATTTTTAGTTTTATTTAATTCTTTTTTTTAATTCAAAATAAAATTTTGAAATAAAAAATCATGGAAAAAATCTCAGATGAATCAAATGCTTTGGGCCACCGAAATGCTGAATGCACACCCCTAGGCCCATACGTTTTTTTTGCAGAAAAATCTGATTTACAAAACAAAAACACCAGTCTGGGCTTTATCCTTTGGGCCATACGCATAACTGCTGACTGCACCACCATTTTCAATTTGAGCCTCCCTGACTCATTTTAAAATTAGTAGATTTTAAGTTTTTACTTAATTTTTTCTATTTTTCTTTAGGTGATAAAAATACAAAATCATAATAGACTTGTTAGGTTTTAGGATTTAATCATGAATACTATTTCGTTAGTCGTATAGTTTGTTTTGGTAGCTTTTGTTGATAAATAAAATGACATAAAACCTCATAAAGAATACTAGTTTAGGCTTATTAGAATTTAGACTCTTTTTTTTAGTACAATTTAGGCTTGAATTAGAATTCCTTTAACACTTAAAAACTCATAAAAACATTATCTTTGGGTTCATCAATTTAGATTTTTTGCTTGAATTAAAACTCTTTTTTATAAGAAAGCTTATAAAAATAGTAGTATTTTAGTTTAATTTTGCACTAATACTTGAATCATTTTCTTTATGTTTTGTACCATTTCCATGCTAATTTTTGTAAAATTTTTGTGTGACTTTGTTGCTTAACTTTGGCCATATTTTTGGCCTATTTTGGTATCATTTCCATGCCCCTTTTAGAATTTGCTTAGCATAGTTTAGACTTAGAATTTCCCCATAAAACAATAATAACTATTAGGTTAGAATAGTACTTAGGCTAGTCTCCCCCATTTTCATTTCTTTTCTTTTTACAACACTAAAACATCTAATAAATATCAAAATAAAACCCCTTTAAAAAATACAAAGAAAACACTTAAAAAACATTAATAAAAAAGTGAAAATCATTAAATAGGTAATGGAAGCTTGAATCTCCCTTGCTTAAGGGAATCATTCGAGTGCTTGGATCTCCCTTGCTTAAAGGAACCATTCGAGCGTAAGTTCCTAATCATAAAAAACACAAACCAAAGAGTAACTCGAGCTTCTCTTGCTTAAGGGATCCCCTCGAAACACTCAAACTCTCTCTCTTCTCTCTTTCTTAAGGGCAATGTTATTTCCGCTCGAACGCGTCGTAGGTCGATCCCTTATGCGAGAGCGCGAACGTTAACTCCGCCCAACTAAAAAACACAAAAATAAACAGAAAATCGTGAGCCGAACTACGACGCTCTGATTCCTGAAAAGGATACGTAGGCATCAAGTCGTGGGGCTTGAACGAGCACACTTGTAAATAATTCCTTCTTTTCCCCGTATTTCTTTTGCATGCATTCGCATATAGGTAGACATAGTACACACCCTTTAGATAGAAACAAACATAGGTGGATACCATCGAGTACGATGGGCGCGAGGGGTGCTAATACCTTCCCCTTGCGTAACCGACTCCCGTACCTAGATTCTCTGGTCGCAAGACCCTGTTCCTTCCTTTGCCAGGTTTTCTGATATTCCTTTCCCTTATGGGATAAATATATTAGTGGCGACTCTGTTCATTTTTTCGCGAGCGTGCGACAGCTGGCGACTCTGCTGGGGATTTGATAGACCTGTGCTGGTCCATTCTTAGCGAGTCGATCCTAGCCTTTGTTTGTTTCTTTTATTGGGTGTTTCTTTGTTTATTTATATGTTTACATCTTGTATATATGTTTGCATATCATGTTTACTTTCTGCATGCATCTGGACTATATTATGGGTCCCCGTGGGGGCCATATTTTTTCTGCTTTGTTTTGCAGGTGGGGGTTTGTGTGAGGTAAAAGGCCCACTACCCAGGCCAGTGACACATAGGGTTAGCGTGGATGCTCATGTTGACTCCCGTAGCGCTTGCTATGATCGAGTTTGACATGGGGTACCACAACTGGGCGAGGTTCTTTCATGGAACACTGTGTCTGGCACGCTTGTTGCCTCAAACACTTTGTACCCCGTGGGAACTGTAGACCTTGGTGACCATTAGGGACCACTTGTCCGTGTCTAGACTACATACCCGTGAGATTGGGGTGGGACAGGAAACTTTGACTCCTACATACCTTTGGTTCGTCATATTCGAGGTTGGACCTTTATTTGGTCTGTTCTCATGGTGCTTGATATTCTGGTATTCAAAAGGGCGTCGAACCTTTGATCTTGTGACATTTGACCTATGCAGAGGTTTTACCTCACTTATTCAGAGGATTGAACAATGGTTACTAAGATTATATGGACCTTGATCCCATGCTTTTGCATTGCATAACATCATTGCTTTATCCACTTCATTTGTGGGGGGGTCCTAAAGTCTATTTCAAAAAAAAAAAGAAGAGAAAAATAGAAAAAATAGAAAAAAGAAAAGATATTCTATACAAAAAAAAGCTTTGATTGCAAAAGAGGACAAAAAGTGTGAAAGGACTTTAGGATCCCTTGGAAATGAAACATACATTCATACCATCATGCATTTCATGGCTCTTTCAAAGACTTATGGGACCCTTTCTATCCAGATTTCAAGATCAACAACAGATTTGACTTCTCACCGCCACGAGCTCCGAGATCAACAATGGAACAACTCCGTGAGGAAATGGATGAGATGAGGGAAAAAATAGGTCATCTTATGTTGGAGGTTCAAGACTTGATCCATAATCAGAATGCACTAAAAGAGGAAAATAGTCAGTTGAAGACTCAAGTGAGTCTGGTCATGGAAGTTCAGAAGACGGTACTAAGAAAGGAAGGTGATGTTGTTCCTGCTACTGCAACAGAAATTGTTGATCTCTCCTCTCCAATAAGACCTATTTCCATTCATGGGATGCCTCAAGGAGTTCTTCCTCAACCTTAAGTGCCAGAACCTCCCCGTCAACCAGTTCATGTTCCTACAATGAATCAAGAGGGCCAAATGTGTGGGCAAAAACCTAAGATGCCCCAGAGGGTTCTCGATCCGATCCCGATGTCTTATGCTCAGTTACTTCCTCGATTGCTGGAACTTCAGTTGGTTGAGCTACGAGATTTGTCCATGCCTAAAAAGCTTCCCCCTGGTTATGATGCCAATGCTCGTTGCGAGTTCCATTCTGGGGCACCTGGTCATGATATTGAGAATTGTAGGGCGCTGAAATACAAAATTCAAGATCTCGTTGACTCAAAAGTGATTTTGTTCACCCCTGAAGGTATGAGTATTCAAAGCAATATGGTTCTAACTGTGATGGAAGAAAAGGTTGATTCATACTTCTATGTCGGGTCTACTTCAGGTCAGAAGCACAATTCACTGTCTTGGATTCCGGATTCTCCAATTTATCAGTCTTTGATTGTTTCTCAGCCAAATCAAAAGGGAAAGACACCTGAACAGATTGGGTATTTTAATCATCAACAACCCCAGATGGTCCAACAACGACTGGTTCAGTATTTGCCACAAAATCAAGGTGTTCCACATCAACATGGTCATCCGAATCAACGCCAACCTAGAAGTAATTTGGGACGAAGAAATGCTCCTTTGGACCAGATTCCTATGACATACAGTAAACTTCTTCCATATCTAGTTCAAAGCTTATTGGTGGTTCCCAAATCTCTGAAGCCTCCACCATATCCGTTTCCACCTAGGTATGACCCTAATGTGCAATATGGGTATCACGCTGGATCAGCAGGACACTCAACTGAGGATTGCAATGCTTTCAAAGCCAAAGTACAACAGTTGATCGATGAGAGGCATATAACCCTTCAAGGAGGAAACATGCGGGTGAATGGAATTCCTTTGCCCGAATGAGAGCTCAGATTTCATAAGGTCTCCAAAATCAACAAATTCCCTGTTTAAACTCGTTGGTATGATAATAATAAAAGCACCACAAATTCTCGAGCAACTTTGTCAGAATATTTTTCCAAGAGGTAATCAAGAGTTTTCTGTAGAAGCATCTCTCATTCTCAAGGTTCTTGTGCTCAGTTGTATCCGTGGAGGTTGGTGTTTCAGTTGGTGTTTGAGCTTTCCTTACAACAGATAGCTTCTCTAAGTTTGATGACCACGCAAGGTTCCTCCATGTTTGATAGCGAATATTTTTACAACATTTATGCTTGGGGCTCCCGATTGAGGGATAAGCAAGATGTACTCTTATCTTGAGCATTGCATCATTCGCATTGCTCGAATCCCTAAAGTAAGGCAAAATTTTACAACTCATGGATGACTTCGTTGGAGTTCTCTTTTGAAGTAATCTGAAGTGTTTGGAAGGAACACATGATAATGCTAAGTGACTACCATGCTGGAACACAAAGTCATTCAACTGAGGATTGTGTGTCGTTCACTCCAAGAGGTTCATGCATAAGTTGAAGTCCCTATGAAGTCTCAAAACTGCAAGAGCAATAAGACAGAGTCAAGTCTCCTCAACAGTGACATTCATTTAGATTCTTTACTGCATCCTCATTTGTAATTTTCCTTTGTGTGTTTAAGCATTGATAGCATGTAAAAGCTTGTTAATCGTTGAATGAAAATAAAAATACATTGCTTATGTTTGTCTTGAAGAAATCCATTCGTTTTCACTCATAAAATGTTTTTGGCATTACGATACCAACTTTACTAATCTCTTGCTTAGGCAAAAAGATGAGGGAGAATGATGAAAAATAAAAATGCAAAATCTCTAATCGTGTGTTTTTGAATAAAACCCTACTGAGGATGTACAGGCATTATTTCAAATCCCCAAACACCGGAGAAATAAGGGAGATAGACCCTCGTCAACCCCTTTGAGCCTTGAAGTAGGAGTTTATTTCCTAATCATAAAAACCCTTAATTTAACCTTGGGGCAGGGTAGTGTTCATTTAACTTGATCGAGTGTTCAAAACTCACCAAAAGGGTATGCATCTAAAGATACAACAATGGTTATCCTTCAAAAGGTTGAGGAATGTCAAAACCACAATGATTATCCTTATTTCATCAAGAGATCAAGAGATGACGATACCACAATGGTAATCCTTCATCAAATCAAAGGAGTGAGGCGGTCGCAATCACCTCCAACGAATCAAAGATAATGCGAGGTCACACGACTTGTTCAAAAAAAATATATATAGCAAAAAAAAAAGAAATGGCAAAAAAAAGATATAAGAAGAAAAGGATGAAAAGAAAAATGACAAAAGAAGCAAAAAAAAACAGACGATGAAATTGCAAAGAAAGAACAAAGTCGTGTGACAACGAATCAGAGGAATAAAAGGTGAGCGACCGCCATGTCCAAAGAACCTCATTGATTCCTCAACCATTTCAAATTCCTTGTGAGGGATGAACACTCGTGTCGAGTTAACTGAACATAGGAATGGAGAACATCACGAAGGGGGTGGGTACAAATAATTTTGAGCCTAAAAATCCTTTGTTTTCTAAAAACCGTGAACCCGGCCAAATTACAACCCTTAAAAGTCCTAATTGAAGTAGGGTTTATCTTGAAAGCGCACTCCGATGAGATAGCGTTTAACTGACTCCCAATGAAGCGAGACTCATATCCATGTTGGTATCGTACGTTTGCTTTGTTTTCCAAATGCAAAAATTGAGGTTGTGTTAGCTAGTGATTCAGTCACAAGAGGTCACAACCTCATTTCATAAAAAGTTTTAAAACTTCAAGACTAACATAGGCTTTGCATTAGAATTATCATTCTTAGAATTAGCCTTCTTTTGCATGCAAAATATTTGCTTAAGATCAAGGAAATTGTCAAGGATGAGAATCGGTAAAGAGCTTGATCATGTCACAGTAGCAAGACTTAAGAACTCCGTGGAGTGAAAATCCAATCATTTCATAAGACTGATTACCAAGGGGCAAGTTGCCTGAAAACTTCGTGGGGCATGAACAGTTAATGATGTCTTTGATTACCCTGAGGGGAAGAGTTTGAAGACTCTATTGAGCGTGGTAACGTTGTTCCCATGTTTGTTTGACTCCAAAATAATGAAAGCTTGAGGATTCTAGTAAGATATACCTAATTAGGGGCAACTGAATCGAGGTTTGACCTCTCAAGTTCAGCATATCTGGGGCAATCACGTCGAGGAATCTCTCTTGAGTTTGACCAATCTGGGGCAGTTACGTCGAGATTCGACGAATCTCTCCAAGGATCCTTTAGGGCAAATTCCTTCATAAGTCATGACGCTTGGAGCACAATCTTTTGAGTTATATTGTCTCTCCCCGACCATTGGAGTTTATTTCTCCTAGAAATTTGGTCATTCCTCAAGCATAGGATTTTATTTCTCCTAGGAGCTGTTCTACTTCCCTAATCAAGGCTCCTTACCTGGATTTCTCATCCCCGACATGGTGATCGAGAGAATCTCCTCAAGCTGAAAATCCTCCAAACAATGGCATGTGGTGAGAAGTCAGAAGTTATTCTTCAAGTCAAAAACCAGAAGGGGCATCTTGCAAATCAAAGTCCAATATCTATTGGCATCTCTACAGAATTCTTAACACTAAGGGGATTCTCCCTGGGGTTTACCTCACTAATGCCTTTATTTGGCATTCTACATATAGTATTCATTGCATATAACATTGCATCCTCAAAAGCGTAGCATATCCATCAAAATGGAGCATTACACCATAGAAAAATTCAAACATGCATCAACGCATAAGCCAGTTTTATGTGCCCAGAAGGTACGAGGTAATATACATCTCCAGAAGAAGTCTCGTTTTCTATCTCCGGTACGGATCGGACACAATGTCTTTCTTCGTCAAAATCGTTGTCTCCGAGGTTATTTCCCGTATGCTGCGTGCAGATTAGAGTGTGAATGAGGGTGGGCATTCAACCCATCTCATTTTTCAGTTGTTTGAATAACCATACTTGGTGTGTGGCAATTCGAACGATTGCCACTCTTGAAGAGTTACACCCCGCCTTTGGCCTGAGGGATTAATGTAATTCTTGTGCTTCGCAAACATCAATATCTCTGTAATTCCCAGTGGTTACTTCCATCTTCTTGTCGAGTCTAGTCGTCACCAGTCTTGTCGTGGTTATTTCCCGTATGCTGCGTGCAGATTAGAGCGTGAATGAGGGTGGGCATTCAACCCATCTCATTTTTCAATCGTTTGAATAACCATACTTGGTGTGTGGCAATTCGAATAATTGCCGCTCTTGAAGAGTTACACCCCGCCTTTGGCCTGAGGGATTAATGTAATTCTTGTGCTTCGCAAACATCAATATCTCTGTAATTCCCAGTGGTTACTTCCATCTTCTTGTTGAGTCTAGTCATTACTAGTCTTGTCGTGGTTATTTCCCGTATGCTGCGTGCAGATCAGAGCGTGAATGAGGGTGGGCATTCAACCCATCTCATTTTTCAATCGTTTGAACAACCATACTTGGTGTGTGGCAATTCGAATAATTTACGCTCTTGAAGAGTTACACCCCGCCTTTGGCCTGAGGTATCAATGTAATTCTTATGCTTCGCAAGCATCAATATCTTCGTGATTCTCCAGTGTTTACCAATGTCTTTTGATCGAGTCTAGTCGTCACTAGTCTCTGTGGTCCCTTTCCCCTTATGTGGACGACCTTTTCGGATCCAATCCCCCGCGTTATGGGTCCTTTGCCTTCCAACCTTCGAATCATTTCAAAGCCCAGTTCCCAACCTGGCAAACCCTTTCAAAGCCCAGTTTTCGTCCTGGCAAACCATTTCAAAACCAATTCCTAATCCCCAGCCTCAGTGATGTTGATAATCTTCTCCTTCTCCAGCCTCATTGTTGGTGTTTATCCTTTTTCAATTCTTGTGGGTCGTAGGTCTCTTGATCTCACCCTGGTTTCGAGTCATTCTCACCCTGGATTTGAGTCATAGATCGCACGAGATCTTATCCTTTCGGTCCTGAAGACCGCCCTTAGATCTTCTCCCGGTGTCGAGTCGATGTTGAGTCATAGATCGTACGAGATCTTTTCCTTTCGGTCCTGAAGATCGCTCTTAGGTCTTCTCCTGGTGTCGAGTCGATGTTGAGTCATAGATCGTACGAGATCTTTTCCTTTCAGTCCTGAAGATCGCTCTTAGGTCTTCTCCTGGTGTCGAGTCGATGTTGAGTCATAGATCGTACGAGATCTTATCCTTTCGGTCCTGAAGATCGCTCTTAGATCTTCTCCTTTCGGTCCTGAAGATCACTCTTAGGTCTTCTCTTGGTGTCGAGTCGATGTTGAGTCATAGATCGTACGAGATCTTATCCTTTTAGTCCTGAAGATCACTCATAGGTCTTCTTTTGGTGTCGAGTCGATGTTGAGTCATAGATCGTATGAGATCTTCTCCTTTCAGTCCTGAAGATCACTCATAGGTCTTCTTTTGGTGTCGAGTCGATGTTGAGTCATAGATCATACGAGATCTTCTCCTTTCAGTCCTGAAGATCACTCATAGGTCTTCTCCTGGTGTCGAGTCGATGTTGAGTCATAGATCGTACGAGATCTTATCTTTTCAGTCATTGTTTCATACAACCATTCCCTTTGAGAACCTTGTATCAATACCGTTACCACGTTACAAGCTATCCCATTTCAACCACCCACCATAAACTTTTCCACCAGAAAAAACAAGAAAAACTTTCTTCCCCCCAGCAGATATCAAACAAAAAATTAAGGATAACACTTACACTTCCTTTTCAGGACAAATTTTAGGTCTTGATATTTAACCACCTTCTACCTCGAATGTTCGAAAGGCTGACGCCAATCTCACCTTCAGGTTTATGATGATTAAATAGGGGCAGCTGTCATACCCCAAATTTGTCCTACCCCTAACTTATTTTAACTGGCTTAGACTTTTGCATTCATCTGCATACTCCATTAGGGCATTAACATGACATCGCATTCATTCATAAACATCTAAAACCATGGGATCATAAATCCTCTAGTGAATCGGGTTCTTACTGGTTTAAGGTTCCTACTACAGACAAGTTAGGGCTATTTCAAGGGAGAAAGGTGATTGCTTTTGAGAGGTTAAAAGTGCAAGCATGGATTAATTCTCAATCGGGTGCACTCATTCAATGAAGGTTGTATTTATCCTCTACTTACGGTACAATTCACCCGGATGGAAGTTTGAATCTAAATGTTGGAACACCTTAGTTTCAATCACAAAGGGGAAACAAGGAAAATCAAAGCTACATGGAAATCGATATTCATATGGGGAAATCGACACTTGCATTCAAAAGTCAAACTACATAAATACCATCATCAAATTTCATTAAATTTTCAAGACCTAATTCGATTGCATCACATAGTGAAAGCCATCAAATGCCGTTTCAATTCTAATCACAAAGCCAACTGCATTGTACTTCCATACATGTGACATTACAATCCAAATACAAACTTCCCTCATTATCCAAATCATGTTCATTACAAAATACCAATTGTTCATACATTTCAGTCCATACATTGCATTATAAACTCATTACAAAAGTCAAAACAAAGAAAAAAGGGGATCCCATTCATTTGCAAGCATGATCAGCATGTTCACTATGTCTTAATTTTGCTTTGTTCCATGCTTGTCATACTGGTCCAATAGCCTGCATCATGACTTAAGAGTCAACCTTGCAACATCCATGCCAATGCTAGTCAGCCCCGTACAACCGTTACAATCCCACGAAAGAACTCTGTCAAAAAAACAAAACATGTTCAGACCGGCGTCGTACGGAACATAAACCATATCAATCCAAACAACATAAAAGGGCTTTATTCCAAAGGCATTCAAACAGTGGATATTTGAGACAAGATACATGACAACAAATTCAAGCATATCTACAAACCAAATTCAAAACATAGAAATCAGCAACAGAAGGAAATATGTCAGCATAACAGTTATAACAAAAATCAGAAAAGTTTGAAGAGGAAATGGAAGGGAGAAAATCGCATAGCAAGTTTAGAATGGAATTGAAGAAAAAGAGTAGTAGAGAAATCCCTTATCAGAAAAGAAGAATTCAACTAACAGCTACTAACAGAGTTTCAAAACCAATGCTAACCTATTGTTTCTAGAAGAATTAACCTTGCCTCCACATTCTATTGAACTTTAACAAAACAGTTACAACCAAAAATCCAGCTCAGCTAACTTCCTGTAACCACCTTCTAACTGATCTAACTAACTACCAAAAACAGAAATAACTAACCCTAACCACAGATAGCAAACTAACTGAGTTACTAACAGAAAACAGTTACACTAACAGCTATCAAAACAGAATGGGAAGTTGAAAACTAACCTTCAGAAAACCGATCTTCTTCATCTCTATATAACGGGCTCTCCTTCACTCTTCATGGCTCTGGATCTTCACTCTTCACATCTCACTTCCATCTCCAATCTTCACATTCAGAATCTTCACCACTTTCTCCATCATTCTTCATTCCACCATTTTCTGTTTCCACACCAATTCACCTTCAATTCTCTCTAAGAACTCCTTCACAATCTTCAACCTAAATCTTCTTCATCTCTTTATCTCCATCATCATCACAACCTGCTTCGACTCTCTACCACCTTCAATCTTCATCACCTCCATAACCACCATAGCTTTAATCTCCTTCACAACTTCAACAAAAATCAAAGAAACCAGAAAATCAATCTATGAAATCCTCCGGTCAATTCACCACTAGAGAAGAGAAGAAACTGAAAAATTCACATAACAGAAAGTAAAAGAGTTGGAACTCACCGAATCTTCAACAATTTGTAACTCAACAGAAAAATCACTGTCATCTCCTCCATCGATCTCTCTTCAACTTCAACCTTCAACAATCTATTCCAATAATC
Organism: Vicia villosa; assembly: GCF_029867415.1. NCBI lineage: Eukaryota > Viridiplantae > Streptophyta > Magnoliopsida > Fabales > Fabaceae > Vicia > Vicia villosa. Next base: position 272,064 of record NW_026705077.1, read on the forward strand.
ATCGATCTTCACCATCTCTGCTTCAAACATCATCACGAAATCTTCAACGCTACTCACTCTCGACTGTAACGAACGACAATCTTCCAACACCAAACGCAAAAATCCTTCATCAGACCTTCAACGTGTGTCAGTACCATTCTTCATCGTCAATTCAAGAGCGTACAGAGAATTAGAGTAGAAGAAGAAGAGACCGAGATAGTTTGAGTCGATAGAGACCAAGGAAGACAAATCGCAGCAAGAATTGATTGAATCGGGGAGAGGAAGCTCGAGAGGAAGCGTACGAAGGCGGAAAGAGGCGGAGTATGTTCACCTGAGAAAACGAATCGAAGACGGAATAGATGCGAGGTAACGGTGGAAGAGCAAGCTTGTATTGATTGATTCACAATGGCGGAGGAGGAGTTTTCGCCGGTGAAAGGAAGGTCCGGCCGCCGTTTCGTTTGCTCATGAAGAGATGAAGAGGAACGTGAGAAGCTCAGGGGTCACAAGTAATAAAACCCTAATCCCCTTTTCATTCCTATTATTTTTAGTTTTATTTAATTCTATTTTTTAATTCAAAATAAAATTCTGAAATAAAAAATCATGGAAAAAATCTCAGATGAATCAAATGCTTTGGGCCACCGAAATGCTGAATGCACACCCCTAGGCCCATACGTTTTTTTTGCAGAAATATCTAATTTACAAAACAAAAACATCAGTCTGGGCTTTATCCTTTGGGCCATACGCATAACTGCTGACTGCACCACCATTTTCAATTTGAGCCTCCCTGACTCATTTTAAAATTAGTAGATTTTAGGTTTTTACTTAATTTTTTCTATTTTTCTTTAGGTGATAAAAATACAAAATCATAATAGACTTGTTAGGTTTTAGGATTTAATCATGAATACTATTTCGTTAGTCGTATAGTTTGTTTTGGTAGCTTTTGTTGATAAATAAAATGACATAAAACCTCATAAAGAATACTAGTTTAGGCTTATTAGAATTTAGACTCTTTTTTTAGTACAATTTAGGCTTGAATTAGAATTCCTTTAACACTTAAAAACTCATAAAAACATTATCTTTGGGTTCATCAATTTAGATTTTTTGCTTGAATTAAAACTCTTTTTTATAAGAAAGCTCATAAAAATAGTAGTATTTTAGTTTAATTTTGCACTAATACTTGAATCATTTTCTTTATGTTTTGTACCATTTCCATGCTAATTTTTGTAAAAATTTTGTGTGACTTTGTTGCTTAACTTTGGCCTTATTTTTGGCCTATTTTGGTATCATTTCCATGCTTCTTTTAGAATTTGCTTAGCATAGTTTAGACTTAGAATTTCCCCATAAAACAATAATAACTATTAGGTTAGAATAGTACTTAGGCTAGTCTCCCCCATTTTCATTTCTTTTCTTTTTACAACACTAAAACATCTAATAAATATCAAAATAAAACCCCTTTAAAAAATACAAAGAAAACACTTAAAAACATTAATAAAAAAGTGAAAATCATTAAATAGGGAATGGAAGCTTGAATCTCCCTTGCTTAAGGGAATCATTCGAGTGCTTGGATCTCCCTTGCTTAAGGGAACCATTCGAGCGTAAGTTCCTAATCATAAAAAACACAAACCAAAGAGTAACTCGAGCTTCTCTTGCTTAAGGGATCCCCTCGAAACACTCAAACTCTCTCTCTTCTCTCTTTCTTAAGGGCAATGTTATTTCCGCTCGAATGCATCGTAGGTCGATCCCTTATGCGAGAGCGCGAACGTTAACTCCGCCCAACTAAAAAACACAAAAATAAACAGAAATTCGTGAGCCGAACTACAGCGCTCTGATTCCTGAAAAGGATACGTAGGCATCAAGTCGCGGGGCTTGAACGAGCACACTTGTAAATAATTCCTTCTTTTCCCCGTATTTCTTTTGCATGCATTCGCATATAGGTAGACATAGTACACACCCTTTAGATAGAAACAAACATAGGTGGATACCATCGAGTACGATGGGCGCGAGGGGTGCTAATACCTTCCCCTTGCGTAACCGACTCCCGTACCTAGATTCTCTGGTCGCAAGACCCTGTTCCTTCCTTTGCCAGGTTTTCTGATATTCCTTTCCCTTATGGGATAAATATATTAGTGGCGACTCTGTTCATTTTTCGCGAGCGTGCGACAATCTCCTAACGTCTTCCTCTCCCATGGTAACGACCACCTCTTCCTCTTTGAAATCCTTGAGGACGATCCTCTTCAACTTGCTCCAGTAGTTCAAGAACGCTCCTGTTGAGAATGTTGATGTTTTGACTCAGGTTTGCATGATGATTGTTCTCCGTTTCCTCAAACCTGTTTTGTCTTTCAGTGAGATTCGAGGCGAACTTTTCAAAGTCACTTTTATGCTCCAGAGCTAATCTTTGTAGATTCTCAAACTGAGTTTGTTGCTCATTGTAGCGCTCTTGTTGGAATTCTTGAATACTCTCAAACTGTAGCTGTTGCGCATCATATCGTTGTTGTTGAAGAAGCTGCATATTTTCCAGCATGGTGATGATACTAGATTGATCAGGTTGTGGAGGAGCTGTATATCCCCAAGGGATTTCCTCTTCTTGATGTGGTACATAGTGCCAATTTGAATTGACATCTTGAGGAACATCTTCCATTATATGATCATCATCAATATTCATGTCCAGTTAAGGTTCTTCTTCTTCATTTCCTCCTTGTGCACAAAATTCAGCAGGATCATCATAGTTGTAGATGATCTTTCCGGTGCCCTTTTGAATTAAGTAGTATGCTTTCTTCATTGGGTCCCAGTGGTAACCCATAAGAGTTAAGGTGGTTTGGGAGAATTCCTGTGGAGGTTTGATTCCGGTGTATGTTAGCCCATCAACGATCAGACCAAAATGATTCACAATTTTTTGGATTATAGATCCATAGCATAAGGCCGTTGTTTTCTGCTTGACCTTATAGATCTTGTTGGCCAGAAAGTGTGGCCAGTGAACACGAGTCCTGTTTTCAAGCAAATACATCAAAATTATCTCATTCCTTTCAATCCTAGAGTAGCCACCTGACCGTGGCCTAATGATGCAAGATATAATCCAATTCAGCAGCCTAGGATTTCTTTTGAGATGCCCTGCAGTGATTGACTCATTTGGTTTGTCAAAAACGGTTGGGTCCTTGAGAATTGAGCGCATGTAATCCATATGATCATAGTTTGCAGAAAGTGCACCGTCGGTTATACGAAATTCATCATTTGTCATAGTTAGACCAAAGATACTCACCCAAACTGGTTTATCAACAAAGTGTGAGCGCGAGCCTATCTTAAACCGAAAAGTGCATCCATTGACCGTCTGTAAACCGGCATAGAAAGCACGAACTACATCCTCATTATATGCGGTGTCACATTCTAATAGTGGGCCAATATTATAATGTTGATCTAAACTAGTAATTTCCGGAATGTTCATACAGTCGGCTACCTTAGGGTTGTACACATACTGCTTAATAATCTTCCTTTTCAGATGATATTTCTCAAATCCAGCCCTACAATCTGGATGAACAAGGGCAAGAGCACTTACTGGTCGAGAAGCGGATCCGGACGTGATTTCTTTTCCTTTTCTTGACTTGGGAGGCATGATGTTGAGATGGATTGAGTGATGATGTTGAAGCAAATGAAGTTGGCTGAGAATTTTAGAAGTTTGATGCCAGAAGTATTTGGATTGCTGTAGGAGAGATTAGGGTTGAGGGAGAGGATGCTGTATTATGAATGAATGGAGAGTAGAAGTGCATGGGCCGGGTCGACCTAAAAGCCCAAATTTGGGAATTTAAGTCTCAGTGCGTCGACCTAAAGGGAGTCTGCTTCGACCTAAAGGAAGCAGTTGCTTCATCTTTTAATTGATAGTAGATTAGGTCGACCTAGAGATGGGGTAGGTCGACGTTGTCATACCCCAAATTTGTCCTACCCTTATTTATCTGGCTTACAATTCATATACATACATCATTTAGGTCATGGCCCAATTCATGCATTCATATCATGGTTACTGATTCAAAAAAAGAGCTTCCTACACAAAGAACTTCTGATTAAATATAAAGGTCTGAGGTCTGGTCTTATGGCATTATTCTTCTGAGAGCACTCTTGGATCAGGGTTTCCTCACCTTCAAGTCAAAGTGTTGGTTGGAAAATACAAACTTATTGTTCATCTGATTATTCCAAATTAGGGTTTCTTGACCAAAGTCAACACAGTTGACTTTTTGGTCAAAACACCGATCAATAGTTGATCTTATGAGGAGTGATGGTATAGTGACTGTGTGGAGGCGTTCAGTCGATTTCCATGGTTTAGAAACTGATTAATCGGGAACTTCATTGAGATCGGAGGAAAATTAGAACAGTTGACTTTTGAGTCAAAATCGGGTCAATCACTCAAATATTGATTTTTGGTGGAAAATCGGTCAAGAAAAGTCAAAGAATGAATAAAATCAGGAGTTTGATAAAAGTTGCCAAAAATAGAAAAAAATCAAAAATGGAAAGTTTTCATACTTAAAAAATATTTTGGGCCTTAAAAGTTTGGTGAGCAGTCCACTTTACCATCAGTTTACACGTGGCAAATGACATTTTTTGGAGAAATTCCCAACATCAAAATTGTTCCTCTCATGGAGGGGAATAACTTTGTAGTTGGACACTTTTCCATTTGAAGTTTGGTTGAAGAGTTATTGAGGCTTGAAATTGAAGGTTTCCATCTGAATCAAGTCATGAAGCTGGGCATATTTCTGGTCATACGTGACACATTCCATCGAGCACGTGGCGTGCCAATTTTGAAGCCAATTATAAGAAAACACAAAGATCCATCAGGTGGAAACATGGTATTATCCTCTCCTCCTACATGCCCTCTATTCAACAAGCCAAAAAGACAACTAATTGGGCGAGTATTGAACATATCACAAAGCTCCAAAGTCACCTCCTCGCTAAGCCTAAGTCATGCATCCTGCCCGGCCAAAAAACAAGTCACGCGTGCAACATTCCTACAAACACATGGTGGGCTATTTTTGCGTCCAGTTTTAGAGAACTATAGGCACCCAATCAAGTCAAATGTGGTATGTATGTGTTCCTTGCCATGCCCTCTTTCTAATGAGCCATGGATCACATCAATTGAACATGTAATGAACAGGTTATAGAACCTTGAAGTCAAGCCCTGACTAAGTCATGTTTTTGCCAAGGAACATGAACCAAGTCATGTCATGCACGCGCAGGCCCCATGATAGATATACACCATCATGTTCCAATGCATTTTGAAGAGATTGTAGACATTATTCCTTGATCATATCAACACAAAACTTTCCCCATTACATGTCACATACATTATAAGTCCAAGAGTGGACCATTTGGGCGAGGGATTAGAAAGTAAAAAGGCTACAAAGATGATTACTTGAAGTAGAAGAAGTGATGTATTTGGGCAACGTTTGCAGCATGAGGGTGAAAATTCATTAACTTTGCTCATTTTGGCCAAAGCAAAAGCATGTTACATGAAAGCATATAGAAGGTTTACCAAAAGAAAACAAAAAACTCGTTCATTAAGTTTGCAAGGAAAGGTATACACTACAAGTCCCACTTCAAAAAAACACACTCTACAAGTCATTCTTCCCAGTCTATATAAATCCACCATCCTCCACGAGTTCACTCTCTTTTCCTTTTTGACACACTCTCATTCTCTTCCCTCTCCCATTTTTAGTGCTCTCTCTTCACTCTCTCTGTTCAGAAAGTTTGTTACAACAAACTCTAACAAACCCTCCCACCATCAATCTTCATCCTCCACCTTCAACCATCATCTTCTACACAAACCACCATAACCGAACCATAACTCCCCCTCCTCCATGGACCTTCAACACAAAACTATCAACCTCCATTGATCTTCATCATCCATCATCTCAAGGTCACTCCCTCACATTGCGATTGCATCACCATCAACCGCTCTTTCCGCTGACTCGGCATCTTCATCATCACTGGTTATCTCAAAGTTCACATTGAGGATTCACAACAAGCGTAAGCATCACCGTTAGAAGCTCAGATCCACGAGGTTCTCCATTGCTTTTGCTTCAAGAATCTGAACAAGTAAGGTTCTTGAAATCTTCAGCATATGTAGACTATTTGATGAAGCATACAATAACATGCTTAATGTGGTTCTGTGCGTGAGATTTTGGTTTCCATGGTTGAATCTCGTTTGCGTGTTATTGTGTGTATTTACTTGCCTAAAATCACTTGTTTGAATTTAGTAAATGATCATGAACACACTGCTAAGTTTTAAGCTAGATTTTAAGGAGGTTGATGAACTTAGGGTTTTTAGAATGGCCTCGGATCAGACATTAGAGATAGCTTTAGGAAAATCTAAGACCAGATCCGTAATCAGCATAAAAATTGTGGTTGAAAGGTGTGATCTTTTTAAATTTCTGGAAAAAATGACAAATCTCCGCCGTACTCCTCACCGGAGAAGACGACCGGAGCGGTGCTCCGGCGTCTGAGACCCCTTTGCATGTTCCTCCCTCAGGTGCATACGTGGCAGGCTGGCATTGGCTGTGTTTCCCATTCCCTTGCGTTTTTGTTTTATTTAAATGATTAGCATGTGATCTGGCGTGTTTTTATTGGCTGGCACGTCCGTTTTTGTCTTATATGACTTAAATTTTACTTGGACCAATTGATGTATGTGTGTGCTGAATGTCACGTTTCGTGCATGAGAAAAACCATAGCAAATAATGAAATAAATGCTGATAAGAATAAAAGTGAAATAAAAAGTAAAGTAGATGGAATAATGCAAGCTGGGCCTTGCATAGTTGGGCCTCGCCCTCTTTCTGAACCACACCCCCGTTTTACTGTTACACACGCGCTGTTATGAACTTGGGCTTAACATGTTTGTTGTTTCCACCCCCTGTAATTAGGCCCAGTTTAGCTTATAACATAGTTTTAGCTCATACGAATTCTGCTAACTCACCCCCTGCAGTGTAGCTTAGATTTTCATTTTAATTTGGTTTTGTTCTTATTTTAACTCATAGTAACATTTTTTTAAATCAAATAAAAAATGCATAAAATCAATGTTAGATCTTAGTTCACTTCACAATAGTTTTTTTACTTTTAGTTGATAAAAACATGATAAAATCAATAATAAAATTTGTTAGTTTCAATTAGGTGATCTTAGGATTAATTTTAGGCTTGAATTCGAATTCCCTTAGCACCAATAAAACTCATAAAAATAGTAGTATGTTTTAGTTTAATTTTGCACTAATGCTTGAATTGCTTTTGTACCATTTCCATGATTATTTTTGTATAGTTGTTGTGATTTTGCTACTTGTTTTTGCCATATTTTTGGCCCACCTTGTTAATACCGTTTTAATGTTCCTTTTAGAATTTGGTCACCATGTTAACATTAGGATTTAGACTTGTATAGACAACTTAGATTAGAATTTAGGATTAGTTCCCTATTGCATTCTTTTTTCTTTTCAACTTTTAAAATACTTAATAAAAGGAAGATGCGAATCACATTAAGAAAGGGATAGAGAAATGAGTGGGATTCATTCCATAATCTGTTTCTCAATCGCTTAGTGGCATAGAAACGAGTGGGATTCATTCCCTAATCTGTTTCTCGGTCACTAAATGGGAGAGAAATGAGTGAGATTCATTCCCTAATCTATTTCTCAAACATTAATTAATGGGAGAGAAATGAGTGGGATTCATTCCCTAATCTGTTTCTCGAACATTACATAATGGGATGGAAGTGAGTGGGATTCATTCCCTAATCTGCTTCTCCACCATTATACATTTTTATGTGATTCGAATCGCAAAGTAAATTCCCTTAAAAAATACATAACCAAAAACACTTAAAACACCTAACAATGGTTCAAATTAAAACAAAGTAGAGAAGGCGGTGAGTGGCCCGGTATTGGGAACTGTTCATCACTTATCTACCCTAAAAGACACAAATCAATCATTTCTTTTTCTTTTGCCTCGTTGGCACCTAAGGGCACTGTTATTTCCGCTCGATCGCATCGTAGGTCGTCCCTTATGCAAGAGCGCGAACGTTAACTCCGCCAAACTAAAAAACACAAAAACAAACAGAAAATCTTGAGCCGAGCTACGGTAACTCTGATTCCTGAAAAGGATACGTAGGCAGCGGGGTAGGGCCCGTGCGAGTTGTAGCAACCTGCCTAAAATTTTAACTTAGAGAGTCGCCACCTATTCTGAAGGGCGAATAGGAAACCCTACGCAGTATAGAGATCAGGGTAAGATACTATATTCGGGTCGAAGGAAGGTGTTAGGCACCCTCAACCCTTTCCTATTGGCTTTGAATCTAAGGATAAAGGTTTATGGCTAAGGAAGTGAATAGGGGAAAAATTGAGATTTTAGGGAGGGGGACTCGCCTTGTTGCCAAGTGCCTACGTACCTCCTTATGGAGGATCAGAGTCTACGTAGTTCGGGCACAGGATTGTACGCCTTAGAGTTGAATTGAATGTATTTGAATTTGTTTTGAAGTTGTTTTGAAATGCGAATGTTCGAAGGTATTTTGAGTTACCTTATCGTAGTTGTGAACATCGCAGTGTTGAAACACCGTAGTATCGTGGTTTAGTGTATTTTGAGTGTTTTAGGATTTGGGCGTACAACCCTGATTTAATTGGCACTATTAACCGCAACGATCAATAGATTCGATCGCCATAGTTAACAGATTGAAAGTTGTATCGTTACCAATTTTAATCAATTGATTTGATTATTACTGATAACGAATTATGATATTTTTTAATAATTATAAATTGATTTGCATTGTTACCCCTCGCAATCGATTGATTCGATTAAAAAGAATAACAAATTTGAAGTTTAGAAAAAAGATTAATCATAACAACTAATAAGATAGTTGCAACCATTTAATCGAATATAATTGAATTGTATTTTAATTAAATAGAATTTTAATTAAAATTATTATTGACCATCACGATTAATCGATTTAATCGGAACAAACAATAAATTGTCATTTTAAATATTAGTATCATATATTAATTTATTTATAAAAATAAATTATTATTATATGAATGAATATTTAAAAAGAATTTAACTAAAACATATAAATTAATTAAAATTATTTTAATTAATAGAGTTTTGATTCAATGTGGCAGCTTTGTGTAGTACATGGTATGGGTTTAAATCTGGGCTGCTGGATCTGGCTTGGTGGAGGGTTGAGGGTGAGATCTTGATGGAGCATGGTGTGCCATAAGGTTGTGTGCGCATGGGATCAAGGGGACAAATTGAAGAAAAAACAAGAAAAGGGCCAGGGATCGAACCCTGGACCCTAAGCCTAAACGCACGCGCCCCTTACCGTCTCTGCTACTTCATTCATTCGTTCAAGAAAACGCAATCAACATATATAAAAAAAACAAGTAAAAGCCATATAAAAATGCGCGCGGACTTTCAAACCAACCAACGCCATGATGACACATCATCATCGTCCCAAGAGAACCTGCAACTTCCTAAGAAGTTTTGCTACGAATCTGCTGCGAATTATTTCGTAGCATGTATGCCTGAAAAATAGCGATTACCACCTGGATACGTATAAATATTTCGCGATACCCTCCCCTTGCTCGTCTGAATCGTACGAACTCGGCTATGTAATCGATTTGGTCTAATTTTATGCCTAGCAAAAAGCCCCAATTGCAAACCTTCAAGAACCCTAACGGCCTACGATGGTGAACCACCTTAAACACGCCCAGAATTTCAATTAAAATCACATATACGTTCGCAACACACCAACAAAATATAATATGCAATCAGAATCACATGAAAATGCGTGAATTACCCTATTCGAGCCAAGTTTCAGAGAAACTTACCTTGGCTAAACGGAGATTGATCTGGGGTTATTGTTGCAGCGTGATGATCCTCACACGTTCAGAAACTCTTGGGGAAACTTTTGCAATCTTTAAAACTCCTTGAGATGCCCCAATTCTACCAAACCGATTTTGAGTTTTATGAAGATTTTTGTGTTCTTGAATGTGCCTCTTTCTCCCAATTTCTGAACCCTTATTCGTGTGCCTATCCTCAGATACTTATAAGCCTGTATTAGGTTAAACAAAACAGTCCAAAAACCTCTTGAATCAAATCTTGCCAATCTTGGAAATTTGATTTTATTTTTGATTCAAAACCTTCTATTTTGGTCCCAACTTGTGCCAATCTTTTCCCAATTAATATGTCACGAAATTATATTGCATTTAGTCATAAATATTGATTGGAATCAATCAAAATATCTCCTTTACCATAATATTTGATTTTTATCTTAATTTAAATCATTAAAATGAAATAAAAAATCATATTAAATCAAATATAATGCTAAATTTCGTGGCAAATGATTTTGGGCATGCTAATGACTTGTGGACCAAGATTGCATCAAAAAACCATAGGCCCATTTGCAAAGTTTCTCAATTTGAACCTTCTTTTTTCACATTTTGCCTTCAAAAATCACCCAACTTTGATCAATCATATTTCACTCAATTTTTAAGCTATGAGGGAGTTCTAAGACTTTTTGGAAACCTCAAGAGGTCCTCTACAAGCCACTTTGGAATATATTTTTCATTTGGAGCTTTTATCTTGATCATATCCTCTTTGGGAAAAAACTGCTTTTGGAGGATGCCTGAAAATGACCTGTAATCTTTTGCATTGTATCTCTCAAATGAATCATTTCTAGCCCTGGCTTGTGAGAGACAAAGTTGTAGAGAATCCAATTTCCTTCAAAATAGGCTTTGAGTGAGGAATTTTTGATGTTCCATGTGAAAGTTATGCCCAGTCAAAGTTGGGTTGACTTTCTCCTAAGAAACCCTAATTTGAACCTTTTTGTATTTGTTCATCTCTGAGTTTCTATTAATGGAATCATGATCATTCTTGATCAAATGATGGTTATACTCCTCTATACTTGATGTTTGACCAATGATCCTAATTTGAATCCTGCTTTGATTGCAGTTGACCTTCAGGTTTGAATCAGTTGACTGTGGATCTTGGGGATTGTTTGAGCAAAGCTTTGGCATTGAATCTTGAATTCTGAATCATTGTGAATGGAACATGGAGGGCAAATTTTGGGGTATGACAGCTGCCCCTGTTCAATCTTCTTGAACCTGAAGAGGTAGAAGATGATTGGACACTGAAATGCCCTGAAATTTGCTTGCATTGGGAAATAGCTCTGTGGGAGATGAGCTTATAGATGCCACCCATTTGTCTGGCAGGATACTTGTCTAAAGCAAATGCTTTTCTGACCTTGATCATTTGATTGTATTTGAGGAGAGAAGAAGTAATGTCTTACATAAGACTACCTGAAGAGGTTTCTGGAATGGATATGAAAATCTACCTTGAAGAAGACTACCTGAAGAGGCTGAAAATGTTTTACAAAGACTACCTAAAGAGGTTCTTGGAGAGGACAATGAATGTTTTAGAAAAGACCACCCAGAAAAGTTCGTAGAATGTCTTAAAGAAGACTGAAAAGGATGCCAAATTGTTGTTTTTTTTTTTTGAAGAAGATTGCCTGAAAAGGTACTTAGAACAGGAATGTCTCAAAGAAGACTACCTCAAGAGGTACTAAAAACAAGAATGTCTCGAAGAAAGCTACCTAAAAAGGGCTTTAGAAAAAGGAATGTCTTGAAGAAGACTACCTGAAGAGGTCTTTTGGAAAACGAATGTCTTAAAGAAAACTACCTGAAGAGGTTTCTAGAGAGGATTTGAAAACTTTTGAACAAGATTACCTATACAGGTTATAACATGTCTTAAACAAGATTGCCTAGAAAGGTTCCTAAAAAGGGTATGAAACGTCTTAAACAAGACTATCCTAGAGAGGATGAGGAGGGATTGGATACATGTTTTTGAAAAGATTACCTAAAAAGGTATGATACATCTCAAACAAGACTAACCTACAAAAGTATTTGAAAAGGGCGTGATACGTCTTAGACAAGACTGACCTGGAGAGGCTCTTAGACAGGATACGGGATATCTTAAACAAGACTTACTTGGGAAGATTCCTAGAAAGGACATAGCATGTCTTAAACAAAACTATCTAAAAAGGTTTCTATAAAGGATTTGACAGCGTTTTAAACAAAACTGCCTAGAAAGGTTCCTATAAAGGATATGGCATGTTTTAAACAAAACTACCTATAAAGGTTCCTATAAAGGACGCGACATGTTTTAAACAAAACTACCTAGAAAGGTTCCTATAAAGGATACGATACGTTTTAAACAAAACTACCTAGAAAGGTTCCTATAAAGGATATGGCATGTTTTAAACAAAACTACCTATAAAGGTTCCTATAAAGGACGCGACATGTTTTAAACAAAACTACCTAGAAAGGTTCCTATAAAGGATACGATACGTTTTAAACAAAACTATCTAGAAAGATTCCTATAAAGGATGCGGAATATTTTAAATAAAACTACCTAGAAAGATTCCTATAGAGGGCTATGTAATATTTTAAATGAAATTACCTAGAAAGGTTAGGATATGTCTTAAACAAGACTGCTTGGAAAGATTAGGATAATTGTCTTGGACAAGACTACCTGGAGAGGTAAGAAATTCTTTGGTTGCTTCTGGATTGTCTTTGAAGAAAGACTTGGAATGAGGTATTAGAATTGTATCTGTTAAGACTGAATCGTTGATACGATCGTATTTGCACTGTAATTGGATGATAACATCTTTTTGATTATGAAGTGACCTGAAAAGGTAGCGTTAGTTTTTATGCAATGTCATGATGCATGTACTATGTAATGAGATTCTCAATGAGAATTATGCATGTGCCCCTATCCCACACTGCGGGATGTGAATAGTACAGGCGTGAGAAGATCAAATATGCAACAATGCTCTTTGTATGATGCTAGTATGACTTCCCGAATATCGGAAATTTTGAGAGATGTGCCCCTGGATTTGAAGGAGGGACCTTTCGAGGGAACTCGAATTTCACCATGTCTTGCCTGATATGCATTGCCCCAGTGTTTGAATTCTTGGAAAAGAATGCCCCTAGTCAATAGGATTCTTGATTGTAAGTGTTGGATGTGAAGCAGAAGCTTTTCAGAGTGAGTCACGCGTTTCGGTAGCGCCTGACGGATAGTGATTTGCTGAGTACTCAGAATGAGATGATGTCTTTTATAAGATTACCTGAAGAGGTCTTTGGGAAGAATAGGAAATTGTCTTAAACAAGACTGTGCTTTAAACAAAGCTCGGAGGGATATGTTTGTGCAGATGGTAAAAAATGATTCCTATAGAGGATAAAGACTGTTTGTGGGGTTTTAAACAAAACTTAGGAAAAGACATCTTGAAGAAGATCATCCCCAGAAAGGATGGTGAATTGTCTTAGAAAAGACTCTATACTTTAAACAAAGTTTGATAAGGTTTTGGAAATCATAAGAAAAGTTTGAATATGTCTTAAAAGACTAATTGAAAGAAGTTAAGAGATGTCTTACAGAAGACTACCTAGAAAAGGTTCGTAGAAAAGAATATGTCTTAAAGAAGACTGTCTGAAAGGGTTTAAAAAAATAGGAGGGATAGGAAAATGTGTCTTAAAAGACTATCTGAAAAAGTTCCTAGAAAGGGTGAGGAGTGTTTGAACATGTCTTAAAGAAGACTGCATGGATAGAATGAGAAATATCCTATAAAGGTTCCTGGAAAGGATGTGAGAGTGGTATTGACACCATCGGATACTGAGTGACCTTTGCACCGTGCCCCCAGATAATGGGTTTGCCCCATGGGCTATCCAGCATCTTTGAGAGATTCTATGGATCTTGATTAGATTGCCCCATGTAAATGGGATAATGACGAGTTATGCCGTATGTACACGTTAGCCATTCCAGTCATGCGTAAGAGATGTTTCTTTTTTTTTGACAAGCTTTTAAAAGCTACTTCATCAGTCAGTAGGATTTTTAGCCATTAGTCATGCCCCATGCAACTTCTCCCTGATGTTAACATTTAAATCTATATAGACAAGTGTACTTTGTAATGAAATGCAAATGCATACGTCTGTCTTGAAAGTTTGAAAACATTTTTTTTGAGTAAAACAAAGTTTTTTTTTTTAAGAAAGTGATATCAACTCAAGAGTTATAGTAGACCTTAAGGAGTCGGGATACCTTTGGTAACGGTATGTTTTCGAACTAACCATGTTTCAGTTAGGACTTTTAAGGGTTGTAACGTGGCCTGGTTCACGGTTTAAAGAAACAAAAGATAGAGGCTCAAAGTTCATTTGTACCCATCCCCATCTTCGTGATGTTCTCCAGTCCTATGCTCAGTTAACTATGCATTTAGTCTCCAAAAGAATTTGGGAATTATGACGTTGACATTTATGATGGTTCAAAAAACAGAAGTTTACTTTGCAAAGGCAGTCATCCTCCTTTCTTTTCTTTTGTGAGGGTATGTAGTGACCTCTTTTCAACTTTGCCTGAACTGTTCTTTTAAAACTACAGTCAGCGAGATGCCCCAATTTTGCCTAAGTATCCTTAATAGGTTTTGACTTAGCAGGCCCTTGTATTGTTTTCTTTTTCTTTGCGGACATTGACTGCCGGACTTAATTGATGACGGAGAACCATCAGTGATTATGTTCAAAGGAACAATTTGGAATGATTAAGTTAACTGAGCAGCTACCCTACCCCAGGTTATATATGAAGGGTTTTATTTTATATGAAGGAAAACTCCTACTTCTTTAGGCTCAAAGGGGTTGACGAGGGATTAACATCCTTATATCTCCATTATTTACGAATTGAACAAATGCCTGTACATCGTCAACATGGTCTGTTTGAAAGCGTAGTGTATGAAATTGTGGTATCGTTTTCGTCATTCTCCCTCAAAAGGTGTACGACTTTAATCGAGAGTTGAATATCATAAAGAAGAAAACCGAGTAAAAACACAGTTTTAAATATAGTGAGAACACTAGGAATGAATCAAGACAAACGTAAGCAATGCATTAATGATTTTTGAAAGGTACATAGCATATGTCATAAGACTAATGTTTAAACAAACGGAAAGAAATTGCGAATGGAAACAAAACTAATGATCTAAGAAATCCTCCTTCTAGCCACCTATGGTGTTAGACTTGCTAGGATCTTCGAACTCAATGAGCCCTTCTTCAATCAAATCTTGGATCTTGTGCTTCAATGGCCCACAATCCTCTGTATCATGACCAGGACTATCTGAATGATAAGCGCACCTAGCATGATGCTTGTACCCGGGAGCGGGGTCAGCCGGAGCTGAGTATGGAGGCAGCAGAGTTACCAAATTCTGACTGAGCAAATGTTGTAGAGCTTGAGACAGCGGCATGTGCAATGGGGTGAATGATCGTTTTGGCTTGGACCTCCAGGGGCGTTGGCCACCCTGTTGTTTTTGCTGATCCTTCTGTTGTAGTGTTGGTGTTTGATTAACCAAGATCGCTCCGACAGTGTTGGGTTCCTTTTTTCCGTCATATGACTTCTTTGTGTGATAGGAACCTGAGGGTGCCCCTTGTATCTTCCCATTTTTGATTCCATCTTCAATTCTCTCACCAATGACTACCAAGTCCGAGAACCCTGAAGATATGCTTCCGACCATCTTGTCGTAGTATGGTCCTTGCAAAGTGCTCATAAATATGTCCACCAGTTCTTTGTCCATTAGGGGAGGTTGGACTCGAGAAGCCATTTCCCTCCACCTTTGGGCATACTCCTTGAATGATTCATCCTTCTTATGTGACATGTTTTGTAATTGCATCCGATCGGGTGCCATGTCCAGGTTGTACTTGTAATGCTTTAAGAAGGTGTTGGCCAAATCATTCCAGCTTCGGACAGAAGACTTCTCTAGTTGCATGTACCAGTCAATAGACGCTCCGCTTAAACTTTCTTGAAAGAAATGTATCATCAGCTTTTGATCGTGGGCGTAAGCAGCCATTTTTCGTACATACATGCGCAAGTGATTCCTCGGACATGTGAGTCCTTTGTATTTCTCGAAATCGGGAATCTTGAATTTGCGAGGGATGGTCAAGTCTGAGACCAAACTCATTTCGAAGGCATCCACATCGAAGACATCGTATCCTTCTATCACTTTTAGTCTCTCCTCCAGCGCCTTGATTTGTTCACTACCCTTGGAGTCTTCCTTAGAGTTAGGAACAGACTGTTGTGTCTGAGGTGCTTGGTCTGCATTGTCCGCCTCTTGCACCCCGTATTGTTGCTCCAAGTAATCATCATCCTTAGGGATATTGCTAACAGGAATGCGAACTGTGCGGATTGCCCCTTTGGTTTGTGGAGGAGGGACAAATCCTTCTTGGGAGGCCTCTCCTTTCTCTTGGAATTAGATAGCTCTCCTAACAGATCGGACTTGAGGTCTGTCCTTAGCAGGGCCAAAGCCTGGAACAAATCCTAGCAGCGGGTTTTCGTCATTGGGGATCTCATCCTGAACCAGGGTATCCCCAGACTGAACCTCTTTTGCTTTGTCTTGTTTGTCTAGGAGGGCCTTCATGAACTCTAGCATCTGAGCCATACCTCCTTTAACCTCTTCCACGCTGACCTTCAGTTGATCTACTTCCTCACGAAGGGCGGGTTGATTCTGTTCAAGTTGATCCATTGACTTCTTCTGCTGAAACCTTGTTTGATAATATGGGCGGGATGTTAGATTATCCTTCCCAATGGTTCCTTGCTCCGGAGATAGAAGGGAAATCTTCTCTTAATGTCATGAAAATGATGTGTATGCCATGCGTGATATGTATGATATCCTTTTTTCTCTTTTTTTTTTGAATAAAATATGATGCAAGAATGCACATGATGTATGATGAATGAAAAAAGAAATAATAAAAATAATGATCAACACAATATATACATATAGCACAAATCACATAAGTTCATAGGTTCGACGTAGCGGCTCTTGGGAGCCAACCTTTTAATAGGGGGTGTTCTAGAAGGTCTCATGGGGTCGTTCGTAACCTCCGAGACTTTTTGTCTCTTTGGATTTTAGAACAACTCATTTTATCCATGAGGTTCGAATTTTTGGGGTAGGTTCTCGGAGAGATCAGCCAAGTATCCAGTCCTGCCCTCAACAAAGTCAAGCCTCGTTTTGGACATTTCCGAATACTCAACCCACTCCGAGTGGAGTTATCAATGAGACTCGTAGGAGATTCATACTCCCCTATTGATCTCAAAGTTAACCCCCACACTTAGGGTTTTAACACAACATAATGCCAGCAGTGCATATAAAAATACAACAATTAGGCAATTAAATATAAATATATTAACAAAAACAATTAAATATAAACATATTATAAACAATTAAATATTTTTTAGACAAAAAACAAAAAATAATTGCAAACCCTAAAAAAAAAGCGAATTAGCCAAACCCTAAAAAGTTGTCAAACCTAAACCCTGCCAAAACCTAAAACCTATAGGAGCATAGTAATTCACCGAAATAGTTATCCCCAGCAGAGTCGCCAG
The DNA here is from genome assembly GCF_029867415.1 of Vicia villosa. NCBI lineage: Eukaryota > Viridiplantae > Streptophyta > Magnoliopsida > Fabales > Fabaceae > Vicia > Vicia villosa. The sequence goes on from NW_026705077.1 coordinate 289,449, forward strand.
CTGTAGCAACCTGCCTAAAATTTTAACTTAGAGAGTCGCCACCTATTCTGAAGGGCGAATAGGAAACCCTACGCAGTATAGAGATCAGGGTAAGATACTATATTTGGGTCGAAGGAAGGTGTTAGGCACCCTCAACCCTTTCCTATTGGCTTTGAATCTAAGGATAAAGGTTTATGGCTAAGGAAGTGAATAGGGGAAAAATTGAGATTTTAGGGAGGGGGACTCGCCTTGTTGCCAAGTGCCTACGTACCTCCTTATGGAGGATCAGAGTCTACGTAGTTCGGGCACAGGATTGTACGCCTTAGAGTTGAATTGAATGTATTTGAATTTGTTTTGAAGTTGTTTTGAAATGCGAATGTTCGAAGGTATTTTGGGTTACCTTATCGTAGTTGTGAACATCGCAGTGTTGAAACACCGTAGTATCGTGGTTTAGTGTATTTTGAGTGTTTTAGGATTTGGGCGTACAACCCTGATTTAATTGGCACTATTAACCGCAACGATCAATAGATTCGATCGCCATAGTTAACAGATTGAAAGTTGTATCGTTACCAATTTTAATCAATTGATTTGATTATTACTGATAACGAATTATGATATTTTTTAATAATTATAAATTGATTTGCATTGTTACCCCTCGCAATCGATTGATTCGATTAAAAAGAATAACAAATTTGAAGTTTAGAAAAAAGATTAATCATAACAACTAATAAGATAGTTGCAACCATTTAATCGAATATAATTGTATTGTATTTTAATTAAATAGAATTTTAATTAAAATTATTATTGACCATCACGATTAATCGATTTAATCGGAACAAACAATAAATTGTCATTTTAAATATTAGTATCATATATTAATTTATTTATAAAAATAAATTATTATTATATGAATGAATATTTAAAAAGAATTTAACTAAAACATATAAATTAATTAAAATTATTTTAATTAATAGAGTTTTGATTCAATGTGGCAGCTTTGTGTAGTACATGGTATGGGTTTAAATCTGGGCTGCTGGATCTGGCTTGGTGGAGGGTTGAGGGTGAGATCTTGATGGAGCATGGTGTGCCATAAGGTTGTGTGCGCATGGGATCAAGGGGACAAATTGAAGAAAAAACAAGAAAAGGGCCAGGGATCGAACCCTGGACCCTAAGCCTAAACGCACGCGCCCCTTACCGTCTCTGCTACTTCATTCATTCGTTCAAGAAAACGCAATCAACATATATAAAAAAAACAAGTAAAAGCCATATAAAAATGCGCGCGGACTTTCAAACCAACCAACGCCATGATGACACATCATCATCGTCCCAAGAGAACCTGCAACTTCCTAAGAAGTTTTGCTACGAATCTGCTGCGAATTATTTCGTAGCATGTATGCCTGAAAAATAGCGATTACCACCTGGATACGTATAAATATTTCGCGATACCCTCCCCTTGCTCGTCTGAATCGTACGAACTCGGCTATGTAATCGATTTGGTCTAATTTTATGCCTAGCAAAAAGCCCCAATTGCAAACCTTCAAGAACCCTAACGGCCTACGATGGTGAACCACCTTAAACACGCCCAGAATTTCAATTAAAATCACATATACGTTCGCAACACACCAACAAAATATAATATGCAATCAGAATCACATGAAAATGCGTGAATTACCCTATTCGAGCCAAGTTTCAGAGAAACTTACCTTGGCTAAACGGAGATTGATCTGGGGTTATTGTTGCAGCGTGATGATCCTCACACGTTCAGAAACTCTTGGGGAAACTTTTGCAATCTTTAAAACTCCTTGAGATGCCCCAATTCTACCAAACCGATTTTGAGTTTTATGAAGATTTTTGTGTTCTTGAATGTGCCTCTTTCTCCCAATTTCTGAACCCTTATTCGTGTGCCTATCCTCAGATACTTATAAGCCTGTATTAGGTTAAACAAAACAGTCCAAAAACCTCTTGAATCAAATCTTGCCAATCTTGGAAATTTGATTTTATTTTTGATTCAAAACCTTCTATTTTGGTCCCAACTTGTGCCAATCTTTTCCCAATTAATATGTCACGAAATTATATTGCATTTAGTCATAAATATTGATTGGAATCAATCAAAATATCTCCTTTACCATAATATTTGATTTTTATCTTAATTTAAATCATTAAAATGAAATAAAAAATCATATTAAATCAAATATAATGCTAAATTTCGTGGCAAATGATTTTGGGCATGCTAATGACTTGTGGACCAAGATTGCATCAAAAAACCATAGGCCCATTTGCAAAGTTTCTCAATTTGAACCTTCTTTTTTCACATTTTGCCTTCAAAAATCACCCAACTTTGATCAATCATATTTCACTCAATTTTTAAGCTATGAGGGAGTTTTAAGACTTTTTGGAAACCTCAAGAGGTCCTCTACAAGCCACTTTGGAATATATTTTTCATTTGGAGCTTTTATCTTGATCATATCCTCTTTGGGAAAAAACTGCTTTTGGAGGATGCCTGAAAATGACCTGTAATATTTTGCATTGTATCTCTCAAATGAATCATTTCTAGCCCTGGCTTGTGAGAGACAAAGTTGTAGAGAATCCAATTTCCTTCAAAATAGGCTTTGAGTGAGGAATTTTTGATGTTCCATGTGAAAGTTATGCCCAGTCAAAGTTGGGTTGACTTTCTCCTAAGAAACCCTAATTTGAACCTTTTTGTATTTGTTCATCTCTGAGTTTCTATTAATGGAATCATGATCATTCTTGATCAAATGATGGTTATACTCCTCTATACTTGATGTTTGACCAATGATCCTAATTTGAATCCTGCTTTGATTGCAGTTGACCTTCAGGTTTGAATCAGTTGACTGTGGATCTTGGGGATTGTTTGAGCAAAGCTTTGGCATTGAATCTTGAATTCTGAATCATTGTGAATGGAACATGGAGGGCAAATTTTGGGGTATGACACGAGTACAATTCTTTCTTTTCCCTACATTTTGCATCCATTTCGCATTTAGATTTTAGACATAGTACACACTGTCATACCCCAAAATTTACCCGATATAATTTGCATCTGTCAATTTATTAAGGGCGTTAAAAATTAGGAGCCATAGGGTTTAGTATACCTATTATTAAACTCGATCTCTTATAAAACTCCCCTACAAATTGGTCAAATTGAAATAATGGTGTAAATAGCAAATCTTTCTAAACAATGCTAAGCCCATTCAGATTTTTCAAAAACCTCTTATAAACATTAATCTTTTTTTCTTTAAAAAAAAACAAGTTAATATTTATTTAAAGTTTTCTTAAAATAATATGTTAATATTATTATTAATCCTTTTAAGGTTTTCATATTTTAACATTTTTTCTTTCTTTCAATATTATTACTATTAATTCCATTTGTAAATGATTCATTAGTGTTTTTTTTTATTAACTTTCATTATGTATGTTAAGTAAATATTAGTGTTAATGGCTATTAGGATTAATTGATAATAATAATAATAAGATTAGGGGTAATTTTTATTATTAGTCAGTAACAAGGATAACAATTGTTGGGCCAACAATGTCAATGCTATTGGGCTAAATTCGTGTGGACCGGATCTTTGGGCCGGGTCACCCAGGACCCAACCCGGTCCTGTTCACCGTCTCTCCCTCATCCTATTGCGCCGCTGCAAACCCTAGCCCTCAGCCTTCAAGCGCTGCTGCAATCCACACAAGCCCAAATCCAGAAAACGTTTTGAATCTTAAGCAAAATCAAATCCAAAATTAACAGAATCATAACACAATCTAATCTTAACAAAATCAAATCATATAATTTTTATAAAAAAACAGAAATCAAATATTACAAAGGAGAATCTGAAATAACAGATCGAATCCTTAGAGTACAACGAATCAGATCTCTGAATCAATCCTAATCCCTAATTTCCTAAAACAACAATCTAACCTAAGTATAAATTAGAAAAAGAAACAGAAGAAGGGGAAATTTTCGGGGGAGAAATCTCGGAGCCGCCATCGCGAATACGGACGTTCTTTGTCTTCTTCACCTACAAAGCACACACACATAGAGGAAGAATTAGAAGAGAGAACGAAGAAAGAAGGAGAGATCGAAGAGGTAACGAACGATCCTTAGCTTTTTTTGTTGTTCTTTTTGCGAGATTTTGAGGCGGCGGCGCCGTGCCGGCCACCGTGCACTCGTCGAAGACACCGCGTGTTCTTGAACACCGCCGCGGGTGTTCTTGGGGGGCACCATGTTTGATTTTGTTTTTTTTGTGTTTCTTCTGATTTTTTTGTTTTGTGAGTGGTTGCCTTTGGATATAGAATGAAAAAAGAGAGAAATATTAGGTGAGAGAGAAGAAAGAAAAGGAGAGATAGTGAGGAAACCGTGGGGTATGTGGGGAGGAGGAAAAGGTTTTTGGGGGAAAAGGAAAGTAGAGATAAGACAATTCCCTCACACCCATTCGCCGTATGACACGTGGCCACCTACCGGCCACATGATTGGTCCGTTTCCAAGCCATATCTAGTGACTTTATCATGAACCCTCACTTAAACTTCACATGCAAACCATACGATTAGCTTAGCTCTAGATCTAACGGATGCATGCTCGAACACTCACCATGCTCCACACGCCCTCACCGCACCCAATCACACGGACCAAACTCAATTGGGCTCAGCCCATTTGCTATTCCAACCCCTTGGAATTACTACCTGATTGGATCCTGCACCCCCCTTCAAAAATATATAAAATTAATAATTTAATGATATAACTCTTTTTTTGTTAATTATTTATTCACCTTGCTCAATATAATTTCTCCTCGAACCGACTAAATCTATTAGTCGTAGTAGACGAGAAATAATTTTTTGATCAATTCAATTTATATGTTAATAACAAATTCGACTAATTCTGGTTAATTTTCTCCTCGAACCGACTATACCTATTAGTCGCAAGTAGACGAGAAATAATTTTCATTTAACTAATTTGTTTATTAATAGTTCAAATAACTTTCGATTAATTCTCTCCTCGACCCGACTAAAGCTATTAGTCGCATTAGACGAGAGATAAGAATAATAAAACATTAACATTAATTCTCTTCTCGACCCGACTAAATCTATTAGTCGCTTTAGGCAAGAGATAAAAAATACATAAATTCAAAACATATTTAATTTGCTGCCCGCGACGATCAACCTATCGATCTGAGTAACCAGCAATGCCCCATTAATCCGTTAGCTATACTGACCAAATCTATTGGTCATCGCATCTAACGGTGCCATATCAAATTAGGGTTGTACGCCCGAAACATTCAAAACACACTAAACCACGACACTACGGATTTCTATCCCTGCAAATATTGAGATTTTTAAATCTATAACAAGGTAACTCAAGATACCTTCGAACACATCCATAATCAATTCTAAGGCGTACAATCCTGTGCCCGAACTACGTTGACTCTGATTCTCCCTAAGGAGATACGTAGGCACTTGGATAACCAAGGCGAGTCCCCCTCCCTAAAATCTCAATTTTTCCCCTATTCAATTCCTTAGCTATTAACCTTAAGCCATAAAATTTGACCCTTAGATTCAAAGCCAATAGGAAAGGGTTGAGGGTGCCTAACACCTTCCCTCAACCTGATTATAATAACTTACCCCGATCTCTTAACTGCGTAGGGTTTCCTATTCGCCCTTCAGAATAGGTGGCGGCTCTCTAAGTTATAATTTTAGGCAGGTTGCTACACACACCCTTTAGATAGAAACAAACATAGGTGGATACCATCGAGTACGATGGGCGTGAGGGGTGCTAGTACCTTCCCCTCGCGTAACCGACTCCCGTTCCTAGATTCTCTGGTCGCAAGACCCTGTTCCTTTCTTTGCCAGGTTTTCTGATATTCCTTTCCCTTATGGGATAAATATATTGGTGGAGACTCTGTTCATTTTTCGCGAGCGTGCGACAGACGTAACTGGCAATTGATTTCTTCTTTTTTTTTAAAATAACTTCAATAGGTCGACGTGTCTATGATTTAGGTCCACTCAAAATGCATGTATTGCAGCAGATACATAAAAAATATGAATGTACATGTTTGAGATATCAGATACAAAGTTTATTTTTATAACTCTTCAATTGGACATGATTATGTGTATGAGAATATGCTCATGATGAACAATCTATATGTAATTTGAGAAGTAATGATAAGCACATAGGATGTCACTATAAGCATGTTAATTGATTTCATATTACAGAATCAATAATATTTTTGTAAGTGAACAACAAACATGTTAACGCTTTCTCGATCTTCAGATATTTTGACATCATGATATAAGTAGAGGATGCTCCCTCAATCAATGTAGTACGATTCTTGACAAGTTGCGTACTACTTTCACACTAGAACAGAATGTTAGCATCAATAATGTAAAATATAGATAGACATGAATATAAATAGATAGCCATAACCACATTTAGCTAAAATTAGAGATATCCAATATCCCTAATTCTCTGTGAATGTTGAAGAAAGGCTCAGTTGCAAGAGGTTTAGTGAAGATGTCCGCTAATTGTTTCTTGCTCTCAACATGTTCAAGCACAACTTCCTCTTTTTCTACACGATCTCTTAAAAAGTGGTGCCTTATTTCTATATGCTTGGTTCGTGAATGTAGAACAGGATTTTTGCTTAAGTTGATGGCGCTTGTGTTGTCACACATGATTGGTATGCGGTCAAGTTTGATGCCAAAATCAATAAGCTGCTGCTTTGAGCCATAATATTCGTGCACAACAATTTCCAGCATCTATGTATTCTGCTTCGGCTGTAGATAACGCGACTGATACTTGTTTCTTGCTGTGCCAACTTATCAATGAATTTGAGAATAGATGACATGTGCCACTAGTGCTCTTTCTGTCAGATTTGTATCCAGCAAAGTCGGAGTTGGAGAATTCCACCAAGTAGCATTCATTTCCTTTAGGAAACCATAGACCATATGTGGTAGTTCCTCGGAGGTATCTTAGAATTCTTTTTACAGCCTTTAGATGTGATTCCTTTGGGCAAGATTTGTATCTTGCACACATGCATACACTAAACATAATGTCCGGTCTTGAGGATGTGAGATACAATAGAGAGCCTATCATGCCTCGGTATAATTTTACATCAACCTCTTTACCGTTTTCATCCTTGTCAAGGTTACCATTTGTGGCCATAGGTGTGTCAATTTCCTTTGCCTCACTCATCCCAAATCTCTTTAGTAATTCTATGCAATATTTGGTTTGGCTAACGAAAGTTCCATGACTTAGCTGCTTGATTTGTAGACCAAGGAAGAAGTTCAATTCCCACATGAGGCTCATCTCAAATTCACTCTGCATAAGCTTAGAAAATTCTTTGACAAGTTTTGCATTAGTTGACCCAAATATTATATCATCTACATAAACTTGAACCAGAAGTATATCTTTTTCTTTTCTTTTAATGAAGAGAGTAGTATCAACTTTACCCCTAGAGTATCCTTGACTAAGTAGAAATTTGCTTAAACGCTCATACCAAGCCCTAGGGGCTTGTTTGAGACCGTATAAGGCACGTTTCAACTTGTAAACATGTGTTGGATACTTATAATTTTCAAAACCGGGTGGTTGAGCTACATAGACCTCTTCATTAATATAACCATTTAGAAAAGAACTTTTAACATCCATTTGGAAAAGTTTAAAATCTTTTGAGCAAGCATAAGCAAGTAAGAGGCGAATTGCCTAAAGACGTGCTACGGGAGCATATGTCTCCTCATAATCAATACCTTCCTCTTGATTGTAGCCTTGAGCTACCAACCTAGCTTTGTTTCTAGTAATAACTCAGTTTTCATCAAGTTTGTTACGAAAAACCCACCTAGTGCCGACTACTTGATGTTCTCCCGGATGAGGGACAAGGTCCCATACATCATTCCTTTTAAACGGGTTTAATTCTTCTTGCATGGCCATTAGCCAATTCTCATCAAGTAATGCGTCTTTAGCGTTTTTGGGCTCAACTTGTGAAACAAAAGCAAAATGATGACAAAAGTTACTTATCTTGGAGCGTGTCGTAACACCCTTTGAGATGTCACCTAAGCTGTTGTCAATTGGATGATCTTTTAAGTTTGTCCAGGCCTTTGGAAGTTCTTCATTGCTTGAGATATTTTCCTTTCCAATGCTGTCATGAGATTTATCTTCCTTTTCCTTAGCATCTTCAGCTTTGATTATCTCTCTTTCTTCTTCCTTTTCTTTGACAATATCTTCAGTAGATGGGCCTGCACTGTCAAAAGAGATACCTTTCTCGACACATTTTGAGTAAGATTCATCAAAGGACACATGAACTGACTCGTCAACAATAAGTAGTCTTTTGTTGTAAATTCTATATGCTTTACTAGATTGAGAGTAACAAAGAAATATGCCTTCGTCCACTTTAGCATCAAATTTACCAAGGTTATCTTTACCGTTGTTTAACACAAAACATTTACAACCGAAGACGTGGAGATATGACACATTTGGTTTTCTACCCTTTAATAGTTCATATGGCGTTTTGTTTAGTATAGGAAGAATTAGTATCCTATTCAAAACATAACATGCGGTGCTAATAGCATCGGCCCAGAAATATTTAGGTAGATTTCCTTCATTGAGCATTGTTCTTGCCAACTCTTCTAGAATACGACCACACCATTGTGTTGTGGTGTTCTAGGAGCTGAAAATTTATGATCAATTCCATGTTTGTCACAGTTTTTTTCAAAATGATAATTTTCAAATTCTCCACCGTGATCACTACGGATTGCAACTATTTTGGTGTTCATTTTGTTTTAACATAACCTTGCAAATTGAGTAAATGCTGGAAATGTTTGATCCTTACTAGGTAGGAAGATTGTCCAACAAAATCTAGAGTAATCATCGACAATGAAAAAACCATAGATGTTTCCACCTATGCTTATAGTCCTTGAAGGGCCAAAGAGATCCATGTGAAGAAGTTCAAGGGATCGTGATGTTGAAACCCCATTTTTTTGATTTAAAAGAAACTTTTGTTTGTTTCCCCTTTTGACATGCATCACATAGATGATCCTTTGAAAACTTTATTTTTGGTAAGCCGATTACTAAATCTTTTGTGACAACCATATTTAGTAAGTCAAAGTTTATGTGAGCAAGGCGTCTATGCCAAAGCCATGAGTCTTTGCCTAAGGCAATAAGACACTTGGCATTTGACTTAGATACTTCGTCCAAGTTTAGCATATAAATGTTGTTTACTCTTGTGCCATTAAACACAATGTCTCTTTTCTTAATATGTTTGATTGTGCAACCAGAATTTGTGAAAGTGACTTTGAAATCTTCGTCGCACAATTGAATAATACTTAAGAGATTATGTTTAAGACCTTCTTCTAGTAATACATCAGATATGGTTGTGGTAGATGGGTTACCTACACTTCCTTTACCAAGTATAGCTCCCCGATTGTTGTCTCCGTAGGTGACATACCCCTTTTTCTTTGCATAAAACTCAACAAAAAGTGATATGTCTACCGTCATGTGTCTTGAACATCCGCTATCAAGGAACCACAACCTTTCGCCAATGTCAAGACACTTTTCCTGCAAAATTAATTTAGAGTGGAAGGTCCCCAATTTTCATTGGGTCCTTGGTAGTGAGTACATAAATTGTTGCACTTAGGCGACCATTGAAATACTCCTTTAGGAACTAGAATCCTCCTAAATTTTCATTTTTCAATGGTGTGTCCCTTTTTGCAACAATAATAACAAGTAATATGATGAGAGTATGTTGGTTTGCTAGTTGATACTTTTGGTACAAAAGTGTATTTGCTATATAAAGGAGTGTACGATATTATGAACTTATTTGGATCAAAAGCAAAAGTCACTTTTTGTTGTAGAGCTTTATCTAATTTGGCCTTAAGATCTCTTACTTCTTTTTGCCAAATGTGACATGTCTCACAACCAAACCATGATGGAGGATCTTCCTCGACTTTATTCTTTTGAATATCTAGCATAGATTGTTTTAAGGCTTCCATGTTCTTTTCGGTCTTCTCAACTTTTGATTCACGATATGAATTTTTTTTCTTATTTGAGGCCAAAAGTTTGAAAGCGTCAATTGCATCTCTATGTAGTTCTTCAAAAGCTACTTTTAATTGAGCATGAGATACCTTATGTACAAGTTCAGGTTTAAGATGACTTACACGTTTCTTTTTCTTGTGTTGATGAGCCATAAGACATAAGTTTGCAGATTCTTCTTCATCGCTTGATGAGTCTTCACTTGAGGAATCACCTTCCCATGCTATATAAGCACTTCTAGGTTTTTTGTGAGTTTTGCTTTGATTCTTGTCTTTCTCCTTCTTGAGATATGGACAATCCGGTTTGTAATAACCAACTTTGCCGCAATTAAAACAAGGACCTTTGGATTTTCCTTTATTGTTATCATCTTTTTTGACTTGTTGAATTGCTTCCTATAGTTAATCGAACTTTTGTCGGAGTGTTTTGCTCCATTTTTCCTTATGTACTTGTTGTATCTTCGCACAAACATTCCCATTTCCTCATCATCCGAGTCTTCCTCATCACTTGTATCACTATCCTCTTGCTCTTGCTTTGAGGCCTTGGAGCTTGAAGCCTTTAGAGCTATTGACTTCTTTTCTACCTCTTTCTCCATGTTCTTATCCTTCTTTACCTTTTTCTCATGCATATCAAGGAATTTAAGGTGTTGCTCATGTTCTTCAAGTTTACCAAAAAGAGTGGTGATGTCTAAGGTGTTTAGATCATTTGCTTCTTTTATAGCTGTAACCTTGGGTTGCCATTCCCTATTTAAACATCTTAAAACTTTGTTAGTAGCAGTTGCATTGGAAACAGGTATATCAAGAGAATTTAAACGATTTATAAGATGTACGAATCTCTTTTGCACATTTTCAGTGGATTCACCACTTTCCATATGAAAGAGTTCAAACTCTTGAGTTAACGTGTTGATTCTAGCTAGTTTGACATCATATGTGCCCTCATGTGCAACTTGTAATGTGTCTCACATAGCCTTAGCATATTTACAATGGGAAATACGATAGTATTCATCAACTCCTAGAGCTGAGATCAGAATATTTCTCTCTTTTTAATCGTATCCATATTTCTTTTCATCTTCATCATTCCAACTAGTTTCTGGTTTAGGAATGACAACACCAGCCTCATTGGTCATGGTGATTTGAAAAGGACCATTAACGATGGCTATCCAAATGTTCCTATCAATGGAGTTGATATGAACACACATACAATCCTTCCAATAGCCATAGTTTTCACCGTTGAAAACTGGAGCTCTATTGTGAGCCCTTTTAGGTCCGGAAGCTATTTGTCAGATAAGTGTTTTTCGAAGCAAGGAATAAACCAGAGCTCTTGATGCCACTTGTTAGACACTTGGCTTACGTATCTAGAGGGGGGTGAATCGATACTTCAGGATTTATTTTGGTTTTCTTAAAAAATCTGGTGAAAGCGTTTAGGAATCGACTTGCGTCTACTCCGAACCGCTACAGGAAGGATCAGATATGTTTTTAAATCACAAACTGATTATGATGTGAAAATGGAAATACGATAAGAGAATCGACAAGTTATGCTACGATAAATTGTTTAAGTGTTTAACTTGGATAAGCTTGTTTCCAATAACTTTGATTAATGAAAGTAAGCAATATATCAAACATGTGGTGTATAATAACCAAATTGAGTTGTGAATCAATGTGTGGTGACTTGTGATGTGTTTGCAGAATTTTATCACACAAGTTTAACACTTTGATTCGTTAATCAATTTGCGATTATAAACAAAAATAAGCACAACGTAATCGAGAAGATAAAAGCGATAAAGAACACGATATTTGTTCAGGCAGTTCGTCGACCGTCCTCGCTACGACTACATCTGCCCCCAATTCCAAACGGGAATTGGGATGTCTTTCATTATGATTGAAAAGAGTTTATACAAGAAGATAACAAAGCAATAACGATAAACCGAATATGTTGATTCTTTGTATCTTCTTCCCCTTGATCTTGAGCCAGATCAACTATCTTCCAAGGGCTTGTCGTTGATTCCCTTTCTGCAGTGTTGTGAATTGATCGAACCCTTGTTCTTCAACTTCTACACTCAGCTGAATCGTTGATTAAGCCTCTTGACAAAAACCCCCAAAATTCACCAATCTTGGAGGACATAATCCGCAGATTTTATTCACCAATAACCCCACAAATCTTCACCCACTAGGAACCTTCAATTCCTTTCCATGGACGTTATCAATCTTGATCATAAACCCTCACCTCAAGAATTGTTATGTGTAATTGTGTTGGCGTTGAGAAGAAGATAGAAGATGAGAAGACTTTGTGTATCTTTCAGTTGTTGGTGTATTTTTCAATAATTAGCAGAAAATAATATATATATATAGGTGCTAGCAAAGTTGGCTGAAGGCAGACACAAAATTTTGTAAATTTTGGCGAGATAGGTCGACCTACTCGATGCTTGGGTCGACCTAAATGGAACAGATTCAACAGTTTGCTAATTGTCTTCAGTTACGTCAACCTGAAGGGACTCTGGGTCGACCTAAAATCAGCTGACTTTTGATCCTTTGATTTTCATTAGTTTTAGGTTGACCTAGGCAGTTGGTTGAGTCAACCTAAATGGAGCAGAAGTGAAACCTTTTTGCTTCCTTCAGTTTACGCCGACCTATGCTCATGGTGGGTCGACCTAAATGGTTCAAATTCCTCCACAAGGTAGCTGTAGTAGTTTAGGTCGACCTAGGCTTGTGTTGAGTCGACCTAAGATGTCCAAAAGTGCCAAAAGCTTGCTTTTCCTTATATCATTCACTTGTTGCTTGATATTTGTTCAATGAAGATGTTTGCCATGAATCAAAAACTATTGATGAGAGTGTATGCTTGCACTTACAGAAACGCTTCGGATATGCATTTCCGAACCAATTCAATAATTATTAAAAAATTAAAATCAACGTGAATCAATACAATTAATAGTATAATTAATTGTATTAATTAAAATATATTATTAAATATATATCATTATAATCAAGATGTAATAATAATATTAACCTAATTGTAACCAAAAAAATAAAAATAATATTAACCTAATAAAAATTTAAATTAACATTTTACTTTTATATAAAAAATTAATAATAATAATAATAATAATAAAGATATTTATTTTCTATTTTTCTTATGATAAATCATTTGATAAATTAATTTTCAAAAACAATTTTATAGTTATTAAAAATCATTTTATAAACCAAATTTTCTAAACAATTTTAAAGTTAAAAATTATTTTACTAACTTATATAAATTAAAAACATTCTAATTTCATAAGTAAATTTTAAATTATATGAAATTAAATATAAAATTTATTCACTAAATAAAATTAAGACAAAATCTTCATTTAATTTTTTTAACTAAATGAAAAATTATATTTTTATCATAATTAATTATGAAAAATGATTTTTTTATCATTACTGTTATTATCATTATTCTTACTTGATCTATTTTATTATTATTATTATCAACCATAGAAATATGAATTGGAATTATTTATAACTATGTTTTAATCATTGGAATTATTTTAATTTTTTTGTAATTGAAATTATATTTAAATATTAAAATATGAATCAGAATAGAAATATATAATAATAATTATTTATAACTCATAAATTATATCAAATTTATGATATGTGAATTAATTAATATCCCAAAAATTTTAAGTTTTGGGATTTTTTGGGTGTTTTTTGGGAGATGAATTAATCAAAATCCCAATTTTTGGGATTTTTTTCGGAGATGCATCTCCGAAATCTGGGAAAATCTAAAAAATCTGAAGCAGGGGTATTTTGGAATTTTCGACGAAGTTTTCCCCATAGGGGAGGGGGGTCAATAAAGAAATTCTCTCATACATATTATTTTTCCTATATAAAAATATTTAGATCTATAATAGATTTTAGAATAACATACATTTAAATTTTTCCTGTAAAGAATATTAATTTTATATTGTTATTATATATAAAAATATTTGATTCAATAATAAACTTTTCTCGTTTTGTAATACTCGATATTATATTTATTCAATCTTTATTCTTACTAATATGTTTAGTATAAAAGAAGATGGATAAATGTGATATATATTGCTACTAATTGGTCTCTTGTGTTAACCAAACCTATTAGTGGCAATAGAAGGGGTATAATGGTGCTTTCACTCTTAAATAGGAATAGGGACATGTTTGGTTGCTTACTACCTTCTTTCCAAACCAGAATTTTGTTTTAGTAGAGAAAGAGGAACAAGAACGTGAAAGAAGAGGAAGAGAAGAGAAGAGTCCCAACTTGGTCCAAGCCCCATCTTTGCATGCAGCAGAAATCTGTCTCAAACCTTGCTTCTATCATCATCTCCATCTTGCTACAGCTTCATCATCATCTCCTTCATCTCTAAAGGTGAGTCCCTAGTTAGTAGCCATGGGGTTTTGCATGTGAGGGTTCAATTGGGGTTTAGGGATTGTGAATGAACCTATGAATCAATGATGTCAAATCTGTTTGTTTTGCTATAATCCCTGTCTACTGATGTTTCTAAATGTGTTAATGTGTTACAATTTCGTTTGGACTGTTATACAAGTATAGGGGATAAACTATAGGATGTTGGGACTGGTTTTAGAACTCCTAAAACGCAGAAAACTGATTCTGCAGCAGAGTAATCGGTTACTGGATCCTGGGTAACCAGTTACCCTGTGTAAAATGGCGTGGCTGGGCATTTTTGAAGCCAGTAATCGGTTACTGGTCTCAGAGTAACCGATTACCCTGGGCACAGGTTGAAAATTCAACAGTCTTGGGAAATTCGTATCTCCCGTTTCGTGCATCTGTTTGACGCGTACCATATACCGTTAGAAAGCTATTTAAGTGTACTATCTAGGAAAATTAGCCTTGGTGTCTAAATATTATTTTTCGATATATCTGACGCACCTTCAGTAAAGAGCGACACGGATAACATATGGATATTATGTTGTTGTATTGAATTTTCCTCATTATTCTTGAATACTGTGTTATGTTATTGTGTGCTATATTTGTAAAAACGAGGACACCGTCGTTTGGGTTAAACGATTGGATTGACTGTATTGTTTGTGACCTTGACTTTCCGTCATATTTTTGTATGCTTGAATCGAAGTGGCCAGAAGGCTAGATTGGGACGCTGCTCCGACTATGTAGTCTATGAGCCCTCCCGGACCGTGTAGTCCAATGGAATAACCCGTTCATGTGTATTGTTCGATATGGTGTGCATCTGAGCTATCGTTGCAGTGTGCTCGTGAGTTTCCGTACGGGGTTTTACTCATTTGCCGTTAACACACTTGCGTGCTCGGTATGGTGGGGTTATG
Organism: Vicia villosa; assembly: GCF_029867415.1. Classification (NCBI taxonomy): domain Eukaryota; kingdom Viridiplantae; phylum Streptophyta; class Magnoliopsida; order Fabales; family Fabaceae; genus Vicia; species Vicia villosa. The sequence goes on from NW_026705077.1 coordinate 304,758, forward strand.
CGGCTATGTAGGTTAATGCATAATGTGGTAACTTACCTCTAGTAAAGTCACGTAGACTAATACTAGGCCTTCGCCCGATGGGCTCAGGCGTCAAGGTGGCGGTTTGTACTCGGCGTAACTCACTAGCGTGAAGAAGGTTAACGGAACAATGACGCCATTTAGGCAAAAGTCATCTCGCGGTCATTTAGGCTCGTGTGAACCGTTTAACCGTCTTGCAATGTGCTTGTACAAGTCCCTTGACATATAGGCAGGAGGTTACTCATCGAGGATGCATTTATTCCATAATCTAGTCGAGGTTGTTACACTTCTGGATTCCCCGTGTGTGGATGCGGGTTTGCATACTTGTTTGCTATACAGTGTGTATTTGCTTGAGACAAGTCCAATGGTGGATGAGTCACTTTGTTTACTCCGTAATTGTACCGGAAGTGAGAACAACCCCGAATCCATGGTGGATTCTTTCATTTTTGTATGTTCCCTTTAGATCCGAGCGGACTAATAGGATAGGCGGACTCACTGAGATTAAGTAATCTCATCCAATTCCAATTATTTATTTTTCAGGTGGCTCGAGGCAAGATCGCGGTAAGGGAAAGATGGATTAGATCTCTTGGCGATGCTTGGGTGTTTCTTTTAATTTCTTATCGTGCTTACTAGTTCGTGTATTTTGGATATGTACTGATATGATGTACTTATATTTTGGCCATGATACATTCGGCTTATGTATTTGTGTACTTCTATTTCCGCTGCAAACATTATGTAATTGTTGTCTTATGAACCATAATTAATACTTTATGCATATTATTCTAGACATATATGTGTGGGGTGTTACAGTTGGTATCAGAGCAGGTCGATCCTCGACTTTACTAAGACGCATCATAATACAGTACAATTCTGCCTCATATGTGTTTAATCAGTATGATTCCTTATGTCTTATTTATGGCATTGAGCCTGATCAACTTGATTCCATGCGTAGGACAGACAGGGAGATGGCTGAGCAGCGCAGAGGTCCCGGAAGGCCCAGAACTAGGAATGTGGAGCCCAAGCATGAAGCCGGAGGTGCAGGCGTGTGTCGCGGGCGAAAAATCGTTTTTGTTCCTCTTTTTTTGTGGGATGAGACACCTGATGCCTTCTTTGGGCTCGAGTGCTCATAAAAATGATTTTTCTTTTATTTCGACCAAACTTTTTATTATTTCCAAAGGAGGAAAAGGAAAAAAGCTGCAATAACCTAAAAGTGGGGGGAGAGATCTTGGGTAAGAGGGTTGGTTATACGAAGGGAAGGTATTAGCACCCAACGTATCTGTAGTACTCTACAGGGTTCTTTATTGTTTTTCATTCTATGTTACGGTGGAGGTTCTGTTGTGAAATGGGTGGGACCTAAGGTGTTTGTTTGATTATGCTCGCAAAGATCATCGCAATCCTCTGCATACATATCCCTTAAAGGGAATCAGAGCATCTGTAGCTCGGGGTCTACGGGTGCTAAGGTTTGAATGGTTTTTTTTGTTTTGTTTTGCTCGCCAAGGATCGACCTTGTGCCTACGTATTCTCAAAGGGATGTTGAGAAAGTCAGAGCAATCGTAGTTCCCACTTATGCTAGTGGAAGCAAAGGAAAATAGACAAATGTCGTCTAAATGCTAGATGTATCTAATCTATATCATCACATACATCTGTTTGATTTTTGTTTGTTTAACCAGCCTTGTGGCAAAAACTTTCAATGAAGTCAGCCTTGTGACAAAAAGTTTTGATTAATCAGCCAGCCTCGTGGCAAAAGTTTCAATGAAGTCAGCCTTGTGACAAAAACTTTGATTAATCAGCCAGTACGGTGGCAAAACGGTTTGATTGATTAGCCAGCCTTGTGGCAAAAAGAAGTTTGATTGATTAGCCAGCCTTGTGGCAAAAAGTTTTGATTGATTGATTGTTTGTGATGATATATAAGAGATACTCCTAGCATAGAGATGAAAAATGTCTAATCTCCTAGGGTATTTGGTTTTGGATATTGGGGGATGCTTATAAGAAGCCCGTGGGTCCTTGTACGAAGCCCAAGAGGAGGCTATCCGAGGGTCCTTGCATTGTAAGCCCAAGAGGAGGCTATGGGAGGGACAATCCAGGGTCCTTGCATTGTAAGCCCAAGAGGAGGCTATGGGAGGGTCACTCGTTTGTACAAAGCCCAAGGGGAGGCATGGTATAGTTGGTTTGAGCTCTTAGAGCGATTTCACCGGGAAACCATACTCTATGTCCTAACCTAAACTATGGAGATTCTTTGCACGAAGCCCAATAGGAGGCTATGGGGAACCTAGTGTTGTACTAAGTTGAACAAGCATATAACACAATCACAAGTACGAACAAGTACGAACAAATACGAACAAGTACATGAACAAATATGAACAGTTATATATATGACAAAGTGTGTGTATATAATGGAGTTTATGAAGGAAATATACCTGTAAGCATGATCCATTTGTATACACAGGGCTCGGGACTTACACTCGGGGAGAAGTCCACTTGAATTTATTCAAAGCTATGTACACAGGTATTTACAAAGGGGCTTGGGACTTATACCTACATGGAGGCCCATGGTATATTTTTGGGAAGATTTAAAGAAACCTTCATTTTTGGTTTGTTATTCAAAGTTAAAAAACTGATTGAAATATGTACAAAAGGCGTACAATGAAATACCTAATTTCATGTACTTTAGTGGGTATGTACAAAAGGGCTTGGGGCTTATACCTACATGGAGGCCCATGGTATATTGAAAAGTTTTGAATAATTTGAAGTTTTGTTATTTTGAAAATGATTTGAAAAGATTTTGAAAAGATTTTGTTTTTTGAAGAAGTTTTATTGTTTTGAAAATGATTTGAAAATTATTTGAAAAGGTTTTATTTTGAAGAATGTTTTGGAAAACTATACAAAAAGAAAAGAAATGGGACTTACACTCTCTAATATTCGAGAGGCCCCACTTCGTTTTGAAAATCAATTAATCAATTAAAAAGATTTAATCAATAGTTTCAAAAAGAAATGGTTTATTGTTTTTGAAAAGAATCGCGATCGCTCGTTTTAAAACGATTTGAATTTTGAAAGAAGTCAAATTAATCAAGATAAACAAAAAGATTGTCTTCAATTAACATTTAGATGATTAGGGTTTGCTTCAAAAAGTATTTACAAATGATTAATTTTGAAAATCAAATGAAAAATAATATTTAAAAGTATTAAAATTACTTAAAAACAAGTCATTTTAAAATTATTAAAAAATGTATCAAATAAATATTTTTTGATGATTTTTTTTTATATTCTTAAAATATGTATATTAAATAAGAAGTGTTCAAAAAATGAAGCAAAAATAAATTGATTTGATTGGTTAAATAATTAAGTGAAGTTGTGTAAAAAATGAAAGAAAAATAGTGTCAAAAAATTGGTTTTGGCCCCCATGAGTGTTGAACCCACGACCTCACGCTTACTACTCAAAAACATGACCAACTGGACCACACGCGTGGTCTGTTTAGTATTTGCAACGAATCAATTATATTTTTGAATCAATTTCTAATTTCAGTTTCAAAATCTGGCGCCAAGAACACATACCCAATTCAAATTTGAAAATTCTGAAAACTGAATTGTTTGGATCGAGTGAATAGCCTATCTTGCTCGATTTTTCACCAGGAACATGATGGTATCATTTAATTGCATTTATTTTATCTCTAAGGCTATCAATTTTCTGATGAACACGAAGAACCCTAATTTTGAGTTTCAATCTGAAATCGTGTGTGTGCATGATAAGTTGCAATTGATTGAGGGTTAATGATCCATACATATGCAGAAACAAGATGGCATGGCAGTTTTTCATTTATAATGCATGTATGATAGAGTTTGAAGTTCAAGTGACTTACCTTCAAAAACGACCAAACTGGAGATTTGATTCTTCAATATAAGTGTTACAGATGCTTTGTATCAATCTGGATAGCTTCAATGATGATTATGGAAGGTGTCTGGATGTCTGGAACAAGCTGAATTCATCTGAGCATGGCCATGGCACCCGAACTGCAGTTGCTTCAAGTATGAATCGAATTTGAAGATGGAGGTGTTTCAGATTGCTGGTGAGTGTTTGGATCATTCATATGAAGTATATGGATGGTGTTAGGAGTGTTAGTTTGGACAGATATGGCTTGGTATGGATTTTGGCATGATAAGGTTCAATATATGCAATTATGGAAGTGAGGTAGTGATTCTGAGATTTGAGGTGTTTTTGGGTGTATGAGTGATTCAAACACATCACATTTGACATTTAGAAGTTGTGGGAAGCATCACTTTGTTCAGAACTTGCAAGGTTTGGAGGTTGAGTTTTCTACCTCACTTTGAAACACATGACTTGTAATTCAAGAAAGAAGAGAGAAAACCTATAATTGTGAGGTTTTGGTGTGAATTTGAATGAGTTTTGGACCTCTATTTATAGGCCAAGGATTCTGAATGAAGAGCTTTGCAACTTGATCAAAGTTTGATGATTTGGCTTAAGAGATAAAAAGGAATCTTTTACATTTAATGCAAAATGGTTAAAGTGACCAAACCATGGTTAAAACTCAAGCTTCTTATCCTCTTCCATTCTGATCTCAAATCAGAGAAAATATCTTCAATTATTGCCTCTTTGCATCATTACTTGGACTATAGGCAATGTAGTCTTGAAACTTAGTGAAAAATGGTGAAAATTCAAGTGAAAATGATCACTAAATGCATAATTCAAAACCATAGCTACACTCCATATTTTTTCATGCTCTTGGACATTTTGGAAAGCTCATGTTACACACTTCAAAACCCTAGTTGAAAGTTTCTTCAAGACCTTTAAGGAAATGGGTGAAAAAGTTCCATGAACTTTGAAGAAAATGAAGTTTTAAGTGAAATTTTCAAAAGATGTCAACTTTGAAGCTCCATATCTCTTAAATGGTTGATCTTATGGAAAAAATTTATATGTGTCAAAGTTGTTTATTGGATCAAAATCTACAACTTTCATGTTGGAAGTTTTTTTCAGTTTGTAGGTGAAATTTTGAGTTATTCCCCTCCAAAGTTTGGAAAAAACCATAAAAAACACTTAAAAAATTTTTCTAAGTATGAAAGTCAAACTTTTGACTTTTTGATTCTTGATTGATTTTCTTGATTTTTCTTGATCAAATGACTTCATACTTCATATATTGATGATTTTCAACTTCAAAAGTCATGGTTGACCAAAATTCCCCAAAAGTCAATGGTGATCTTGTACAGTTGACTTTTTCAGACGAATCGCATTTCTGGAGATTTCAAATGAAACATGCTATCCTCACCATATGAATGGTATGAATGGATCACATTGAAGCATTAGAGGATATTGAGCCATGTTTTGAGTTGTGGCACCATGTCCTGATTAAAAAGTCAGTTGTTCAGTGAATTAGGTCAAAAACCCTAATTGTCGACCTGATGAGATTGATGACTGTAGGTCTTGAATTGAGATGCAATTTCCATTGGATATTGTCATAGGGATTATTTGAGGATAATTGAGACCTTTGATTGACTTCCTGGGGGTTTTTAGGGTTTCCCAAGTGTGATCCCTGATTTTAGTCCCTGATAGTTCAAAACCCTGATCTGAGGATTTGTCTGATCAATCTTTGTGTTATGAGCCAATGGATTAGGCTAAAATGGTGTACTTGGGATGTGAGGTCATGTCCCCAAGTCATTAGGTCAAATTCTGAGCAATAGTCAGGAGTATGCTATCTTCAGTCAAAACCCTAATCTGGTTGATCCAAAGTCTTTGAGCTTGTTGAAATGAATCTCTGAGGACCAAATGTTGATTGTTGATGAAGATGATTCATTTGAGATGAAGGGAGAACAAAACCCTAAATGATTGTTACTTGTACTGATGAGTGATTTCCTGATTAAATCCTGCTGAGTCACAAGTAGCAAACACAAGCTGTGCAATTTGTTAGAGATGCAAATGATGCATATGCAATGATATGAGGTGGTATCTTAGGTCAAAAATTGGGGTATGACAGATGCCCCTATTTAAGTTTCTTCAACCTGAGACATGAAGATTGAAAATCTTCGTTTTGATAGGGTGGAAGAGACTTAAATATCAGAAGACGCGAATTTTGGACCTAAGATACCAAAATTGCGAATGATGCGAGGATATCTTTACCGAGGAATATCAAACTGACTCCACTGGGGAAAAGAGATCGGGAAGGATGTCCCAATCCGTTTTAGGAAGAGAATCCGTTTTGTCTTTTCGGGAAAGCAAGTGTATGCTTCTCCGGGGAATGATAGCTTTGTAAGAAAAGCTTACCTATCGACATTATCGACTATCAGCATGGGGATAGACTTGTTTAATAATGCGAAGGTGAAAGGTATGAAACTGTATTACCGACTACCAGCATTGTGATAGACTTGACAAGGTACAAAGAGTTTCAAAGGTTCGGTTAATATTATCGACTATCAGCCCTGTGATAGACATGTTTAATAATATAACCAGAACAAAAGGTTACCGACTACCAGCCTCGTGATAGCGGTTTTGAAGACATGATCAATTATCAGCCAAGTGACAAAATGATCCTGGAGACTTTGCTAGGGAAATTACTGGTTATTCAGCCTTGTGAACAGTAATAAGGCCCTGATCGTCAAATGATCTTCATGATTGATTTCCTTGAGAGGAAATTTTTGAAAGAGACATAAGCTGCTCAGATGACGAGGCTATTGCTTATTGTCTTTTTTTTCACGACTCTATTTGAGGAATCGGAATTTGAATCTTTGGTAAAGACAAAGTTCTAACCAAGAATGAATTGGAAAGAAACAATCAAACAAGACTTTGTACCCAATGAGGAATGAACTCAACTGGGGATTTTCTCCTTTGTTTTGAGAGGAGAAACTAAAGCAACCTTCTTCCACGAGGAATGATCTCAGTGGGGAACTGGAGAAAGAAGATTTTATTTCTGCTTATGGGTGACAACCTACTGGAGAGATGACACGCCCATACTTGTTTCTCTTTTTCTTTTTTTCTTCTTTTTTTTTTTCTTTTCTTTTTGCTTTTTCTTTTTTGGGATAGATATATCCTAAACAAGTGATTTTGAAAAATGCAGGAATGCATAAATGATGCAAATATGTATGAATGATGAATGTCATGAATGTAGCATGCATACTGACAATACTGACAGACAATGAAGTATATACTGGAGAAGGACCGACGTCGCAATACAACCAGATACTTGGCAAATGTTCTTCAACACGGTGTAGATAGCACGGGTGATGAATGGTATTGCATGTTTTAAACTTCTCTGAGGAAGATAAACATCTTTTCTTATTGAGATGGAAGAATCTATTCACTGGAGATTGGCATCTTTGTCACTAGGGATAAAAGACCTTCTTCACTGGGGATAGAAGAGCTTCGTCCTATGGAGATAGCTGTTGATGTTCCTTCTGTTGTTCATAACTCAAAGGAAAATTTCGCTTTTATTTTGAAAAAGAAAAGTGAAGTAAATTCATTTAAAACTTATTATTTTCTTTTTTGTTTCAAAAGTGAATAACACAATTAAAGCGTCATTTTGCAAGCTGAAAGAAATCAAAGATTGCAAACAAATGGGCACAAGGCTCAAATTTATTTAATAGGATGGAAATCAGCTAAAGGCGTGATTCCATAGAGTATTTACAAAAGTTGGAAATGGTAATTATGCGGAAAAGGCTACATTGAAAGCAATAACCACTATTCCCTTAACAACTTTGAGTTCCAACTGTGCTTGTCGCTTCAGATTGGCGATGATTTGATGAAAAACAGACTCTTCAGGTGACGAAGTATGGACTGATGCAGTTACTTTGTCATAAATCCCTAATTTTTGCCTAGATTGCCCTTTCAGGTTTTCAATCTACCAGGATGAATTTTTTCTGTTTATTGTCTCTAATTTTTGCCTAGATTGCCCTTTCAGGTTTTCAGTCCACCGAGACGCTCATTTTTGCCTAAGTCGCCCTTTGCGGGTTTTCGACTTACCGAGCTGTTCTTTTGTATTTTTTAGACAAAGTATTTCTTGACTGCATCAGCATTCACAGGATGTGGGAGTTCATCACCATCCATGGTTGCAAGAGTCATGGCGCCGCCAGAAAATGTTCTTTTGACAACATACGGGCCTTCGTAATTAGGAGACCATTTGCCCCTAGAATCTGGTTGAAAAGACAAGATCTTTTTAAGCACGAGGTCGCCTTCTTGAAATTCACGAGGTCGAACCTTTTTGTTGAAGGCTTGTTTCATTCTTGCTTGGTATAACTGTCCATGGCATAGAGCAGTCATACGTTTTTCTTCGATTAAGTTCAACTGATCGTATCTGTTTTGACACCATTCAGCCTCTGATAACTTAGTCTCCATGAGAACTCTCATTGACGGGATTTCAACTTCTACGGGGAGCACAGCTTCCATGCCGTATACTAGAGAAAAGGGAGTTGCCCCTGTCGAAGTACGCACTGAAGTACGGTACCCATGTAAAGCAAATGGCAGCATTTCATGCCAGTCTTTGTAAGTGACGACCATTTTCTGGACGATCTTCTTAATGTTCTTGTTGGCGGCTTCCACGGCGCCGTTCATTTTCGGTCTGTAAGGAGAAGAGTTATGATGCTCAATCTTGAATTCCTCACACAATTCTTTCATCATTTTGTTATTCAGGTTTGAACCATTGTCAGTAATGATCTTGCTGGGAATACCATATCGGCAAATGATGTTATTCTTGATAAACCTCACAACCACTTGTCTTGTAACATTGGCGTAAGATGCTGCTTCGACCCATTTGGTGAAGTAATCAATAGCTACCAAGATGAAACGATGACCGTTTGAAGCTTTTGGTTCGATCATTCCAATCATGTCGATACCCCACATGGAAAAAGGCCATGGAGATGAGAGAACGTTGAGTAGAGTCGGTGGCACATGGATCTTATCTGCGTAGATCTGGCACTTGTGACATCTTTTCACGTGTTTATAGCAGTCAGATTCCATTGTCAACCAATAGTAACCTGCTCTTAAGATCTTTTTGGACATTGCATGCCCATTTGAATGAGTTCCAAAGGACCCTTCATGCACTTCATGCATTAACATGTCTGCTTCGTGTCTGTCCACGCATCTGAGCAAAACCATGTCGAAGTTTCTTTTGTATAGCACATCTCCGTTCAGGAAGAAACTGCCAGAAAGCCTCCTTAGAGTTTTCTTATCTTTGTTTGATGCCCCAAGCGGGTACTCTTGAGTTTGAAGGAAGCGTTTGATGTCGTGGAACCACGGTTTATCATCGATGACTGCTTCAGTTGCAAACACATAAGCGGGCCTTTCAAGGCGCGTGATTCTGACTTTAGGCACATCATTCCAGTGATTGACTTTGAACATGGAAGATAGAGTAGCCAAGGCGTCTGCCATTCGATTCTGATCTCGAGGTATATGATGCAATTCCACCTTGTTGAAGAAAGTCAACAGACGTCTTGCATAATCTCTGTAAGGAATCAAGCTAGGGTGGTAAGTTTCCCACTTGTCTTTGATTTGGTTGATCACGAGGGCTGAATCTCCATATATGTCTAGGATCTTGATCCTTAAATCAATGGCTTCTTCGAGACCCATGATACAAGCTTCATATTCTGCGATGTTGTTGGTACAATCAAATAGCAGTCTGGCGGAGAATGGGATATGAGTACCCTTGGGAGTGATGATGATTGCCCCAATTCCATTGCCAAAAGCGTTTACTGCTCCATCAAAAATTAGGCCCCATCTTGATCCAGGCTCAGGACCTTCTTCAGGTAACGGTTCGTCACAATCTTTCATCTTCAAGTATAAGACATCTTCATCAGGAAAGTCAAACTTGAGAGATTGATATTCATTGATTGGTTGATGCGCCAAATGATCGGCGAGAATGCTTCCTTTGACCGCTTTTTGAGCACGGTATTCAATGTCATATTCGGATAACAGCATTTGCCATCGGGCAATCCTTCCTGTTAAGGCAGGCTTTTCAAAGACATACTTGATCGGATCCATTTTGGAGATTAACCAAGTAGTATTGTTGATCATGTATTGGCGAAGACGTTTTGAAGCCCAAGCCAAAGCACAACATGTTTTTTCGAGCATGGAGTAACGAGACTCACAGTCTGTGAATTTCTTACTCAAGTAATAGATGGCATGTTCTTTCTTGCCGGTTTCATCTTGCTGTCCAAGCATACAGCCCATGGATTCTTCCAACACAGTAAGGTACATGATTAATGGTCTTCCTTCAACTGGAGGAATCAATATTGGTGGTTCTAACAGGTACTCTTTGATACTGTCAAACGCTTTCTGGCAATCTTCAGTCCATACAACCCCTTGATCTTTGCGGAGAAGCTTGAAAATTGGCCCACAAGTAGCAGTCATTTGAGAGATAAATCTGGAGATATAGTTCAATCGTCCGAGAAATCCTCTTACTTGCTTTTCAGTTTTTGGTGCAGGCATCTCTTGAATAGCTCTGACTTTGTCGGGATCCACTTCAATACCTCTTTGGCTGACAATGAAACCCAAGAGTTTTCCAGATCTAACCCCAAAAGTACATTTGTTAGGATTCAAGCGAAGCTGATATTTCCTTAGTCGTTGAAACAACTTCAGAAGGTATTCAATATGTTCTTCTTCTGTGCTGGACTTGGCTATCATGTCGTCCACATAAACTTCTATTTCTTTATGCATCATGTCATGAAAGAGAGTAGTCATTGCCCTTTGGTAAGTTGCGCCTGCATTCTTTAATCCAAACGGCATCACTTTGTAGCAAAAGGTACCCCATGGGGTGATGAAAGATGTCTTCTCCATGTCTTCAGGAGCCATCTTGATCTGATTATAACCGGAGAACCCGTCCATGAAGGAAAAGACGTTGAACTTAGCGGTGTTATCGACCAGCATGTCGATATGTGGTAATGGAAAGTCATCTTTTGGACTGGCTTTGTTCAAGTCACGGTAATCAACACACATTCGGACTTTGCCATCTTTTTTCGGAACTGGCACTATGTTAGCCAACCATTGAGGATACTCAGAGGTGACAAGAAAACCTGCGTCGAGTTGCTTTTGAACTTCCACTTTGATCTTGTTAGCCATATCAGGGTGAGTCCTTCGCAATTTCTGCTTAACTGGCGGACATTCTGGCTTTAATGGCAAGTAATGCTGAACAATATTGGTATCCAACCCAGGCATGTCTTGGTAGGACCAGGCAAACACGTCAACATATTCTTTGAGAAGGTCTGTCAACTTACTCTTGATATCAGCATCAAGTAGCGATCCAATGGTCACTTCTTTTTTGTCTTCTTCAGAACCCAAGTTGTTCTTTTCTAAAGGCTCTTTGTGAGGCAGAATGGCTCTTTCCTCGTGCTTAAGTAATCGAGAGATCTCGTCCGGGATCTCCTCTTCTTCCTCTTCTTCGGCTTCGAACACAGGAAACTCAAAGTTGGGAGAGGGCATAGGATTATTGCATTCAATGGGTTTATCAATAGTAAATCTGCACATATGATTTATATTTATTTCAGAAAATTTATGAATGCAGGAGTGTATGCAGATTTTCTTTGAAAAAGTTTTTTTTTTTTTATTTTTTTTTTTATTTTTTTGGTTTTTTAGGATTACCATTTCCAGAAAAAAGCAAAAAATAAAACATATAATGTAGGGAATTCAAAATGACGCTTTATTTATGATTCATTTTTTAAACAAAGCCCTAAACACAAACTCATTTGTCTTGGGCAGGACAAAGAGGGAAACTTTTAAAACAAAGCCCTATACACAAAGTTATTTGGGCGGAACATTTAAAAGCAAAGCCCTATAAAACATCTCTCTGCTTTGGGCAAGGCAGGAGGTCAAAATAACAGCGAGGTGATTACTTTGAGCGGCGAACAACATTCGGAACGTCGACAGCCTTCCAGTAGCAACGAACTCCTCTGTGTATTATGTATTCAGGAAAATTCCCCTCGGAATTATCTTCAGTATTGACATTGACCGCTGGTCGGGCAGGATTTGAAGGTCCTGGTTTGTCAACCTTGTTCTTTGTAGAGTTGAAACGGTCTTCTTCTACTTCTTGAAGAGCATAAGACGAGTCACAATCTTCAGAATTTTCAGGATGTTCTTCCCAGTCTTCAGGATGAAGAGACTCATTGTCAGCGACACTTTCCGAGTCAGTTGCGGGACCATCTTCCCCTTCATCTTCAAAAATGGCATTTATGTGATAATAACCATCTTCAGGATTGTTAACCTTGGCAGATGCATTGAATCCGAAATCTCCAGTAATTTCAGGCTGCTGAGAAAATTGACAGGGCTGATAAACCTCTTCTGGTTGACTATTATATTCAAAGGAATCTCCCCATCCAGTTGGTTGGATATCCTCAATCGCAATCTTGTAACTTTCGGGTGCAGTATATTTCACCATATAATCAAATTTTCCACTTGGTTGTCCCAAGGTGTCCCAGATCTCTGCAGGAACAGGCTCAGTTTCTTTGCCTTTGGATTTCTGTGACGGAGGATATGGTTCTTCCTGAGATATGTATCCTGAGTCATTGAGATAACATTTCCATTCTTCTTCATCATCGGAGAGACCTTCTTCGATGCATTCTTCGATAAGGACATTAACCTCTTGAGGAATTGGGTTAAGGAATCCTCCACTATGGAACGTTTCTTTGATCGGACGAAGGGTTTCATCCTTCTTGGTGCAGTTTGAGAATGTTGGTGAACATCCGAGACCTGCTCTAGTTTCATTCTTGGTCGGGATCACAACTTGCCCCCAGCCAGTGGTAGTTCCATCTTTCACTACTTTCACTGCCTCTTTGTAAGAAGAGATTGATGCTTTCTTTTTGGAAGATTCGTCCTCTAAAGAGAGACCTTGGAACTGCGTTCCTTCCACATCATCAGCACTGATGAAAGAGAAATTGGATAAATGGCTCACCATCAAGGCTTGTTCTCCACTTATTGTTACCAATTTTCCATTTGTTACAAATTTTAACTTTTGATGGAGCGTAGAAGTTACTGCCCCTGCTTCATGGATCCATGGTCGTCCTAACAGACAGCTATAAGCAGCTTGAATGTCCATGACTTGGAAAGTGATTTGAAATGTATGTGGACCAATTGTCATGGGAAGGTTGACTTCGCCGATAACAGATTTTCGCGATCCATCAAATGCTTTGACAACTACGCCACTGAACTTCATAGGCATTCCTTGGTAAGACAAGCGAGCAAGAGTCGTCTTTGGCATAACATTCAAGGAAGATCCGGTGTCTACCAACACATTGGACAAAGAGTCTGACTGACAGTTCATAGAAATGTGCAAAGCAAGATTGTGATTTCTTCCTTCCTCAGGGAGTTCTTCATCACAGAAGCTTAAATTGTTGCAAGCAGTTATGTTGGCTATTATCCCATCAAAGTGATCAACAGTCACATCATGATCTACAAAAGCTTGATCCAAGACCTTCATCAGGGCTTCCCTGTGGGCTTCTGAATTTAAAAGCAATGAAAGTATTGAGATCTTCGAAGGAGTCTGCATAAGCTGATCCACAATCTTGTATTCACTTCTTTTGATAAGCTTCAAAATTTCATCGAAGTCCGGATTGACATTGGTTCCACTGGACTGACCAAATCAGTGTTTGTATTACTGACAGGAGTTTCCTCAGGATTCCCCACTGGTGTATTAACAGGATTTTGCCCGGTTGTAGGAACAACAGGCTGCTTTGGAGGTAGCGGAGTATACACACGTCCACTTCTTGTTACACGACTTACATCAGCGATGTTCACGACAGATGAAAGAGTAGGTAAAGGAACTTCTTGTCCATTCTTTATCATTGTGGCGTTGTAGTTGTATGGAACTGCCTTGTCAGAGTTATAAGGAACAGGTCCAGGTAGACAAATGATCAAAGGAGCAACAGGAACCTTCGGCTTGTTGTAAGTAACTTCCATGCGCTCAGGCATGTTGAAATGAGGAACGATGACGTTAACTGTAGGCATTTCCGAGTTGATATCTGAGACTAAAAGCTCATGCGGATAACATCCTATCATGTTAACTTCATTTTCATCCCTATTTCTGTAGATCTCAATAGTACCATTATCTAGCAAAACTTGGAGATCTCTTCTCACAATCGAACACCCGTGAGGATCCACACAACATATTCTACAGGAACCGTATTGATGCTGGCGAAAATTCTGCCCCCGACAAAGAGTGGCGTGCATTTGTACCAAATCTGCTCTTGAGAAGTTAATATTATAGACTCGGTATTGGCCAGGACATCCATATACCATGTTTACAACATGCCCTCCATGATTGGGCAGCGGATTTGCTTGCACATTAGGATTCAAATTTCTGAAAGAGAGGAGATTAGATCTAACCAACCTCTGAACTTCATATTTCAAAGCTATGCAATGCTCAAGATCATGGCCAGGTGCCCCTTGATGATAAGGGCATGAGACCTCAGCTTTGTACCACCATGGGAGTTTCTCAGGTACTGGTGGTGGTGCTTTAGTTTGAACAAGACCTCTTTCAATCAAGGCAGGGTACAATTCTGTGTACGTCATTGGAATCGGATCGAACTGTGGAGCTCTTTGTACTCGATTCTGATTATTGTTTAACTGCTGAGCCTGTTGTCGAGGCTGTTGTTGAAACTGCGGGGTAAACCCCGGATTCGGTGCGGTATTAACGACTGGTGTGATAGAAGCAACCTGTCGCTGACGATTGACGTTTCCTCTTGGCCTCCCTTGGGATACCATGTCAACACTTTGTTCTTTTTTCTTTGGGAAACCACTTCCGAACTTTTTGGTTCCACTTGAAGATCCACCTTCTTTAGTCAGACGTCCTGTTCGGACTCCTTCTTCTAGACGCATCCCCATGTTTACCATTTCGGTGAAATCACTTGGAGCACTAGCAATCATGCGTTCATAATAAAACGGACTGAGAGTATTCAAGAAGATCTTTGTCATTTCTTTCTCTTTTAACGGTGGATTAATCTGAGCAGCAGTTTCTCTCCATCGTTGGGCATACTCTTTGAAAGCTTCATGGTCTTTCTGAGCCATGGATCGAAGCTGATCTCTGTCTGGAGCCATATCCGAGTTGTATTTGTATTGTCGGACAAAGGCCTCGCCTAGGTCATTGAATGTTCGAATATTAGTGCTATCCAAGCCTGTGTACCACTTCAGTGCGGCACCAGTCAAACTGTCTTGAAAGTAATGGATGAGCAACTGATGATTATCTGCATAAGTAGACATTTTTCTGGCATACATCACAAGATGACTTTGTGGACAAGAACTACCTTTGTACTTCTCAAAGTCAGGGACCTTGAATTTAGCGGGTATTTGTACACTGGGAACCAAACATAGCTCCTGGGCATTCTTTCCAAACAAATCTTTTCCACGGATAGCTTTAACTTCCAACTGCATCTTGTTAAACTGTTCTTGGAGATCTCCCACAAGATTACGCTGATTTGTGCTATCACCTTGATCATGATAAATCTCATTGCCATCATAAGGAACAGTGTGAACCGTAGGGGTCGGAACTGTCATAGTGGGTTGAGAAAGTGCCATAGTGATTTGAGAAAAAGTTATCCCCTGATTTGGAGTGAACTGTGAACTCTGAGCAGCAGGCGCTTCAGTTGTGGATGTTTGAACCCCAGAAACATTATGGCGGAAACCTGTACCAAAGCTGAAAGGCGTGCCCCAACCTTCTGGCATGGAGAAAGATGGAATACCGAATGCAACTGTAGAAACTGGAGTAGTGACTTCGGATGTTACCGTCGCTTGGCTGTTGGGTGGCGGCGGCTGATTCTGTGCGGCCATCAAGGAGTCAACCAGAGTAGTGAGACTTTCCAACTTTTCCTGAAGGGTGGTCACCGTACCACGAAGCTCAATATTCTCTTGTTCAGAGTGTTCCATTACTCTTCTTCTGCTTGAACGAGTATTATATCTGTGATCTGATTGCGAGCGCGGTCGAGAAACTTTGAGACGCGACAGCTTGACGATCTAATGGAGAAAGATCCAAAAGATGAGACTCTATACAACAGACTCGATATGCAGAATGATGTATGCAAAAAAAAGAAATTTATGATTTTTCCAAATATTTTAAAGATTATTTTCTTGCAAACATTTGAACACAAACAAATCTTTTATTCATTCATTTTTTATTGCAATAATGGGAAATGTTACAACATTGGAGCGTAGCTCCTTACAAAAGCAAATGAAAAATAAAAAGCTAAACAATCCTAAGCATCTTCATCAGACGAAGAACCAAATGCATTGTGCAGCTTGAGCTTCATGATTTCTTTCCCATAGTAAGCTTTCAATTCGGCCTTTTCGGTCTTTAGCTTGTCAACAATATCCTTCCAATCGTCAGGAGTTGGAGCGTTGCTTGTTGAACCTTCAGGTTTTTTCTTGCTTT